>NC_053436.1:68718925-69033291 GCF_007990345.1 Gossypium hirsutum | reverse complement strand
TATTAATCAGCTCAAAATAAAATTTAAATTTTGGGGTCTAATTTGAAAAATATTTATTTTAATTAAATTAGGACCTATTTGGAAAAGGAAAGAACTAGGAGTAACCAAAAAGGCAAATTGCCCAATTTTTGAAATTAGTCTCCTATGAGAACACCCACCATCTATTCCTTCTTCTCAAAAAATCCCAAATCATTCAAAAGTTTTCAAAAACATAAAATTAGAGATTTCTTTCAAAATTAATTCATTCCTTCAGATTTATTAACCTCCCAAATACCAAATTGACCTCCAATTTCAAACAAAAATGGTGTTTTCTTCCCCAAAATTCGTTATTGTTCTTCTTGAGTTCAAATCCTGAATTAGAGTTGTAGATCATTGTTTTCATCAAATTAAGGTAATTTTCTTACTGTTAGGGTTAAACAAAGAGTGTTGTTAATTCAATTTGAGTTTTAAATGACTGTATGAAGATTTATTTAGATTTAATGTTTTTTAAAGTAAGCTTGGATTCAAAAATGGGAAATCTTGTAATCTTGAGTAAACTCATTTTTTAAAAGTGATTTTTGATTCATTTTAACCTAATTAGAAGGTATTTCACCTCAATTTGATAGTTCATAACTGATTTTTTAAGAATCAAACATTTTCCCCTTTTACATGTTTTTGAAAGCTTATATTTTTTGAAAAATTTAGAACCATGAATTTAGGTGAAATTAAATGATATTTTGGATGTTTAAAATGGAAATTGAGGATTAAAAATGAGATTAGGATGTCGAAACTTCAATTTCGGAAAAACTAGCTAGTTTTCGGTAGTTAGAAAAGAAAGGCTTGAATTCTGTTTTCCTTACTGTTTGGTTGTGTTCAAAGCTATTTTTAATGATTTTGGATTGTGTTTTCTATGTGTATAAAGTGTCAGATCAATCAGGAGCCACCAAAATAAAGTCTAAAGCCACCAAAACGTAAACTTAATCAAATATAAGTGATTGTTTTTGTAGTTTACCTTATAATGATTGGAAAAGTTGTAATATTTTTTAGGTAAATTCTATTTAATGTTACTGAACTATTAATAAGTTTATGTTTTAATCACTAAATTTTAAAAAATTACAAAATGGTCAATAAACTATTTAAAGGTTTTTGTTTAAGTCACTAAGCTGTTAAGTTTTAAAAAAAAAGTTTAGCTAGCAAGCTCCAAGCTAGGATTTAATGATCGGTACAGTGGGTCAATATCCATCGATTCTAGAGTAAATAACATGAAGCTCTGGGTACTCGATTACATTTCAGTATATCATTCCACCCATAGATTGACGGTCAATCCAAACGTGTGATTTAGGTACTCGAAGATATACTCTAATGTTGTGTTTTAGAGTTCGCATTGGTTGAATTTTCTTATAATAATAGTTATTAGATGAGCATTAAAATGGCACCGTACGAAGGTTTGTATGGTTGGAAATGTCAACTCCGTTGTATTAGACTGAGCTAAGCAAGAAAAAGTTATTCGGTGTTGATTTGATTTGAGAAATCGAAGAAAAGGTTAAAGTGATACGAGACAGTTTGGAAGTTGCTTTTGATCGTCAAAAATCGTATACAAATCTGAAAAGAAAAGATATTGACTTTCAGGTCGGTGAAGAAGTGTTTCTAAAAGTATCACCTTGGAGAAAAGTTCTTCGTTTCAGCCGAATAGGGAAGCTTAGTCTACGATTCATCAGGCCGTATGAAATCATCAGAAGGATCGGACCAACGGCTTATCGGTTTGCTTTACCATTAGAATTAGAGAAAAATCATAATGTGTTCCATGTATCGATGTTATGACGGTATCGATCAGACCCTTCACATGTGATTTCACCTATAGAAGTTGAGATTCAGACGGATATGTCGTACAGTGAAGAACTGATTGGAATATTAGCTCGGGAAATTAAAGAGTTAAGGAATAAGATTATAGCTTTAGTTAAAGTTCTCTGTAAACATCACGGAATCAAAGAAGCTGCCTAGGAAAAGAAAGAAGCTATGAAATTCCAATACCCGAACCTATTTTCTGTTAAGATTTTCGTGGACGAAAATTCCTTTAGGGGGGAGAGTTGTAACAACCCATTTTCGGATGTGTCGGGAAACAGTGGTTTTGGGACAACAATTTTGATGAGTGAATTACTATTTTATTATTTTTTCAGTTTCTACAGGAGATTATTAAGGTTGTATTAAAATTTTGTTAAGAAATTTTGACGGTTGATTGGTTTATTGAGTAAAAAGGACCAAACCGTAAAAATGGTAAAAGTTGAGTTCTAATAGTTATAAGGGTCAAATGACTATAAAATTTTGAAGTAAATGGATTTAAATGATAATTATGCCATTATTAAGGTTAATAGACAATTATGGGCATGATTTAATGGATTTTAAGGTTAATGACAAAGGTTAAATTGGTATTTCAATAAACAAACTAAATCTAAAATAAGAAAAAGATGGTATCATCTTCTCAAATGGTTTTCTCCACCGAAATTAAGAGAAAAAATAGCAACTTTTTAGCTTTGAAGAATCGACTAGTTCAAGTATTTGAATTATCAAGATAAACCACGTTTGGACTTAGATCGAGGAAAAGCTAAAGCTTCGGACTAGTTTGATCTAACTTCTACACCCCTAGTCATCGAGATAAGTTCCTATGAACTGTATTCAGTTTGATATAGTTTAAACTGAGTGCTTATTGTGTTGTTTTAATGTAAACAAATCCATATATAAATGATGAATTGACGAATATTGAATCCCAATTGAAACTTAGGAATTCTTAGGATACAAATGACATGTCTTTAGATATTTCATGTTCTGGGTGTTGGTCTTGAATGTCCTACCGATGGCTGAGGTCCTGCATGTGCTACGGATACTACATAGCTTATGTGAGTAGCATCGTATAGCTTACATTCTCACCCACAACTCTTGTGAACAAGCCCATTTCACAGCTCATATGAGCAATGACATAAAGGAAATGTTACAGTTATATATGAAGGCACAATTTGTGTGAGCTTTCCAGAGTTTCAAGGTAAATCTAAACGGTTCAACGGGCAAGAAAAGGGGATGATATGGTAAGTATGTAAATGGATTGATTCATGACTTATGAAAAGGAATTATGAACTAAATGATGCATCTACTTATGGAATTTACATAGTTTATGGTTGATTTCATTGGTATCATGGGCAATTACACTAATTTGTGATGTGGTGATGTTGAATAGGTTTTTACTAAGCATATGGCATTAGTGATGATTTGTGTTTAACGTTTGAATTGTTAAAATCACATGGTAAGTCGTGTTTAAGTTTATACGAGCTTACTAAGCACCCATTTATTATGTAATTTTCTTTCCTTTATTCTATAGGTCATGGGTCAATTTGGTTGAAAGCTCGTTAGAGATCTGTCACACTATCCAACAGTCAATTCAGTAGTTTTTGAGCATTTTGGCTAAGGTTTATAATGGCATGTATAGGATGTTGTATAATGGTGTTTTGATGAACATGTAAATGGTAATATGGTATGTTTGTGCTTTGATGTTTAAGTATGGTTGATGAACTTATACTGTTTGTTTTGGTTAGTTCTTTTGGTCAGTTTTTGATGGTGGAAGTATACAGTATTTTCAGTACGAGATGTTGGTTTGGAAATGATCAATATGTGGTATGTTTTGGTAAGAAGTTGAACTTGGTCATGATGATTGAAATATGGTAAAGTTGGCTTGTTATGGCATGTTATGTTTTGGCATATATTGTGGTGTCTTTGAATGGCATATTGGTTGATTGAAATAGGATCTTGAAATGACATTTTGATGTGTTTAGGTGATATTTAGGTCTCTTTAATGTGGGCATGAATTATTTGAAAAGTTAAGCATGATTAGGTATAGAAATGGTTTGATTCTAGGTAAATTTTTGTCCACATGGCCTAAGACACGGGCGTGTAACTCAATTGTGTAAGACACACGGCTTGGCGACACAGCTGTGTGTCATCTGTGAGTTCTTTTCTAAGCAAGTCAGTGAGTTACACGGCCTAACACATGCCTAGCACATGAGCGTTTGGGGCAACTTAGAGAGTTACACGACTGGCACACTGGCATGTGACATAGCTGTATGGCCCTACTCAAAGAGTTACACGGGTAAGGACACTGGCTGGGACATAGCCGTGTATCCCTTGTTCAAAAGTTGCACAGCCTGGGAGGTTCCACACGGCCGTGTGACCCCTGTTTCCAATTTTTGCATGTTTTTCCTAAACTTCTTGTTTTATTTAAAATTAGTCCTGAATTACTCTCAAGCTATTTTTAAAGCCTCGATGGCTCGATTTAAGGATGAAATGTATGTGATTGAATGGTTAATGATATATTTAAATTGTTGAATGATATGATGTTGTATAGTTTCTGATTGATTCATAATACTCTGTAACCCTAATTCGACGATGGATACAGGTTAAGGGTATTACATTTAGTGCTATTAGAGCTATTGTTTAAACAATTTTTGGACTGAACGTAGCATGTATCGAGTCTAGAAATACATGCCATTATATAACTTATTATAGTGTGATAACTCCTAACTCAAATTGAACTATGTTTTCATATAGATAAGATGTCATCCAACCAAGCCGATTTTGATAAGACTAAAAGTAACGCGCAAGCCTCCATTCACGGAGCAGCTTCTAGTGGTACTAGGCCCATAACCGAGGACTGGGGAGGTGAAGCTAAGAAGCCTTCTTCCAGATGATGTGAGTGGTTCATAGAGTTTGTAAAAATGAACCCATTAGCTCAACAACCTCTACTCCCACCCGTACCTCAACATGTCCCTATTATTCAGTCAGGGTTTGGAACCAATACGTGTAAGCAAGCCTCTAATTGATAAAATCTGAAAATATGGGGCTGAAGAGTTCCGCAGTTCAGCTGAAGACATTCCAGAAAGAGCCAAGTTTTAGTTAGAAAACATAGTGTGAGTTTTTGGATGAATTACCTATACACCTATTGAATGTTTAAAGTGTGTTGTATCATTACTGAAAGACTAAGCATATCAATGGTGGAATACATTGATTGCCATAGTGCATAGGGACCATATGAATTGGGAATTCTTCCAGATAGAGTTCAGAAAGAAATATGTTAGTCAATGATTTCTTGATAAGAAACATAAAGAAATTCTAGAATTGAAGCAAGGTTGTATGTCAGTAGCTGAGTATGAGAGAGAATTTGTGCAACTCAGCAAATATGCTCAAGATGTGTACCAACAGAGGTTGCTATGTGTACCTGATTTGAAGAAGGTTTAAATAAAGATATCAAGTTGCTAGTCAGGATTCTTGAGGTGAAAGAATTTGTTGTTTCGGTTGATAGACCACACAAGGTTGAGGATGTAACACCTCAAACCCGGCCCAGACGCTATGACTGAATCCGGTGTGTCACATTGAAATTTAAAAACCCATGACTCGTATTAAAGTTTTAAAAGATCGTCTTTTGCAAGGTTAACAAAGTGAATGGAAGTTGTGCACCAGGTAGGTATCCGAAACAGAGGAGGTGAGCCATGAAGGCTGCTTAAGTACCAAGCTCTCGATTGGATCCAATCCTAGACATGCCCACAACCATTGCCACACTTTGATAAACGAGTTGAAATTCATTTGAGTAGATATCCTTGATAAATCGGTTAATCGTGTCGTTGCGTTATTTTGAAAATGAGTATCATTTTGTAAACTCGCCCTAAGTCTAGCCCATTTGAATTATTATCAGAAATATTTAGAGTTATTAAAAATAAAATAATCCCAGAAAAAAATTGTTAAAATGGCCTTATTACAACCCAAAAATAAATAGTATTTAAGATAAACTAAAGGAAACTGGTTACTTATTGTAAAGTCCAAGAGCGATCACCGTGGCCACGCTGAATCCCCTCCGTCTCCAAGTCCCCACATCAAGGCTCACCTGCAAGGTTAAGGAAGGGGGTGAGTTTGGAAACTCAGTGTGCAACAAGCCCCTTTCAGAGCCCAACCAATATCAACGTACTGGGCCTAAGCCCAAGTTCAGTTTCAATATATACTGGGCCGAAGCCTCTCGTTTAACGGTTACTGGGCTAAAGCCTTTTCATAAACCATATCATTGGGCCGAAGCCTTTACTGTAATCAATATGGCCATAGGCCCATTTCAATATCACATGCAATATTAATGGATGTATGCAAGCCCGTTTGGGAAGACTACTCAACCCACCAACCGCTACTCTCCACCCATACCAACCAAGCTCTCCATGTGGGGAATAACTCAACCCACCCAACCAAACTCTCCACTGGCAGCATAGCTGCTTTATAATATAACTGGAGGCCTAGCCTCTTTTAATAACTGGGGCAAAGCCCTTTTTGATAAACTGGGGCAAAGCCCTTTTCGGTAAACTGGGGCAAAGCCCTTTTAGCACTTCCTCCATTCATTTAAAACCCAACCCATGCATATGTGAATATATCATGGCATATCATGTGCATATCATGGCATATCATGTACAAAAGAAGTATCACATGCATGTTAATTATAACATAACCCTAGGGGTATAATGGTCATTTCACCTAGGGGCAAAAAGGTCATTTTCACATTATAAGGGTAATTTCATTTCTCTATCAATTATTAGGTTTTTCCATGCTCATTATCAATTACCAACAATTTCAAGTGTTTAACCAGTAACTCTAGCCCATTCTAGCAAAACCGAGTCATTGGGCCAAAAACCCCTAATGGGCCCTGCATGGCCGATTTAGTTATCTAGACCCATTTAGCCTATATTCCATAATGGTATTAACTGTCTTAATGTGCAATTTATCTGGATTCCATTTTCTACCAAATTACCCAAATGGGCCCGAAAGCCTATTAGGCCCGATTTCAGCCTCTCGAGGCCCAATCTGTGATGCAGCAAATCGTGCCCTTACCTATTCCAATGATCCCGATCATCAAACTTAGCGTATCTAGCTAACCTATGAGCTTTCGCATGCTCACGAGTCCTCGAAATGCCAGAATTTTTGGCATTTTGGCTTTTCGGCATATATCGAGTTAAGCTACGAAAGAGGGCTCGTTACACACCTATTTTGTGACGTTCACCAACGAAGTCTCCCACGGCAACCTACAATTATTCACCACCATTCTTAGTCTACAGTTCATGCTAATCAACCCAAATCTTACCTTACCAAAATCGGCCAAAGAACCCCTAATGGCCATAGTTCACTTACCTTCATAGGGTCTAACGATATGATTCAAGCTTATCCAACACTGACAATCCAAGCCTTGCTGCTCCTCTAAAGTTTATCTATTCTACTATACAAACCATAAAAATCAAATGAAGAAACCCAATGAGGCCTATATCTGAAATTGACAAGCTCCCTAAACTATAGGGGGTTTCGGCTTTTGTCAACAGTTATACTACTGAATCGATTGGAGTATGAATGCTTACCACAGTCTTTGTTTTTTGTACCGGTTAAAACTTAACAGATGAAAGAATTGGCCACCAAAAAGTGAAGAGAAAAAGAAGGTTGCTGGTCAACAAGAAATCGGCACAACCAAGCTTCACAGGTTTCGGCTTTTGTGGCTTTTCAGCAAAAGTGATGGTGAGAAAGAGAGTAGTAGATGGGAAGAAAGGAATAGTAGGATGGTTTTGGAGAAGAAAAGAAAGAAAGATGAATGGAAAGGGTGATAGTTCCGGTTAGAGAAGAAAAAGGAAGAAAAGAATGGCTCTATGGTGTTCCAACAGAGGAAAATCAGCACAACTATAGCCTAATGCCGAAATGCTACCCTCAAAATCCCCAAGCCGATTTCTCCTCCCTAATCCCCTCTATTCGGCCAACTCTAATCCCTCCTTCAAATCCCTAAAATCTCTCCCCTTGTCACTCCTTACTTCAAGCATTCAACTGATTCAAACTCTCTCCAACAGAGTTCCATTCGGCTTCAACTTCTGCATGCTCAAGGTATAAAAATAACATCACATTTGCCATCATAGTGAATCGAACCCTGGCTTTCCCCTAACCACTTACACGCTAGCTCCTTAGTGGCGTCACTTAGCCACATTGCCAGGGGCACTTTTGTGTTACTTTTTACCCACACCTTTTAATAAGGCCACCTATCCATAGCCCCTAACTCCTTAAGTCCAAAATTCAAAAAATTCTACCGGGTTTTGGCCATCACATGGGCCTTCCATAAGCCCAATTACATACTCCAATTATGAATTTCACAACCAAATACCAAATTTTAAAAACTTTACCAAAATCTTGAGAATCACGAAAAACCCAAAAATCAGGATGTTACAGAGGAACTCAATAAAGCCAAAAGAAAAGAAGATTCTGAGACTCGTGACACGGGTAAATGACATATGGGAAAATCATTCTCATCTCCATCGAATAAATCAAAGGAATTCCACAGTATGATCATCAGCTTCAGTAGGGTTCTCGAGTAGAGATAAATGGAAGCAGCATTCGAGTTCGAGACATTAGGCTACATCTGTAGCGAGTGTGGGTAGTGTCTGAAACAACAAGCATGAATGTCAACAACTTAATAGACGAAACTTCGAGGAATGCAGACTGAAAGATGGGTCATGTTTGAAATGCTGTTCTTATGATCATTTCCTTAGAGATTACCCTAAAAGGTCGAATAAGGAGAATGTTTAGAACACACGTTCAAGAATTAAAGCTGTGAGAGGGAGACCGCCCAGAAATAGTGGTAATGCGAGTAATAGTCGAGGTGGAACAAAAGATTCTGTTGTTAGGTCTGAGGCACGAGAACTAGCTAGGGCTTATGCAATTCGGGCTTGAGAGGAAGCTTCAGCACCTGATGTGATCACTGGTTCATTTTTTATTTTTGATACTAATGTTAATGCTTTGATTGACCCGGGGTCAACGCACTCATATGTATGCAAAAATTTAGTGTTGGATAAGAAAATACCTATTGAGTCTACTAAATTTGTGGTTAAAGTAATGAATCTTTTAGGTCAGTATGTGTTAGTTGATAAAGTCTGTAAAAACTGTCCTTTGATGATTCGAGATTGCAACTTTTCGGCTAATTTGATGTTGTTACCATTTGACGAGATTCATGTGATTCTGGGTATAGACTAGTTAACTCTACATGGTGCTATTGTGAACTATAGATGAAAGTAATTGAATTGAAATGTCAATATGGAGAAATGATTTGACTTAAATCAGATAGAAATGATAGTACAATTAATGTGATTTCAGCTATGACAGCATAGAAATATGTTAGAAAAGGCTGTGAAACGTATCTAGCTTACATATTTGATTCCAGGGTTTCAGAGTTGAAATTAGAATCTATTTCGACTGTTTGTGCCGGGGACATCTTCAATATCAATAACCCCGTATAGAATGACACCTACATAGTTGAAAGAGTTAAAAGCACAGTTGCAAGAATTGATAGATAAGAGCTTTGTTCGACCAGTTTTTCTCCTCAGAGTGCTTCGGTATTATTTATTAAGAAAAAGGATAGGTCTATGCAATTATATATTGACTATCGACAACTCAACAAAGTCACGATCAAGAACAAGTATCTATTGCCACGTATCAATGATTTGGTTGACCAGTTGAAAGGTGCACTAGTATTTTCAAAAATCAATCTCCGTTCTGGATATTATCAGCTACGGTTTAAAGACTCAGATGAGCCAAAAACTGCTTTTAGAAACATGTACGGACATTATAAATTTCTTGTTATGCCATTTGGTTTGACCAATGCACCTGTTGTGTTTATGGATTTAATGAACAGAATATTCAGGCCATATTTAGATAGATTTGTGGTGGTGTTCATTGATGACATACTGATTTATTCACGAGATGAAACATTTCATGCCCAGTATTTGACAATTGTTTTGTAGACTTTACGTGAAAAAAATTGTTTGCTAATTTTAGCAAATATGAGTTTTGGCTCTGAGAAGCTGGATTTTTGGAACATGTTGTATCAATAGATGGTATTAGGGTCAACCCGGATAAAATATCAGCTATAGTTGAATAGAAGCCTTCGAGAAATGCTTCAGAAGTTAGAAGTTTTCTGGGTTTAGTTGGTTAATATCGGAGATTCGTTAAAGGATTTTTGATGATTGCTACTCCGTTAACGAAACTGTTTCAAAAAGATGTCAAGTTTGAATAGTTAAAAAAGTGTTAGCAAAGTTTTGAATAGTTGAAAAGGTTGTTGACCGAAGCCCCTGTGTTGGTTCAGCCAGAGTCCGGTAAAGAATTTGTGATTTATAGCGATGCTTCATTGAATGGTTTGGGTTGTGTTTTAATGCAATAAGGCAAAGTAGTAGCTTATACGTCCTGACAGTTGAAACCGCACGAGAAAATTTATTTGACTTGTGATTTAGAGCTTGAAGCTATTATATTAGCTTTAAAGATTTGACGACACCAATTGTACAGAGAAAAATGTCATATCTTCACGGATCACTAAGGCTTGAAATATTTGATGTCACAGAAAGATTTGAACTTGAGACAATGTAGATGGCTTGAACTACTAAAGGATTATGATTTAATCATTAATTATCATTTGGGAAAAGCTACTATTGTTGTTGATGCTTTAACTAGAAAATCCTTATTTGCTTTGTGAGCTTTGAATACATGGTTGACGTTGATTGATGATGGTTTTATTTTAGGTGAGTTAAACGCTAGACTGACATTTTTGTAACAGATTTGTGAAGCTCAGAAAAGTGACGCTAAATTGACCGCTAAACGAAAATAGGTTGAGTAGACACCTGACTTGGATTGTCATGTCAATTCAGACGGTAGTTTGTACTTTAGAAACAGTATTTGTGTTTCGAAGAATTCTAATATTATTCAGAAGATTTTACAGGAAGCTCATAGTAGTAGCTTATCAATACATCCTGGTAGCAATAAAATGTACGGTGATTTGAAACAAATGTACTGGTTGCCAGGTATGAAACGGGAGATTTCAGATTACATATTGAAATGTTTGATCTATCAGCAAGTTAAAGTCGAACATCAGGTACCTTCTAGTTTATTACAACCTGTGATGATTCTAGAATGGAAATGGAAACGTGTTACAAAGGATTTCATAACGGGATTGCCCCTATCTCCGAGAAAGAAAAATGTTGTCTGGGTTATTGTGGATCAACTGAAAAAATCAATGCATTTCATTCCAATACGTACGAATTATTCACTAGAAAATTTAGCTGAATTATACGTTTCTAAAATTATGAGACTGCATAATGTGCCAGTGACTATTATTTCTGATAGGGATCCATGACTTACTTATCGATTTTGGAGTAAATTACACGAAGCTCTGGGTACTCGACTACATTTTAGTATAGTGTTCCATCCACAAACTAACGATCAATCCAAACGTGTGATTCAGTTACTCGAAGATATGCTACAATGTTGTGTTTTAGAGTTCGAAGGCAACTGGAAGAAATATCTTTCGTTGGTTGAATTTTCTTATAATAACAATTATTAGACGAGCATTAAAATGGCATCGTACGAAGCTTTGTATGGTTGGAAATGTCGAACTCCGTTGTCTTTGACTGAGCTGAGTGAGAGAAAGTTATTCGGTGTTAATTTGATTCGAGAAATCGAAAAAAAGCTTAAAGTGATACGAGACAGTTTGAAAGTTGCTTCTGATTGTCAAAAATTTTACGCGACTTTGAAAAGAAAAGACATTGAGTTTCAGGTCAGCGACAATGTGTTTTTAAAAGTATCACCTTGGAGAAAAATTCTCCGGTTCTGAAAAAAAAGGAAGCTTAGTCCGCTATTCATCGGGCCAAAAAAATCGTCGGGAGGATTAGACCTGTGGCTTATCGGTTGGCTTTACCGTTAGAATTAGATAAAATTCATAATATGTTTCATGTATTGATGTTACGACGGTATTGATCGGACCCTTCACATGTGATACGACGGTATTGATTCGACCCTTCACATGTGATTTCTCCTATAGATGTTGAGATTTAGCCGATTATGTCGTACAGTGGAGAACTCATCAAAATATTAGCTGGGAAAGTTAAAGAGTTAAGAAATAACAGTATTGCTTTTGTTAAAGTTCGTCGGCAACGTCACAAAATCAAAGAAGCTACCTGGGAACCAGAAGAACGTATGAAAGTGCAATACCCGAGCCTATTTTCTGGTAAGATTTTCGGGGATGAAAATTCCTTTAGGAGGGAGATCTGTAACAGCCCATTTTCGAAGGTGTCAAAAAATAGTAGTTTTGGGACTGCAATTTCGATGAGTGAATTATTATTTTATACTTTATTCAATGTCTACGGTATATTATGAAGGTTGTATTAAAATTTTGTTAAGAAATTTTGATGTTTGATTGGTTAACAAAGTAAAAAGGACCAAATCGTAAAAGGGTAAAAGTTGAGTTCTAATAGTTATAAGGGTCAAATGACTATAAAATTTTAAAGTAAATGGATTAAAATGATAATTCTGCCATTTTTTAAGGATAATGGACAATTATGGGCATGATTTAATGGATTTTAAGGTTAATGACAAAGGTTAATTTGGTATTTTAATAAATAAACTAAAACTAAAATAAGGAAAAGATGGTATTATCTTCTCAAATGGTTTTCTCCACAAAAATTAAGAAAAAAAGTAGCCATTTTTTAGCTTTGAAAAATCAACTAGTTCAAGTATTTGTATTATCAAGATAAACCACGTTCAGACTTAGATCGACGAAAAGCTAAAGCTTTGGACTAGTTCAATCTAACTTCTACACCCCTATTCATTGAGGTACGTTCGTATGTACTGTATTTGATTTAATGTAGTTTAAACTGAATGCTTGTTGTGTTGTTTTACTGTAAAAAACCCATATATAAACGTATCAATGTTGTGACGAATTGACGAATATTGGGTCCCTGTTGAACCTTAGGAATTCTTAGGATTCCAATGACATGTCATTAGGGATTTCATGTTTCGGGTGCTAGTCTTGAATCTCCTACCGATGGTTGAGGTCCTCCATGTGTTGTAGATACTCCACAGCTCGTGTGAGCAGCATTGTGTAGCTTACATTCTGACCCACAACTTATGTGAGCACGCCCATTTCACAGCTCGTGTGAGCAATGATGTAATGGAAAGGTTACGGTTATATGTAAAGGCACACTTCGTGTGAGCTTTCCCAAGTATCTAAGGTAATTCTAAACGATTCAACGAGCAAGAAAAGAGGATGATACGGTAAGTATGTAAATGGATTGATTCATGACTTATTTAAAGGAATTATAAACTAAATGATGTATCTACTTATGAGATTTACACAGTTTATGGTTGATTTCATTGATATCATGGGAAATTACACTAATTTGTGATGTGGTGATGTTGAACAGGCTTTTACTAAGCATATGGCATTGGTGATGATTTGTGTTTAACCTTTGAATTGTTAAAATGACATAGTAAGTTGTGTTTAAGTTTATACGAGCTTACTAAGCACTCGTTGCTTATGTAGTTTTCTTTCCTTTGTTGTAGAGGTTATCAGAAGCTTGATTTGGTTTGAAGCTCATCAGAGATTTATCACACTATCCAGTAGTCAATTTACATAGTTTTTGAGCATTTTGGCCAAGGTTTATAATGGCAGCGTTTTGATGAACATGTAAATGGTAATATGGTATGTTTTTGTTTTGATGTTTAACTATAGTTGATGAACCTATAATGTTTGTTTAGGTAAGTTATTTTGGTCAATTTTTGATGGTTGAAGTATACGGTATTTTGGATATGAGATGTTGGTTTGGAAATGATCAATATGTGGTATGTTTTGGTAAAATGTTAAACTAGGTCATGATGATTGAAATATAGTAAAGTTGGCTTGTTATGGCATGTTATGTTTTGGTATATATTGTGGTTAGAGGTGTTTATAGGCCGGGTTGGGTTGGGTTCAGACCAGGCTCAACTAAAAATTCAAGCCCATTTGCTAGTCTTGAGTCTGGCATAGCCCAAAAACTAGGCCTAAGATTTTGCCCAAGCCCGACCCAGATACAAATGCTAAAACTCGGGCTCGACTCGGCCCGCGCGTATTAATTTTTTATATAATTTTTAAATATATATAATACAAAAAAATACTAAAAACATGAAAATAAATATTTCCCAACAAACTGAAAATAAATTTTTAAAAATATGTAAACTTGAATAACACTAAGATAGATACAACTTAACAAGCAAATGCCCCTAAAATAATAACAAAATTAACGTAATTTCTTTAAAATAATAATAAAATTAACGTAATTGTAAAATGGTAACAAAATAGGGCGAAAACAACAAGAACAAAAAAAAATGTTTTTTTGTCCTTTAGTGAATTTAGGTCAGGCCTAGGCCAAAAATGCCTTACTCGAAGCTCGGGCCGTTTTTTAAACAAACCCTATTTTTTTTCCAACCCATTTTTCAGACCTATATTTTTTCCAAAACCCTCCTATATTTTAGGTGGGCCTTTGGGCAGGGTCGGTTGGCCCAACCCATGAACAGGTCTAATTGTGGTGCCTTTGAATGGCATATTGGTTTTTTGAAATAGGATCTTGAAATGACATTTTGATGTGTGTTTATGTGATGTTTAGGTCCTTTTAATGTGTGTATGAATTATTTGAAAAGTTAAGCATGATTAGGTATTGAAATGGTTTGATTCTAGGTGAATTTTGGGTCCACACGGCTTGGCAACAACGCCGTGTGTCATTTGAGAGTTCTTTTGTATGCAAGTCAGTGAGTTACACGGCCTAACACATGGTTTGGCACACGAGTGTGTGACACGGCCGTGTGTCCCTTGTTTGAAAGTTACATGGCCTGAGAGGTTCCACATAGCCTGACCACACGGCCGTGTGACCTTTATTTCCAATTTTTACATGTTTTTCCTAAACTTTCTGTTGTACTTCAGATTAGCCCCGAATTACTCCCAAGCTATTTTTAGGGCCTTGAGGGCTTTATGTAGGGGGAAATGTATGTAATTGAATGGTTAAAGATATATTTAAATTATTGAATGATGTGATGTTGCATAGTTTTCGATTGATCGGTAATACTCTGTAACTCTATTTCGACGACAGATACGGTTAGGGGTGTTACACGAGTAGTTTTCTCTGCTATCCTCAAACTAAAGTCTACCAAGTATGGGCTCACTTCGAATTAGAAAATTTTTCACAAAAATTTCCAATAGGGTAATTTTGTAATTTTTCTAAACTTTTGGGTCAAGTTGTAAATAAAAAAATATCTTTAGAAATTTTCTGAAATAATCTCTTCAGAGAATTTTCTCTTTACAACTTTCCCTTAAATTCAAGTGCGTGTAAATTAATGACCCAAGGCTCTTTTTATATAGGAAGAGTTTAGAGAGTTCAACTATGATTAAACTTAATCACTATATTATATTTAACCTAATATTATATTAATTTAATAGTAAATCTTATTAAAATAATAAAATGTTTATCTACAAGAAAAACATTAAATTAAATTTAATATTAAACTATTAAAATAATATTATTTTTGGAATAATTAATCTGAAATCAAATTCTCTCGTAGAGACTCAGTAGGAGTTTAACTCTTCCACTGCTCAACCACTGAAGACCAACTGCCACTAGGATGTTGCCGTCGCAGCCGCCAGCACTTTCGTGTCTAGTGATGCAGGTGTGATACCTTTACAGCACCCCGAGCTGGTTCGGTTATGGTCAGTTCAATCTAGGTCAGTGACGACCCGACTGATTCGGTCTAGCCACCGGTTGGATCATTGGCCTGGTTTCACACACCGAGCCTAATTCGACCAACTTTTAGGTCTTGGTTTTGGGCTCTGGGCCCAATTTACGATCTCAGGTCCAACTTTCAAGTTCAATTACCCATTAGACTAATTGTTTGGCTTGAAAAATTATTTTTAAAAATATCATATATTAATTAATTTGATTAATTCAATTTTACTTGAGCAAAACTAATTTCCCCAAAAATCATTTAAAATTTTCAAATTAATTTTTCAAGAAAATTCTTTAATCAAATTCTTTAGTTGAACAATTCTCGCGACCACCTAATTTAATTTCACATCAAATAAATCGACTCAATTAAATTATTTCTAAAGTTGTAGAATTTTCTTCTAATTCAAATGCAGTTCGATCGAGCTTTTGTTGAGCTAGGGGAGGGACCAATTAGACATATACAATTAGACTCTAATAATTGCAATTATGTTCAGAAGCATCATTCCGATAATTCACAATTATTTAACATGGAGTCTTCCCACAAGAAGTACTGTGATTGAAAACTCCTTATTGTATACTTTTTACTAAAGCAAATCATCCAACTACTTTGTTCAATGACCTCGTCATGTGTGTGTTACCCTCATATGACATCTTTCATTCCTTTGAATTAAATTCATTCACTTAATACAATCTTATTTTATCTCATTTTCACCATTGTGTCTTCTTAATGATTAATATGATCACCGTTAACAAATGACAGTGATAAATTGCTCATTTGAGAACCAACAACCTATAGCCACGTTCCATATTTATCAACTCACACAATGCCAATGAGAGGATATCATTAACTCTTTAATTGAGCTATGAATTCCACTATTGCTAGTAAAGACATGTCATACACAAGTCATGTACCCAACATACCGGCTATGGGCTCGATCATCTTTAAAGCATAAGCCTTCATTTATATCAAAGCACATGAGTTGTATACACATAGTCAATTACTGAATTAGGATTTAGGTAAATCACACCATGAATGCCACAAGTGAATTAATTCACAAACGGATTCAAAATTAATTCATCATGGGTCTAGTCCAATGTATCATTCTACCGATGAATACATCAATGTCTCTACCCGTGGAGTCAACTGCTCTGATAACCAAGACTAGTCATATCCTAATTGGAATTGTAGATGAGATAATAATCCTTCTCATTATGTGAATCAAATGTTCACTTTGATTCTTTTACAGGATTACGGACTCATTTAGATTTTCTACTGAAGTAAGTTGTCTTTCTCGTAATGTAACATTCTTACAATGCCACTTATCTTCAGTTTGAACTTAGACAATCAATGAACTAATATTTTCTTGTCACAATTTCACTATGTATGCAAAATATAAAAGACAAAAATACAAAAGACATAATAGTGAAATGTGAAATTAACTTTATTTATTTATTCATCGTTCAAATAAATAGAAAACAATTACATGTTTACTACAATATAGGCACATTTCCCAACAATCTCTCACTTGCCCTAGTGAAGTAAATGTGTAATGTTTCACATTCCCATATGCTCAACGTGTTAGTTAAAACTCATAGTTACAAGAGTCTTAGTAAACAGATCCATAAGGTTATCTTCAAAAGCTACTTTCATTACATCTATAATTCCTTCGACTACTGCCTCTTGTATCAAGTGATACTTTCAATCAATGTGTTTCGTCATCTTGTGACTTCTCATTTCCTTGGTATTAGTTATTGCAGCATTGTTATCACAATATAGTGTTATTACTTTTTCCATACCAGGAATGACTTCAAGATTAGTTAAGAACTTTCGAAGTCATATTCTTTCTTTCGTTGCCTTAGAAGCAGCCACATACTCGACCTCCATAGTAGAGTCAGCAGTGCAAGTTTTTTTTTTTTTACATTTCTCCATACTATGGCTCTACGACCTAGAACGAATACATTTCTTGATGTCAAGTTCTTCAAATCTTTACAGGTGTGGAAGTATGAGTCCATGTATCCAACAAGAGTAAGGTTCTCCCCATAATACACAAGCATATAATCCATGATTCTTTTAAGATACCTTAATATATGCTTCACAGCTTTCCAATGCCTGATACCTGGATCCACCTAATATCGACAAATCATTCCTAATGCGAAACAAATATCTAGACGTGTAAAAAGCATCGCATACATAAGGCTTTTAACTACCAAAGCATATGGAACCTTACTCATATTTCTTCCGTTGTTTTAGGGCAGTTATCTAAAGAAAGATGAAAACCTGATGCATTTTTTTGAACGCATGGCTTCACGTCAATCATTACAAAATGTTCCAGTACCTTATCGATGTATGAAACTTGAGATAGAGCTATCGTTTTATTCTTTCGATCACTAAGGATTCGAATTCTAAGAATATATCTAGCTTCAACCAAGGCCTTAATGCTAAACTATTGAGCTAACCATAGTTTAACTGATGAAAATTCTCCTACATTATTTCTGATAAGTAGAATATCCACGACATACAAAATGAGGAAGACCACCTTTTTTGTCCTTTATACACCTATAAACACAAGGCTCATCAGTGTTTTGCTCAAATCCAAAAGTCTTGATCGTTTGATCAAATCTTTTATTCCATTAGCGAGACGCCTGCTTAAGTCCATAAATCGATCTTAGTAGTTTGCAAACTTTCTGCTCCTTTCGTTTGACAACATAGTCAGTGGGCTGAGCCATGTAAATGGTCTCATCAAGATAGCCATTCAAGAATGCTATCTTGACATCCATTTTCCAGATCTCGTAATCGAGAGCATTAGCAATGGATAAGAGTACCCGGATAGGCTTAAGCATGGCTATTGGAAAAAAAGGTCACATTGTAATCGATGCCTTCTTTCTGTGTGTAACATTTCCCTGCAAGTCTAGCTTTGTGTGTGTTTCCACTTTCTCTTCCACATTTCTCTTATTCTTGTAGATCCACTTACACCCTATGGGTTTAATCCCAGCTAGTAAGTCTACAAGTTCCCACACCGTATTAGATTTCATAGAATCCATCTCGACATCCATGGTCTGTTTCTAAAGCTTGGAATCAACGTCCTGCATAGCCTCCTCATAAGTGACTGGATTGCCTTCTGTATTATAAATACTACCATCATAGATGAATAAGTTTGGTTTCTTAGAAACTCTCCCACTACGACAGATTCCTAGATTGGAGCTTTCCTAATATCAAAATCCAAGGGCATTAATCTAATGACTTGGATTTTAACTGGTCTCTAAACTTTGCAATGTTTTAGTTGAGTCCTCAAAGTATCAATAAGATCCTTTTGTCAGCATAGTCATTAGCTTAGGTGTTAAATGTCAACTCAATTACGAAGTGGAGCATATTTAAAATACGTGGATCAAATTGGAATCATGTGTCATATTATTGCATGGATGACTTTGATTTTATGTGTGCGAAAGGAAAATAAAGAGATAACCCGCCTAAATTTTAATGATATTGTGTGTTTTTCATATCTAAGCTTTTCATGTGGTAGGTACACACATGCTTACAATTTGATTAGTGTATTTTAAATATGCTCTATGCCAAATTCAAATTGACATTTAATGTCATGATAGATAAGCTAATGGAGTGACCTAATGACTTATTTAGAATATCTTAAAGCTTTGGGATTAATTTAAAATTTGACCAATAATTTGGAGATATTTAATGCATTTAACCCAAAAGTGCAAATTTTAAACGTAACAACCCGTTTTTTAGTGGTGTCAAAAATAGTGGTTTCGATGCCACAAATCAGACGAGTATATTATTAAATATTTACTAGTCAAATATAATATTAAAATAAATTTTGAATTGGAAATTTATGTTATTTTGAATGAATAATTAAGTTCAAGTGGTATTGCCTTAAAGTTAAATGGTTTTAGAAAATGAGGTATCAGGACCTTGTTTCTATAAACCAAGCCGCAAATATTTTATTAAATATTTATGGTGTGTTATTAAGGTTGTATTAAATTTTCGTTAAAAAATTTTAATGTTTAGATAGTTAATTAAATAAAAGGATTAAATCGTAGAAGGTGTAAAACTTAATCGCTATTGAATTTTATTGACTAAAAGGCCTAATTATTATAAGTGGATGGATTTATAAGGTAAATACACCATTTTTATGTGCATGGTTGATTATTCATTATATTATATTACTAAAATATGTGTTTAACTTAATAAAATTATAAGAATAAGGATATTAAAATAATAAAACATAAGGAAATGGTGTCCATCTTCTTCGTCTTTCATATTTTTATCCCGAAACCACCATTAGAGGACTTTGGAAGCTTCGACATGGTTTTTCCCTTGCATGTAAGCCATTTTCACTCATTTCTTGTAATTTTTATGTTTTTGATATCGTTACAATTAGGTCTTACTAACCCGGACCTCCATTTTTGTAACTATCAAAATTTTTAGATGATATCATTAAGGAGTTCTTGATGTTTATGATGTTAAATAATCAATTTGAGTTGTTAGTTGTTGATTATGAGTATTTTATTAAGTGATTTTTGGTAATTTTAATGTTTAGGGATTAAATTGTTAAAAAGTAAAGTTCAAAGTAAATTGTGCAAAATGAGGAAAAAAGTGGGCTAAATGGAACCTTAAGAAAATCAGTTAACTTGAAATTATATTAAATGTGGTGAAATTTCAAGTTTTGGATTTAGGGACTAAATTGCATAAAAGCTAAAACATTAGGGGTAATTTTGTAAATTTCCCAATAATAAGAGTTATAAGTTAAATTAATTATTTTAAGTTATTGAATGGTTTAATTGAGTGAAACATTATTATTTAGAGCACAAAACAAACCAAACGGATCAAAATCGAGAAAAAAGTTGTCGTTGGATTAGTCATCGACTTCGTTGTTACGACTGTATTTGTCAAGGTAAGTTCGTATATGGATAGAAATTATTATTTTCCATTTTGGATGAATGTAAATAGTTATTTATATTATGGTTAAATTAATTGATAAAGATGTGATAATTTATTATTATGGATCAATTAAAGGAATTAATCAAATTAAAGGATATGTAAACTATTGCTAATGTATTTGGTGATTATGTATTATAGATTGTCTATTTAAATATTATTTGGGTTAAGGTAAGTTCATAATGTTTGATGTGTAAATTACAAGTTTCTTGAAAATAAGATAAATTATACAAATACATGTGAAATTTTATATGTTATTTCAAATATTGAAATTAAAATCATAGGAAAGTGATTAATGGAAGGTGACAACACTTGTGATGGCACATTGACAGTATGATTATATATTGATATCATATTATTGTACAGAAACGATGAAGTGCCCCTGATTTATAAATATGTATAAAGGTAATGGATTACATAAAATCCTCGATTGAACGTAGTAATCAATAGGATACAGTTGGCATACTAATAGGGTCAGTATATGCACTTGTACATGATTTGTACTTCGGTGCCTCTGTTTGCACTTTGATGCCTCTGTATACACTTTCGTGTCCCTGTTCACACTACGATGCCCCTGTTTGCACATTTGTGTCCTGTCCGCACTTCGGTGCTCCTGTTATGCATCTATGATGCTCTGGTGTGGTGTAGTTACCTGAGTATCCGAGTCAAGTTACTAGTTCATCGAGCTAAATGTTAATGGATTTTCAAAATTATTTATGTACTTAAAAGCTAATGTATAGTCAAGATATTAGTAAATATTAAATGTTCAATGAAATATTTGATCATGTGTGAGTATAATTATATCGATTATTATATAGTTAAAGATAGATGTTTATATACATGATAAATGAGTTTGGATTGAATTACTATAGTTCAGGAAGCGTAAGATGAAGCATTTTCAATACAAATCCTATAAGTACTTTATAAATGATTAACAGGTATGATTAATCTATTTATTTAGTTTTCAAATTGTTTAGTGAAAGTAAGTGATTCTGGGATGATATGTGTATATGAAAGTTTCAAATGAAATGCTTATAAGGGAAAAATATATAAATACGTATATGCAAGACTACACCAATTATCCATGAGAGGTGTAGTGAATAGAAAACGAAATTTAGCTTAAGATATAATGAAAATTATGTTTAGTTGTTTATTCTTATATGTTTAGTAGTTAAGTTACCTTTATATGAACTTACTGAGCATTATTGCTTACGTTAGTTGTTTTCTTTTCCTGTAGATAATTGGAAGGCTCGATCGGTTAAAATCTCGTCGGAACACCATCACACTATTCATTCATTATATTGGTAGTTTTTTATTACTTTGATTATGGTTATAAGTGGCATGTATAGGGTTGAATGTCTATTTGGTATGTTGGTTTGGTACATTTTGATGCCTTACTAAGTTATGTCATTTTGGTTACCTCATTATACTTGTATTTAAGGTTCTTTTGTTATGTTGATGATGGATAACAAATTTTCAAATTGAGACATGTTTTGGCACATATTTGAACTAGGTCTTTATGCATGCATTAAGGTAATGTTAGCATGTATAGGTAAATGATGTATCGATGCTATTATGGTGCCTTAGAATGGCATATTGGTTAGGTAATTTTGGATGATTGAAATGGCATGTTTCTGTATGTTTGAATGGTGTTTGAACCCTTTAATGTGTGCCGAAATGGTTTGATTGCTTAGATATGAATTAGAATTGAATTGGTATGATTTTAGGTACATTTTTGGGTTCACACAGCCTAAGACACGGGCTATCACAAGGCCATGTGACACACACGACCTAGTGCCACGGCTATGTGTCATTTGTTAGTTTCTTGATGTTTCAAGTTAGTGAGTTACACAACCTGGTGCACAGGCGTGTGACATGGTCGTGTGACCCTAATCAGTGAGTTACACAGGTGTGGACACAGGTTGAGACACGGTCGTGTATCCCTTTTTCGAAACTTACACGTCCTGAGACACGGGCGTGTGACCTTGTTTTGAAAATTTTACATCTTTTTTTCTAGACTTTCCAAATTGTTATAAATTGGTCCCGATTTATTTCTAAACTATTTTCAGGGACTTGACGGCTCGATTTAGGGACAGTATGCATGTATATGATTGGTTTATGATATGATTATATTATTGAATGATATAAAGTTTAAAAGTTTCTGATTTTACGGTAATGCTTTGTAACCCTAATCCGGCAACGGAGATGGGTTAAGGGTGTTACATTAAATATGCTCCAGGTTAGGTTTGAATGGACATTTAGCATCTATATTGATAGATAAGCGAACAAAAAAACATGATGCCTTAATTAAAATATCTTGAACTTTAGAGACTAATTTAAAATCTTATTAATAATTAGGAGACTTTTAATACAATCAACCAAAAGAAAATACATATGATTTCACACATGGAACCATTTACTAAATATCTAAAATAACCTAGATAAATTTCAAAAAGACATTGCTTCACTGTCATAAAACCATTCATCAATTTCTAAAATTATAGTTAGTGTAAAAGTTGAATGTCGATAATGACAATATAGAATGACCACAAAGCAAATGAAAGAAAAATAAGAACACACAGATTTTACGTGGAAACCCTTTCGGGAAAAAAACCATGGGTAGAGGAGAAGAAAATTCACTAATATTGCATTCGAATGATACAAGAGGAATTTAGACTACATCTATTTATAGGTTGAAAAAACCTTATTCTAATCAATTTCAAATAGATGAAGAGTAGTAAGGCTGAAAAACCTTATTTTAATCAATGTAAAATAAAAGAAGTATAGTTCTATATAAATTTTAATTTTATTTTATTTTACCATTGTATTTTATTCTAACAAGGATTTGAGTCACTCAACTCTAACAATCTCCACCTTAACAATAATTCTCAACGAACAAGTTCTTCACCTCTTCCACGAAACCCCTTAAGGGATGTTATTCAATAATGACCAACTCCAAGCAATGCTCAAACTTGATTGTAGGAAGTGACTTAGTCATTATATCTGCAATATTTTCATGATTACTAACTTTGCTCTCAATAATATCACCATGAGCAATAATATCACGCACAAAATGGTACAAAACATCAATGTGCTTAGTTCTCTAAACCATTTGATCCTTCGTAAAGAAGATGGAACTTTGACTATCACAAAACATTGTACTGATCGAAAGGTCCTTACCGAGTTCACCAAAGAGTCCCTTTAACCATATAGTTTCTTTACAAGCCTCAGTAATTGCCATGTACTTACCTTCAGTAGTAGACAAAGCAACTTTATTTTCAAAGTGGCTTTCCAACTAATTGCACAACCTCCAATTGTAAATACATACCTTGTGAGAGCTCTTCTTTTATCAAAGTCTCTAGTAAAATCAAAATCAACATACCAAATGACTCCATCTCTAATTCTTCCAAACTATAAGCAAACATTAATAGTACCTCGTAAGTCTATGACAATCCATTGAACCTCTTTCCAGTGTTCTTTGTCGGGATTCACCATGAATCTACTAACTGCACTAACTGCATATGATAATTCTAGACATGAGCAAACCATAACATACGTAAGAGACCCTAGTGCACTAGAATATGGAACACATGACATGTAGTCAATCTCATCATCTGATTTTGGAGACAAAGTTGATGAAAGTCTGAAGTGGCTACTAATGGAGTATTAACATGCTTGGCATTCTGCATATTGAACTTGCAAAGAACTTTCTCAATGTACCATTTCTGACTTAGGCTTTGTTTGTTTGCCAATAAAATATTTTCCAGAAAATAGTTTCTGGAAAATGATTTACTTTTCTGGAAGTGATTTACTTTTGTGATGTTTGGATGAATCTATGTAAAATATTTTCTGTTGTTTGGCAGATTTCTTGAAAATATTTCATAAAAGCTGTTTTAAATTAAACAAATATATATTTAAGAATTTATTATATTTTCATTGTTTAATTGAGTTTATTATATATATTAATAAATTTATATTTTAGATTATTTTTACATATATTGCAATGATTTATTTATAAATAAATAAATCAAATTAAATATATAATAATACTCAATTATTAAGTTAGAATATTAATCATCATA
The DNA here is from genome assembly GCF_007990345.1 of Gossypium hirsutum. Classification (NCBI taxonomy): domain Eukaryota; kingdom Viridiplantae; phylum Streptophyta; class Magnoliopsida; order Malvales; family Malvaceae; genus Gossypium; species Gossypium hirsutum. Next base: position 69,008,659 of record NC_053436.1, on the reverse strand, counting down.
AATTGAAAACAACCAAAGTCAAATAAATTATTTCTAATTGTGTTATAAAAAATAAAAAAACAAAAATTGAATAATTATAAATTAGCTTCCAAACCACAATTAATACTAGTAATTAATAATATTATCCAAATGCATAATTAGTAGTACACCACATGATAACAACAACATTGTCCTAGTACATAACTAATATTACACCACATTAAAGTATCAATATCTTCAACCTTGAGAAAATTTTTGAAGCCAAATTTTTCTATGCTTCTTAATTTTAACTAAAAAAGCTTTTGCCTCGGATTCATGACTCACAAGATAATCAAACACACTACAAAGGAAGTCATCATCAAATCTTTCCACCTCCGTTGACATCACTTCTTCGTAAAGATGTGGTGTCTTATCCGCAGTAAATTGTTCCAAAGCATTAGCAATTTTGCCAAGTTTTTCACCCACAAATTTAATTTGTTCATCGACACTTTCTTGAGCATTTTTTCTTGTACATTCAGATGTGCCAGATGAAGATACTTTTTTTCTTAGCTCCTCAATGTCTTCATTCTCGCAGCCTATAGGCACTGAATCTTGGTTACCATCATCCAAATCTATGTCAGCAAATGTTCTGGCAAAACTCCCTGTTGCCATATCTTTGCCAACAACCAAAGTCTTTTCATCATAATGATCAATGCTTTTATTAAAAAATGGTTCATACTTCTTGTGTGCCTATTGGATATTATACGCAATTAGAATAACAAGTAAAAAACAATTGAAATATACTTAACATATATATACATATATTACTATCACTACTATAACATATGTCGCTCTATCACATGTGATCATTTTCATGTTATCATCCCATCCAAAACCACTTTTAGCCCGAATTGTGCATATAATCTGCCACTTGTTTTTTACAGTCCTCAAATGATTTTCCATACGCTTCGTATCGCATTGGACTTAAAATCTTTCAGAAATAGCTACGGTAACTCAACTAATAGAAACTGCTTTGAAAGTGTTAGAAGGCTTATTTCCTTTCTGGGCCTCCACTGTTAGAATTTCAAGAAAAAGATGTTCCACCTAAATTGCTTGGAGGTCCCTTCTTTGTTTCCCTTACCCATTCTACATTAATAATTGTCATTGTCAATCATTTCAATATCCAACAAGCTTAAAGCATAATAAATTCAATATCTAACAAATTTAAGACATAATAATTTCAAAATCCAACAAACTAATTTCAATATCATTATCCAACCAACATTAACAAAAAAAAATAATTTTAATACTAAAACTTACATAACATAGAAACAATAACCCTAAGCCCTAAAGCTACCTAATATTTCTAGCCATATATTCAGTCCACATAGTTTGTGCAATTTCCTCTCTCTTAGTAGACCATTCTCTTGCTTCTTCTCTTTCTTCTCACTCCGTAAGAGTTGGTATTATCAAATCAGACTCAGGCTCCTCGTATAATCCTTGATTAAGTAAATCATTAGGATCAACTCCCATTATATCGATGTCATTTAAAAGAGTTTAGTGCTTAAGAGCCTCAAAATGCAAAGGAACTTTTTAATCTTCGTCATTCATCATTGCGAATCACTATTGAACATGTTTTTGGGATTTTGAAGAAACGGTTTCGTGTATTAGATGCTGAAGCATTTTGGAATTTTCAAACTCAAGTAGATATAGTTTTGGCTTGTTTTATCATTCATAATCATATTGTAATGCCCCCACGCCCGAGACCATCGCTGGAGTCGAGCTTGAGGGGTTACCGAACATAATTTATCAAATTAAGAACTTCAAATCATTTGTTTCTACATTCACAGCTTTCTAGCTACTCGCATCACAGTTATAAGAAAAATCATATATCGAGTTACGAAACTCAAAATCAATATCCGTAAATTTTCCCTGAATCTAGACTCATATATATATTTACTAATTTTTTTATAGAATTTTTTGTTGGGCCAATTAGTACAGTTTATTAATTAAAGTCTCCCCTGTTTTAGGGTTTGACTGCTCTGACCTCTGTGTATTACGAATCAAATATCTCTCTATACAGAACTTAAATGAATATGAGGTTTGTTTCTCTTAAAACTAGACTCAATAAGGAATCTGTAAATATAAATAAAAACTTATAATTATTTTATTAAAATTTATTATGAATTTTTAAAGTCAGAATAGGGGATCCAGAAATCACTCTGGACCTGTTTCACAAAAGTTTAAATATCTCATAAAATATAATTTATATGTCTATTTTGTTCAATCCACATGAAAATAGACTCATTAAGCTTCAATTTGATAACTTACTCATCATTTAGTTCCACTTATACTATTTTTAGTGATTTTTCAAATTCATGTCATTGCTGCAGCAATATTCTATTTTAAGGCAAGTTTCATCTTTCCATGAATTTTTATGATCTAGATAACCTATTAAACTTCCATGATATCAAACATGATCTAAATTAGCCATCACCATGACTTATCAATATCAAACATTTTCTCAACCAAACATGGCCATATCATAAAATTATTTACACAAAATAGGTATATTGCTATACATGCCATACTTAAGTAGTTGTACAAGCCATTTACCAAGATAAAAGTCCTTTGGATAGTGTGATCGAACTTTCGACCTGTCCCGATTCCTAAGCCGGCTTGTTCAAAACTACAGTGAATGAAAAGGAAGGAGTAAGCATAAATGCTTAGTAAGTTCATATGCAAATAACAAGTAACATAACAATACAATCATACCAAACAACCTTAACATGGTATCACCAAAACATTTATCACATTTCTAAATATCATTCATCATCTTACGATCTTATCGTTGTTGTATCTTTTTCCAACCCGAGGGTTAAGAACATACCTGTCCAAAGTGTCCATTTCACAACACTTACCCAAAACGTCACTTATATCTTAAGTGCTCTTCTATTAAACTAGAAATTTCACCCGTTGAACACATCGGAATATAACTCGGATACATGGATAATTTGCACATAAGTGCCACATATGTAATCAAGAAATCATGTAACCCGCCCCTAAGTGAACTCGGACTCAACTCAACGAGCTCAGGCGTTCGCATCCATAAATGAACTCGGACTCAACTCAACGAGTTCGGATGCCTAGTTACATCTCACGAACTCGGACTCAACTCAACGAGTTCGGATGCTCAATCATCCTAGTGACATGTCACCTATATCCTAATCTATTCCTAAGGTTCAAACGGGCTTTTTCCCTCGATCCCACATTTTCCGTCTTCCATGGAATATCGGAACCGATACTCGGTAGCAATTCATATTTATCAAGTAGTAAACATAATTTGCATATTACTCAACATTAACCATAAAGCATAATATTTCACGATTAAAAATCAGCATATCATATAATTAACATCAATAACTTAAAAATAACAATTATGCTACATTATTTACACATGAACTTACCTTGGTACCAAAATATAAAGATTTTGCAATTTAGTCCATAATCTTTTCTTTTCCTCGATCGCGACTTGAATCTCGTTTCTCTTGATCTATAATACCAAATTAATCTTATTTAATACATACATTCATCAAAACAGCATTTAATACGAACTTTGGAAAATTACACTTTTGCCCCTAAACTTTTACATAATTACACTTTTACCCCTAGGCTCGGGAATTAAACTTTATTCTGTATTCTTATGTTTTATAACATGCTGATTACTTTTCCCTTCTATGGCAACATCAAATTCTCACTCTAACATATACTTGTGACTATCAGGTATTTTTACCGATTAAGCCCTTTTACTCGTTTTCACTCAAAACTGAGTAGCACAAGTTGTCTAACATAATTTAAAACCCCATATTCTATCATAAAACATCAAAATACACAAATTTCACCTATGGGTATTTTTCCAAATATAAACCCTAGGTTGAATTATTGCTAGCATAAGCTTAATCGAGCTTCCGAGATTCCAAAAACGTAAAGAACATTAAAAACGGGGCTTGGAATCACTTACTATGGAGCTTGAAAGTTGAAGAAACCCTAGCTATGGAGAGAGGGAGAATTCGGCAGCAACTAAGGAGGATGATGACCAATTTTGTGTTATTTTTTCCATTTTATTTCATTTAATATCCAAATGACCAAAATACCCCTCCTTACTAAACTTTCAAAAATTCCTTCCATGTCCTAATTTTGTCCATGAACTTAAAATTGGTCAAATTTCTATTTAAGACCTCCTAATTAATATTTCAATGCAATTTCATACTAAAAACTTCTAGAATGCAAATTTTGCAACTTATTCGATTTAGTCCCTACTTTCAATTTAAGCACTTTAGGCATAGAATTTCATCACGAAATTTTCACACAATCATGCAATCATATCATAATCATCAAAATAATTATAAAATAATTATTTCTATCTCAGATTTGTGGTCACGAAACCACTATTCCGATTAAGCCCTAATTCAGGATATTACACATATAATGAGAGTTGATCCTAATTATTTACTTAATCAAGGATTACACGAAACTGTTTCTTCAAAATCTCAAAAACATGTTCAATAATGATTCGCAATGATGAATAACGAAGATTAAAGAGTTCTTTTGAATTTTGAGGCCCCTAAGCACTAAACTCTTAAATGATATCGTACACCACGATATGGGGTAATATATCCATTTTGGATGCCATATCCAGCATCAGCAAGATAATATTTACCTACAATTTTACAAAACATAATTATTACTAATAAATTATGAGCTTACTAGAACTATTTGGTATTTAATGTTAATTCTTACCTTCCGGAATTCTTAATCCTCTTGGGCGTGAAAGTGCATCACTTAAAATATGAGAATCATGTGTATTACCTACCCAACTAGCTAGAACAGAGGAAAATTTCAAATCAAATGTAATGGCAGCCAATACATTTTGTGTCATACCCCCTTTACGGCTATGAAATCTTCCTTGAATGCTAAGTGGAACGGATGCATGAATATGAGTTCCATCTAATACTCCAATACAATCTTTAAAATAAGGATAAAACCTTGGATTTTTTTTCTGATTTCACTAGGAGTTGACTCATCAAGTAATCTAATAACTAGTTTATACAATTTCAAAATAGCTTTCAATACAACCCTAAAGTAAGGATGAATTATCTCAATTGATCTATAATACATGGATCCAATCACTCGAAACCTTATATTATGACCAATTATATGTAAAAATATAACTACTTACTCCCTAATCTTCACCGATTTAGTTGATTGTAACAAATTATTCCTATTAAGAATATCACACAAATTAAAAAAGGCAATCAGTCACATCCTTATCACATCAATACAATGCTGGTCACCACTATATAAAATACTATTAATATAATTTTCTCTTTCATAATCTCGATTCACATGAGGGTGAGAAGCAATTTCATTCCTAGTTTTTAATTTTTTAATGCAGAGAGCCCCAAAAGCTAAAACTGAAGCCACGACTCCGACAATTGTATTTTGATCTTGATTTTGATCCATCTACACAAAATAATGCCACAAAAATATTTGATCACTACAAAAAGATGCAAGGTTTTTAATAAGATCACATATATGACTAAAGTTACGATGATTAAAGTGCATGCATACATATATGAAAGTTTCTCAAGCAATCATAAGATAATTAATTGCTAAATATCTTTATTGATTTTGTAAAAAGACAATCAAACAAGTCATGTCAGATTAATAATGGGACAAAAAGCTTTGACCTCAATAACATAATTCTGTCAAAGGGGTATTGAAACAAAAAAAAAACCATTTTATTAAATACAACTTGTATTGATTGCAAAGAGTTAGTTGTTGGAAACCGAACTTGAAAAATTGTTTTTAATGGAGAAAGAGATTGCTTATAATATAATTTTTTCACTATTAAATACATAACTTACATGCGTTTTTAAGTTTTCAGTGAGCAATTTTTTTTATAAAACTACCACGTTATCTAATGTAATAAAACTCTTTTGTTTTATTAAACATGATTATGGACTGAATTATCTGTCTAGGTTCAAAGCCTACTCGAAAGGTGAAAAGATTTAGACAAAAATATAGACTCAAAAAATAATACTCATTTTTTAAATCGCCGAGCCTCAACCAACCCAAATCACATGCATATACTTTCTTTTATGTTTTCCCTCTATGCCAGAAGAATTTAGCCAACAAAAACCCCCCAATCATAGAACTGCATTGCTGCCAGCAACTTATGGTTTTTACTGCAACTACAATCTTTTCTAATTTTTTTATGTTTTATATATTAATATGGATGTTCCTCATCATGCAATATTTTTACTCTCAACTAATTATTATCTAGATCATGGTATAAAAAATACTATCTTGAAAAAGAAAAAAATATAATTAATCTGAAACTAAAAGCAGAGTTGATTGTCCACAACTGGCATCTGCTATTATATCTAAGCAAATAAATAAAAAAATAATTTTGGTTTTAAATTAAAAGAAGAAAGAAATATATAACACCAACAGAAGCATGACAGGTCTAGACTGTAAATGTTTATATACTAGTATTTTTACTAATATATTAAAATCCACATGGCCAAATAAAAGAGAGCATGTGTGACATGTCCACCAGTCATTTTTGGATGCTTACAAACTTTGTATTTGCAGCTAAATACTCAAGGCATACTGAAGTTATATGTATAACACTCATGGAAAGATTTTCAGTAAGAGTACCACTCGGGATTGTGATATTATAAACATCAATTTATCTATAGACTGATGCTAATGGGTCATAGAATAGACATCAATAATAAAGAAGAATCAGAAGCATGGAAGTACTAATCCTTAGTGTTACTTCTGGACAATTTATCAATCAACTTGTTCACCATATCCTAGAAATGTGGGCCAAAATAGGCTTGCTTAATGATTCTATCAGTTTTAATACCATCATGCATCAGCTAAGAATAGTTGTCTACAACAAGCCATCTCAATAACCCACATACAAAGCCACTGCCTCCTACTAAAAGGAAGGAAAAATCTTTTACTTCACAGAAATTCTGCTTATTCTGTTTAAAAAATAAGTGCCTTTATACATTTATGCTTAAACTCAATCGGGTATGGGAATTGCAAAGGTCTCTTGTAACAACCCATTTTTCAGTGAAATCGAAGTAATGGTTTCGGGACCACAAATTTGAGTCAAAAATAAATTTTTTTATTTTATTACATGGTTTGTAATATGTTAGAAATTTCATGTGAAAATCCCGATAAAAAAATTTTATCGATTAAGTGCTTAATTACGAGAGGACTAAATCGCATAAAATGCAAAAGTTGAATTCTAGTAGCTACAAGGATTAAATAGCTATTGAATTCAAAACTAGAGGTCCTTATACGATAATTAAACCATCAAAGAAAAGTATGTAGATATTTTGATGACTCATCCGTGGAAATTTACAAAAAGGGCAATGACTAAATTGGAATTTGAAATAATTTAATTAATTAAAAAATGATAAAAGATATCATCTTATTTTTCTCATCTTCTTCCCAAAAAATACATGAAAACCCTAGGAGAGAGAGAAGAAACTTTCATGGCTTAATTGGGTAAGTTCCCTTGTCCTGTTTTAAGTAATTTTGATATTTTTGAAACCGAGATAGCTTAATCTATCTATTTGGAGGATCAATTTGAAAAGTTATCAAGGTAAGGAAATTAGGTCATGGATGAATATGCTAAAAATTTAAAATTTATGGTATAAAATGAAAGGTTGTTGATAGTTAAATAACTTTTACAAAGTGATTTTTGATGAAAACATGATTTAGGGACTAAAATATAAAGCTGTAAAAATTGATGAAAAATTATAAATTTTATAGAAAATATGTGCTGTAAATTCGATATTGAAATTTTGGTTAGCCTTGGATTAGGGGATAAATTGCATAAATTTCATTTTCTGAGCCTAGGGACGAAATTGGAATTTATGCAAAATTAAGGGCAAAATGATAATTTTGCTATGATGTAAATTGAGTCCAAATAAATATGAAATGTGTGAAATTGAAGATTAAAGTTATTTATATAGATTCGGACAACATAAATTCGAGGTTAGATCAAGGAAAAGAAAAGGTTTCGGACTAGTAGATTTTATACGCGAACCAGTGTCGAGGTAAGTTCGTGTAACTTAATTGAGCATGTAAATATGTTAACTTGAATGTTATGATTGTATGCAATATGATTTATATTTATGTGAATGTTATAAATGTGTGAAATGATTACATGATCGAAAATGTTGGAAAAAGGGTAAAGTCTCGTTTGAATATTGAATTTCGATGGATAAATGTGATTGCCTTATGAAATGGGGTCCTGCATTTGTTGCTGACGGGATTTAGCTAGGACAAGTAATCCTATTGACCTCATTATAGAAAGGATTTAGCCCGGATGGGTAATCCTTATATAACCCCTCTCGAGCACATGTTACAATTAGGGTTTAGCCTAGACTGTTAGTCCTAATTGAGCTCTTCTGAGCATACGTTACATAAAGGATTTAGCCTAGACTGGTAATCTTGTAATACGATATGTGGCTCAAAAGTATGTTCCTTGGTTAAGTGCCCTAATGGGTACTCTTGAATAAGGATTGACGGGTTATTGAATTGTACACCTTGAGTGTACTACTTGAGCATCCATCGGAATTTCAATGATTTAACGGACAAAACTCTTGGCATGATAAGAGAATTATGGAATGAAATGAATAATGTCTTGAAGGAAAATTGAATGATGAGCTCATCCATGATTGTTTGATGTTTATGAAAATTTGTGACTAACATGTTTGATTGAATGCATGTGATTAGGAAATTTTGCCAAGTTAATGGAAAACACGATATTGTATGCTTAGATTTAATAAACGGGATTGGTAACTTTAGTTTCCGTTATACGAACTTACTTAGCATGTAATGCTTACTCTATTTTATTTTCCCCCTATTTTATAGTGCTTGTAAGCTCACAAAGGTTGGAGATCATTAGAGGATCATCACTATCCACTAGCTTATTTTGGGTATATATAGTAAAATCATTTTGGTATAATGGCATGTATAGGCTAACTTGGCCATAGATGGCTTAAATATGTGGTTTGTAATCTAGCCATTGGAATGGCTAGAAATGGTTGTTTTTGATATACTTGTAATGTCATACTATGGTAGCTATATACATGTTAAATGATTGTTCAAATTATGCCTAACATATGGAATATACCAAGGTAAGTTTATAAACATGTATGCATGTAATGATATGCCATGTTGAGTGATAAAGTTTGCTTAATTTGAATGCTTGAAATGGTTGGTTTTGTGATGTGAGTTTAAGTGCAGGTCATTGGTGTGATTTTGGGTGAGAAATAAAGCTAGGAATGGCTTTTTTTTGTCCACACGAGTAGACACACGGGAGTGTGTCTAGACCGTGTATGACACACGGCCTAGTACATGGGCGTGTGGTTAGGCCGTGTGTCCCTTGCACCTTAAATTCGAGAAAACAGAATGCTCAGAATTGAGCACACGGGCGTGTGTCTCATCCGTGTGTGTTACACGACCTAGAACACGGGCATGTGTCTTGGCCGTGTGAAACCTACACCTAATTTTGAAGAAAATTAATTAACCACATGGCCTAGCACACGAGCATGTGGCATGGCCGTGTGCACAAGTTAGAGAGATACACGGGGTCGAACACGGCCTGCAGGACGGGTGTCTCCCTTGGACCACACAGGCATGTGAGCCCTGTAACTTAGAAAATTTTTGAAATGTCGCGAAAATTTCTTAAAGTTTCCGATTAAGTCCCGATTTGATTTCAGTGTTCATATTAGGCCTCGAAGGTCCATTTAAGGGACGATATGAATAATATCGGTTAATGAATAGTAATTTATGTGAATTATTTGAAAAATGTTTTGAAAGTTTCGGTAATGCTCCGAAAACCTTATTCTGGCGACAGATATGGGTTAAAGGGTGTTACATCTCTTCACTCTTTTCTACCACAAACAAGCAATATTCTATATAACCTAAATTTTATACACTCCATAATCATGCTTATACCTCTAGTGACATAGCTCTAACAACTACAACTACAACAACCATCCAATTATTTTAATCTTTACTGACCAACTATAAATTCATTAGGAAGATAATTTCTGTCTTGATGGGTTACATGTACCTCTTACTTATTTTATGACCCACCTATGCAATCATGGTTTCAGCTTCTTGTAAAAAGTAATTATTACTCTTTTATATAGATTTTAGTTACAGTGAAACAACAAATCAAAGAAACTGTAATGATAATTTCACTTCAAAAAATCAAAGAAAAAAATAAATCATACTAGAAAGGGTAATAGAAGAGCAAGCATAAATTCAAGACTTGACGAAGAGTGATGCAAAACCCAGAAACATAGATGTAAAATCCAAACAGATACTTCAACGAAAAAAAAGGAAGAAGAAGATTTAAAAGAAATTGAATGAAATAAAGGTAGACTAAATAAAGTATAAAAAAGTTACCTTAATTGAGATTTAGGAAGGGGAGTGGATGAAGAAGAAGAAGGAAGATAAAGAACGGAAGAACAGATTCTTCAACCAAAAAAAAAAGGGAAGAAGAAGATTTAAAAGGAATTGAATGAAGTAAAGGCAGATTAAATAAAGCATAAAAAAGTTACCTTGATTGAGATTCAGGAAAAGAAGTGGATGAAAAAGGAGAAGGAAGATAAGGAACAGAAGGAGGAGGAAAGAATTTATGGTGAGAGTGGAGGAAGATGGAAAATGTCTTATAGAAATAAAATTGGTAAGACGTTTTCCCTAAAAACCCATTTCATTTGCCCATGTTTTAGAAAAGGTCTTCCCAATGTAATTTATTTTCCATCAAACAAAAGGAAAATATTTTCCGAAAAATGTTTTACTGGCAAACAAACGGAGCCTTAGGTACAATTTACATGTTTTTCTATCTCTGATAATCTCCATCTGAATTATCTTTTTTGCTACTACCAAATTCTTCATCTCAAATTCTTTATTAAGTTGGGCTTTAACCTTTCTTATCTCCCCTTTATCTTTGGCTACTATCAACATATCATCCACATAGAGGAGTAGATATACAAAAGAACCATCACTATTTTTATTAAAATAAACAAAACTGTTAAAGTTGTTTCTTTTGAAATCATGAGTAGTCATAAAAGAATCAAACCTTTTATACCACTACCTTGGTGATTGTTTCTAGCCATTAAAGGATATTTTCAGCAAGCAAACATAGTCCTCCTTTTCTAAGACTGTAAAACCCTCTGGTTGTTACGTGTAAATGTCTTCCTCAATTTCTCCATGCAAGAATATTTTTTTTTTAAATCTAACTACTCAAGCTCCAAATCATACATGGCAACAATACCAAGTAAGGCTCGAATTGAACTATGCTTCACAATTGGAGAAAACACATCTGTGAAGTCTACACCTAGAATCTGACTATAACCTTTTGTAACTAGCCTTGCTTTATATCTAGGTTCTTCAACTCCTAGAGTCCCTTCTTTATTCTTTAACACCCATTTACAACGAAGTCTTCTTACCTTTAGAAAGCTTCACTAGATCCCATGTTTTGTTCTTATGTAGGGATTTCATCTCTTCTTGTATGGAAATCATCCACTTTTCTGAATCTTCATAGCTAACTACCTCGAAATAAGTAGATGGCTATTGACTTGCATCTATATCTTTAGCCACGTTTAAACCATAAGTAGCTAAATCAACCCTGGCGTACCTTTTTGTAGGTTTAATTTCACTTCTAGGTTTGTTCTTGGTAATAGAATATTGTGGTGCTAACTATGGTGAAGAAGAAACTATGAGTTTCTATTTTAACTTGAGATGTAGATCTATTGTAGATCCTGGATCAATCTGAAGCTCCACCAGCTTCACATGTGTGTTTGAACTATGCTAGTCTTTATTGAGAGAGTCTTTAAGAGAATAGTTAGACAGTATAGCAATTTCATCCAAAATAACATATCTGCTAATTACAACTTTCCTCGTTTCAGGACACTAGAACTTAAACCCTTTAACATCAGCCTTATAAGCAAGAAAAACACATTTAATAGATCTAGGCTCCAATTTCCCATTATTAACATGAGCATATGCAGGACACCCAAAAATCTTCAAATCAGAATAATCAGCAGGAGTACCAGACCATACCTTTTGTGGAGTTTTTTTCTCAATGGCAATGGATGGAGATTGGTTAATAAAAAAACATGATGTAGAGGTCGCTTTAGCCCAAAACGCCTTCGGTAAATGAGCATTCGACAACATGCATCAAACCTTTTCCATGACTGTTTTATTCATTCATTCTGCAACGTCATTTTGCTGTAGAGTATGGCAAACTGCTAAGTGTCTCACGATCCCTTCTGATTTGCAGAATTCATTAAACTCATCATAATAGACTTCCAAACCATTATCTATGCGGAGGTGCTTTATCTGTTTTCATGTCTGCTTCTCGATTATAGTCTTCCAATTCTTAAATGTTGACAACACTTCACTTTTTTGCTTTAAAAAGAATGCCCAAACTTTTGTGGAAAATTTTTCAATGATCGTCAACATATAATTAGCTCCACCCCTTGAAGGCACCCTAGATGGTCCCCAAAGATCAGAATGAATATAATCCAGTGTTCCCTTCGTGTTATGGATTCCTCTAGTGAATCAAACTCTCTTTTGTTTCCCAAAAACACAATGTTCGCAAAACTTTAGTTAATGTCTTGTCCATTAAGAAGTCCTCTTTTGCTTAATTCTACCATGTCGATCTCACTCATATGCCCTAGCCGCATATGCCAAGGTTTAGTAAAATCATCATCTGACAAGGAAGAGGAAACAATGGTTGCATCACTAGTAACAGTTGAACCTTGCAACACATATAACTTGGCAGTCATTTTCCACCCTTTCATCACAACGAGGAAACCTTACTAATCTTCAAAACTCCACTTTCAGTTGTGTACTTGTGCCCTTTTGAATCAAGAGTACTTAGTGAAATCAAGTTCTTCTTCAATTCTTGGTACATGTCATATCCACTAAGTGTTTTGACAACTCCATCGAACATCTTAATTTTGATCGTGCCAACACCTGTGATTTTACATGAATTATTATTTCCCATCAAAACAACACCTTCAGACACACTTTCATATATTGTAAACCAATCCCGATTGGGAATCGTATGGAACGTGCAACCGGAATTGAGGATCCACTTCTCTCTCACTTTAGAGTTGTCGATAGAAGCAACTAGAAGTTCACCATCATTGTAACCTTCTGCTACATTAGCTTCACCTAATTGCTTTGATTATTTTCCTTTTTTATCTTATTTTGCAACTTATAGCACTAAGACTTAATGTACCCTTTTTTCTTGCAGAAGTTATAAGTTTTACCTCTGTATGAATATCTCGATCTACCCTTAGATTTACTACGAGGATTATGTTCCTATGTCCTCTGTAACACCCTAGACCTAGCCCGATCGTCGAGCCTAAATACAAGGATGCTACACCACCATCTTGCATCATGTTCATCTCAAATCGTCACGTTATTTCACATGCATCTTCTTCTTCTTTTTTAATTAACATATCATTCACATGAATTGTAAGTCATACATTTACTTTTTATCGATAAAACATGTCAAGCATTCATTAAATAAACATAAATTAAGTACTAAACTTTCATTAAGACCCCTTAGCAAAATTTTCCAAAACTATTACATAGGTATCGGTACTAAAAATTAGGTATCAATAATTCTCTCAAGTGGTATCGATACCGTTTGGAAAATTGATACCAAACTAGCTTATTGTTTCATGTTTTAAAAACTCAAATATCAGAAAATATCAGTATTACTGAACAGGTATCAATAATTTCACCTCGAGTATTGATACTTGTGATAAAATATTGATACCAACTAGCAAAACTGACTTTCTACACTTTAAAAATTTCAGAGGTATCATTTTTAAAACTTGAATATCGATACCTCTGTTCTAGACCTTAAAAACACAACATATATCAGCACATAAATCATACCAAAATAGTTCTAAACGTCATGCATCAATTACCTCATAAAATAAACACCAAAATTTCCCAAATAGCAATCCCAAACATCATATTTTAAGTCCACTGATAAACTATAATTTATACATATTTTTACCCCATGTTTAACGCATTTTATGGATGATTTTCCATTAGAATTGGTGAATTCGATGCTCCTAATACTTTAATTTCATGTTTTATACTTAGGAGAGCATAGGAGAGCGAAAGGAACGAGAAACGGGCCAAAATACGAAATCAACACGGCCTGGACCTCTTCACACGAGCAGACCACACGGCCGTGTCAATTTGGTAGGCTCGAGCACTGCCTAAAGTAATCGCACACGGGCATGTCACACGGGCGTGTCCCTGCTGAGCCCAAGTTGAGTCCAATTCAGAAAAGGCTAATTTTGAGGGCTCTTAGGCATTCCAAAGCCTATAAATACACCCTAGAGGAGGAAGAAAAGGGGTACACAAGGAGGGAGTAAGAAATTACTCCAAGGAAGCCGATTGATCCATCTCAGAAGCAGGATTAATCATCAAGACTGAAGATCTCTCCTCAATTTCCCTTCAGGAGTTTTGGGTTTTCTTTATGTTTTGTATTCTTTATCATTCTGAGATGTTTTCTTATTTATTTATGAAATGTATGATAAATATTTAACTTGTTCTTAATTATGTGTTCTTAATTCTTGTTGTAATATCCCAAGATACTGATTCAAGATAAGCTCTTATTTAGAGGAGGAATAGACCCTGTCTAAGAGTACATTTGTCATAATTAAGCAGAGTTGTTTGCGCGCCTATACATAGGGTGACAAGATTTTTCCGGATAGGGTGAAACCTAATAAGGGGATCCATAGATTAAGTTAATGCAACCCTAGGGTGTTAATTAGAGAAAGGTCTCAATTATTCAATCTAGGAATTAGACGTTATTAGTCTTGAATAGGATAATAACATAACTTAGGGATCTCTACGGAACAAGTTGAATGAATAAATTGTCTGATTTAGAGCCAGAATAACAAGTAAAGTCTAGGTGGATTTTTCCTTAGGCATTGTCTTAATTCAATCGATTTTATCAAAAGCAATTCCCCAAGTCTATTCTCTGTGAGTTCTTAGTTTAGATAATTAGTTAGTTAAAACAAAACCTCTTTATTCTTAAGCTAGATAATAAAAAGACAGTCATTACTAGTACTTTTAGTTCCTTTGGGTTCAACAATCTGGTCTTGCTAAAACTACACTACTGTTCGATAGGTACACTTGCCTACATCGCGATAATAGTTAGTTTCAAGAACGATTAATTATAAATATTTAAACCTATCACGAAATCACGCGATCATCCACAAATCGTCAAGCTTAATAGGCGTGCAATCAACTAAAAATCATAGCAAAACCGACATAAAATCTACCACATTGCCTTTTATACCCCAAAACACAAATAATTAAAAGAACACCTACTAATAGCAACTAAAGCTCTAGCTTGGATCACCTCTCGAGACCACACCACTCACACCGCCACTACTTATCTACAATTGTTAAAAAAGGAGAGGGTGAGCTTAACAAGCTCAATGAATGCTCAGAACAACCACTACGCAAGCAAGTCATTATGCATCGACTAAGCAGACATGTTACACATTCATAACATATTTAACTCTAATATCATATTTAACACATTTAATCATCTTCCATTTATACTATTATATATTTATCACATTAATCGCATGATTATTTTAGCGTATATCACAACATATATAAATCATATTAATCACATTCAGTCACATTTTATGATAGTTTGGCTCTTGAGGTTATGAAACATAATATGGACTCTATCACCACACATTGGATACACGGATCTCTAACACACCAAAATGACTCATAGAGTTGAACATGTCCCATAAGTGAAGCATATAGCTAACAGTCTCCAACACACTAAACATACATATCTCAGTGTATGGAGCTTAACTCACATTCCCTTATCTCTTCGAAAACTGTTCATGGGCTTCAACGCCCCAAATCACATCACAAAGGTGAGTATTCGCAATCCTATGACATACCAACTATATCCAATGGTCTCATAATATCACAAGGCCAAATTATCCACATTATTATCACATATTTACATACCGATTTTTTGCACATATTCACTGCATATTCACATCATTATCACATGGTATGAAAACATACCCACATATTCTCTTTCACAACAGTCATCACAAGCTTATGGCACATGTCATAGCACCTCATATATGTTCATATTTCACAATTGCACAAGCACACATATATCACATTTTATCATAGGTGTGAGAACACTTACTCTCAAAATTCGGAGTAAGGGTTTAGGCTTGTAACACCCCTAACATGTATTTGTCGCCGGAATAAGGTTACAGAGCATTACTTGAGTTTACGTTTCAACTATCAAAAATTTTAATCATTTAAAAACACAACATCAATCATAGAAAAATCAATCAATATCATTCATATTGCCCATTATACTAGCCCTTGAGGCCTTAAAAACACATTAGAAACAAATCAATACTAAATAAAAAAATATTTAGAATTTTTTGGGAAAAGATGAAAATTTTCAAAATTGTAGAGGTCACACGGCCGTGTGGCTAGGCCATGTGGACATTCGAAGTAGGGACACACAGCCATGCCCCAGCCCATGTCCGAGCCCGTGTAACTCTCTAACTTGGGTCACATAGCCAAGCCACACGCTCGTGTGCCAGGTGATGTAACTCTCAAAATGCAACCTTTAAAAACCTACAAGGAACACAGGGTCGTGTCGCCTGGCTGTGTGTCACACACGGTTGAGACACACGTCCGTGTCTCTGACCGTGTGGACGAAAAATAGGCCATTTCCAAGCCATTTTTCTTACCCATTCATACTCATACCTATAACCAAATTACCACATGTAATCAAGCATCCCAAAGTACACCAAACCATACAACAACTTGCTATCCAAATAGGTACATATTCATACAAATAATATGCCCAAAATTCACCTCAATCACAACAATTAAACGTGTATAACTAAATTCTTAGTTTAGCCAAAACTTATCATTTTGTACACATATCAAATCCGCACTCATATGTACCTAATTTACCATCAACATTTAGCATCATAAGCCATAAATACCAACTACATTTTTAATACCAAAACGACCATGTTCAACTTCCATCATCTAAGCATCATAAAGACTATGAAGTCATCCATCAAAAGGCCACATACATATATCCACATATCAACTATTTCAATCACTCGAAATATGAAATTTACAAGCTAAAACATAATGGCTAAAACATCAACCAAAAGCACCTATACATGTGCATATTTATCAAATTATCAATTAACTTGGTTTCATGCCAAAACATAACATAATTGATACATAATAACCATACAATTTTGGCCATTTAAAGATACAAATCTAACTATTTCCAGATGGTTCCAACAATCAACATGTATACAAACCATATTTCAATCATGCACATCTATTCAAAACCTTTCCAAAGCACACGATATCTTGATCGTGTTGAGGTCAATTCATCATATATCACTTTGGCCATTCAAACAGGCTTCAACACATTATAAAATTAACACATATCAACAAGGCACCAAATGTACCAAGGCTATATCACCCCAAATGACATATACATGCCAAACTCATCAACTAACATTCAACCAATCATCAACCATAAGTCTACCTATACATGTCATTATAACCTTAACCAAGACATCAAAATCTATCAATATAATCATTGGATAGTGTAATGGATCTCTGACTAGCTTCCAACCCGACCGAGCTTCCGATAATCTAAAAAGTAAGAAAAAACAACTATGTAAGCAATGAATACTTAGTAAGCTCGTATAAACTTTAGTCATATCAGTCCATTTCAAATATGACATTTATACATATCAAGAATAATCATATATCGATACTGCAAGATTCATGAAACCATATTCAACAACTCACAAAGTGAATAAATCCACAGCATTACATATACATATCATCTCTAGCATAGTAGGATTTTAAATAACTTTAAACCCTTTCAAATTTCCTTATTTTCATTTGCATTTCATTACTTTCCATTGCATTTACTTTTCTTTAACTTAAACAACAACATCAATTAAACACATCATTCCCTTTTTCATTATTTTACACTTCAAGTATGACTTACTATTTCATTATCATTCCACACCCGTTTCATATGCTTAACATACAAGGAATAAGCATATCATTCAACCATAGCCACAAGTTAGTGCAGTTAAACATAGCTCTTTTCGAATTAATCACATAATAAACCATTTCATAAGAAAATGTATAATTTAAACCTTACCACTCTTTCATGAACACAAGCATATTTCCATTTGAGTACTTACCATTTCAATGCAACTTATAAGTAAACATAATACCATTCAACCAGTAGCTTGGCACATGCCTACGCATCAAACAACAACACATGTTAGCATACTTGAACATATTTATATAAATTCAACATTGATAATTATTTATTCTCAACGTGTAACACTTGAGTTTATTACTCATCACAACTTACATAATTTCCATGTATCATCATATCAAAGATGTTCATATATGCACATGTCATAATACATATTATTCTCTTACCATTTCTTATTTAAGTAATGCCTGTTGAACCGTTTAGAATACTGTTGGATACCTAGGATAGCTCATACAAAGTGTGCTAACTCATATAACTATACTCCGTCAATTTTGTACATGTATGCTTACACGAGCTGTGAATCAGAATGCTACACAAGCTGTAAAAATGGGCATGCTCACACGAGTTGTGGGTCGAAACGTAGCTACACGATGCTACACACACGAGTTGTGGAGTATCCGCAACACATGTCAAACCTCAGCCATTGGTAGGACATTCAAGAGCAGCACCCAAATCTTATAAACCATAATGACATGTCATTTGTATCCTACGAATTCTTAAGATTCAAAAGATGCACGGTAGTCGACTTATGTTGTTGGATTTACGTCGTTTCATAACACAGTAAATTGAATACTAAGATATATATATTGATTTAATCACAATATAATCACATACTAACATTTAATTTAATTAAAATTATATAGAATACATGTAACACCCCTAACCTGAAACCGTCATTGGAACAGGGTTAAAAAGCATTACCAGAATTTGCAGATTAAATAAACAAATCTACACCATACAGTATTCATGTCTAAAATCAATCATAAAGTCCCTTATCCGAACCTTTGGGGTCCAAAACATGCATTAGAAATGAGTCGGTACTAAACCAGGTACTCAAAATATTTTTTGCAAAATCTCAAAATTTTTCTTAGATGTAGGGATCACACGCCCATGTGGTCAGGCCGTGTGGCTCACACTTCTAGGGACACGCCTGTGTCTCAGACCGTGGAACTCCCTGACTTGGGTCATACGGCCAATCTACACGCTCGTGTGCTAGGTCGTGTGTGGGTACAGGGGTCACACAGCCAATCTACACGCTCGTGTGCTAGGCCGTGTGATCAATTCCGTGCATTTTTTTTTACATTTTAAAGATGCAGGGGACACATGGTCAGATCACACACTCATGTGCTAGGCCGTGTGTCACACAAGGCTGAGACACACACTCGTGTCTCTTCCCGTGTGGGCAAAAATAGGTTATTTTTCAAGCCACATTTCTCACCCAATTGTTCTTCCTCTTACACCAATACTTAAACATACTTACAAGCCATTTTAAAACAACTAATTCAAGTCAAAACCAAGTCTCATGCATGACATATCATTACATACAACTAACATGCTCTTAAACAGCTCAAATGACAGTTTACCATCATGTAATTAAACATACAAACTTACTTAACTTATCGAATTCACCTATATGCATATTTTATCAAATATGTTAGAATAAATTTTCAATATGCCAACATGATTTCTATCAATCAATCATTTAAACACACACCAAACATGTTATAGCCTCATTTATACATATCAAAACATGTTCATCACAAGCCATTCCAATGGCTAGTTATAACCCAAACATTTACATGCCAACATTGGCTAATTAACCTATACATGTCATTATAACCATTATTAATTTACCGTATATACCAAGATGGGCCTATGGATAGTGTGAGTGATCTCCACCGATGCTTTCAATCCAGCAAACTTCTAAATTACTATAGAACAAGGGAAAAAAAACAGAGTAAGCATGAATCTTGTAAGTTCGTATAACATGGTAAATAACTTACCATATATTTATGTTCAAAATAAACATGCAATGCACTATCAACTAATTTTATCACAAGCCCTAAACACATATCATCATCATTTTAGCCAAGTAATCACATATAATAGTCCTTAATCATGGATGAACAAAGTCATCAAGCATGATCCATATTCATGTAGCAGCCAATTCATGCATCGTTATATCAGGTAATGTAACAGCCCGATTTTGGGCCTAGTCAGAATAGTGGTTTCTGAACCACTAACTTGAGGTCAGAGAAATTATTTTTAATATCATTTTATGTTTTATATCATGATTATATGAGTGCATGAAAATTTTGGTGAAATAATTTTAGCGATTGTATGCTTAATTGCAAAAAAGGACTAAATCGCATAAAATGCGAAAGTTTTGTTCTACTAACTAAAGGTTTCAAATAGCTATGGAACATAAAATTAGAGGTCTTTATTGAGTAAATAGACCACAAATTTTTTAATGGCTAAACATAGAGACAAAGAAATTGTGGGGTCAAAGTTAGGTGAAATTTGGTGACTAAATTGACTAGATTTATAATATAATAAAAAGAAAAAGATATCACCTTTCATCTTCCTCCTCTCCACCGAAAACATAAGAAAATATAAGGTTTTTGGAGCTTCAAAATTTCAGCCACTCTTTACCCTTACAAGTAACTGATTTTGATGGCTTTTCTTGATAATTTTTGTGTTTTTGGAACCCTTGTACCTTAATCTAGCTAATGAGGGGACTATTTTGCAAAATGGTTGAAAGTATAGGGTTTTTCCATGAGAGTGTTCATGTCATTTTCTGAATTTTCATGGAAGAAAATGAATCATGGTTGTTAAATAAACAACTTTTGTGAAAGGGGTTTTCATGAAAACACCTGAGAGAACCATTTTGTAAAGTTTATAAAATAGGTTGCAAATGTGTGAAATAATTGAAACTGTGAGATGCTATAGGCTTAAAGTAGTTTTTTTTAGGCTTGGTTAATGTGGAAATTCGATGAAAATCGTTTTACGAGCCTAAGGGCAAAATCATAATTTTCTTAAGTCTAAGGGCAAAACGGTCATTTTGCCAAAATATGAATTATGAAATGCATTGATTAATATGATGATTAAATTAGTGAAATTTTATCATTTTATATCAAGAAATACGAAATCCGGACCTAGACTGGGGAAGGCCAAGCTAGTAGACTAAATCCAACTAGTCGTTCACTTTTTATATACAGAGGTAAGTTGTACGTAAGTAAGGCAACTTTATCATTCTTATGTGTTGAATGATTAATTTTTTGTAATATGGTTGAAAATTCTTATGAATAATATATGATGAAATTTAATGTAGTAAAGTCCCAATTAAACCTAGGAATAGATTGGATATCCATGCCATGACATTTGGGTGATATGTGTACTAGTATAAGGCCATATTTGGGACATGGCATCAGCCACGATATGAGAGCCAGTATAAGACCATGTTTGGAACATGGCATCAGCAATGTTATGAGAGCCAGTGTAAGACCATGTTCGGGACATGGCATCGGCGTTTTTAGGTGCGCTAGCGTACGACCATGTCTAGGACATGGCAACGGCCATATTATCAGAGCTAGTGTAAGACCATGTCTGGGACATGGGATCGGCATTGAGATGAGAGCTAGTGTAAGACCATGTCTAGGACATGGCATTGGCCTCGACATGTAAGCCAGTGTAAGACCATGTCTAGGACATGGCATCTACAATTTTCCCTCTTATGTAAGGCTTGTCGGTTATCCTTTAGTATTCCAAATGGTTTCACGGGTTATTCTAAAGCTTATGATAAAGATATGGAATGATATAATCATGTTGTGAGTGGTACAAGTTCTTATTCGAAACTCATGAGATATGAGTCTAGTTATATTGCCTTAATGGTAAGAATAACATGAGTAAGTTCTATCTATGAAAATGATTTTGGGATGATTTTGTAATCTTTAACTTATACTTGTGATATATAAGTATGTAGTGATATCTACCTTTGTTCACTCAAGAATGTTGTGTTGATTTATAATATGCCATGTGTTTAAAAATGCATCGCCGATCAACTTACTAAGCGTTATGCTTACTCCCTCTCTTTTCCATTTTCGTGTAGTTCCGCCAACTTACCACCGAGAATCAAAGGACGTTGGAGGCATCGATCACACTATCATCTGAAGCTTTTGGTATAGTTAGTTTAAATGTTTTGAGTGTGGCATGTATAAGGACTTGATCTTTTGTTTAGTGTCATGTTAGTTTAGCCACAAGTGTTAGCTCATATGGATGTGATATTCATTTTGTATAGGCCATTAATGTTGGCTAATATTGATTATTATTAAATGCATTTGATGAAAATTCTATTGGTTATGGCTGTTTTGGTTATGTGTGTTTTTGCTTGGATTGGTTATGTTTGATGTTGTGTAGATTAGTGCAAGTAAGGGTGGCAAAAAGGCTTGGTAGATAGCCTTGTTTTTGTCCAGGGCAGATAGTGTCTAAACCGTGTGTGACACACGGCTTGCCCCATGGACGTGTGGTAAGGCCATGTGTCCTCTGCACCTAAAGTTGACAAAACAAAATGCCCAGTAGCAGCCACAAGGACAGAGACACGGCCGTGTGTCTCAATCGTCTGGAGGACACGGCCAAGTACACGGGGGTGTACCATGGCCGTGTGCTCTTAAAGGGTTGCTGGTGTCAGAAACAGAATGTCAAGGTTTTTGTACACGGGCGTGTCATGGCCGTGTGGGGGACACGGGTGGACACGGATGTGTGCCAAGCATTGTAAAAAACCCCTGTAGGTTCGAATAGAAAAATAAGTTCACACGGGTTAGGGACACGGGCGTGTCCTAATATGTTCAAGCCATGTGAACCACATGAGCCTTCAACATGGCCATGTTAAGAGGACACACGGGTGTGTCACCCTTTCGTACAGGCATGTGCCCCTACTTGCTTTGAAAGTCTACAAATTTTCTACAGTGTTTAGTTTATTCTCGAACAATTTCCAAATCGTGTTTTGGACCTCGCAGGTCTATATTAGGGTCATTAAGAGGAAGTTTGAAAGTTTTAAAAATTGAGCAAGATTTTATGACCCGAAAATGTTTATATGTATGTGTTTAAGTCCAGTAACACATCGTATCCTGTTCCGGCGTTGAACTCGGGTAAGGGGTGTTATAGGTAATGTCATTTCCATGTACTTCATGTACATACGGTTAATAGTTTGTTTCTAAGTCATACTATCTTATATAAACATCAAGAATCATGTATGGGCTCAATAACAACCAAGTTTCCATCTACATATACTTTCCACATCATGAATTCAAATAATATATATAATTCATACCCATGTATTTCAAGTACATTTTCATAATATTTTGTCTCAAGTTCATGTTATTTCATGTTAGGATTTTGCTCATTAAATCAATTAAAATATCAATAGAAATCTAGGAAAATACACTTAAAGTGTACAAATCTATAATCTTAGATGAACATATTCATCAAACAAGTTCCATTTTCATATATCATCATCTCATACTTTCATATATCATGTATCATCATTTTCATGTACTCTAAGCAGATACATGTAATAATTCATTTTGTGTTCATATTTTCTCATGTCAGGATTTTTCCTGTTGAATTTTTTGAAATATCGATGGATACACATGTAGTACACTCGAAGTGTACAAATCAGAAGCCGTCAATTCATATTCAGGGGTACCCATAAAGACACATAATCAGGAAGCACACTCTCGACCCATATATCAGAATGCTCATGTGAGCCATGTAACAGGAAGCTTATCCGGGCTATACTAGGAAACTCATAACAGTTTAGAACAGCAAGTTCACAAAGAACTTTTAATCAGGAAACTCATGAAGAGCCTATTAGGAAGCTCACAAAGAGCCATGTAACAGGAGCTCCGAATAGCATAACAGGAAGTTCAAGTGAGCCATGTCAGGAGCTCATAAGAGCCTATATCAGGACGCTTACGAAGAGCTGCGTTTGTGTCCACAATAAATGTTGGATAACATGTAACATCCCGATTTTAGGGCTAGTTAGAGCAGTGGTTTCAAGACTATGAATTCGACACAGAAAAAAATTTTATTACATTTTTATGGTCTACAGTTTCACAGAATGATTTCATGAAAATTTCGTTCGAAAATTTTGATGTTTGGCACTCAATTTAGTAAAAAGGACTAAATTATAAAAAGTGAAAAAGTTGAGTTATACATGTTAAAGGTGTCCAATTGCTATGAGATTTTAAATTAGAGGATCTTGTATGATAATTAAACCATTTGTTGAGTTAGTGGACAAAAATGGACATGGTGAGATAAAATTTTAAAGTTTGGCAAAAAGGGCATTTTGGTCATTTGGTAAATAAAAAATAAAAAGGGAAAATAAAGCCAAAATTGTGTCCATCTTCTTCAACCTTGGACAAAATTTTCAAGCTCTCCACAGCTAGGGCTTTTTCATCTTTCAAGCTTGATTGTAAGTACATCCTAGCCCTGTTTTTAATGCTTTTTACGTTTTTGAAGTCATATTCACCCGATCTTTCCATTTTTACCATTGTTTTGAAGTAGGGTTCATGTTTAAAAATTTACCCATGTGTGACATGCATGTGTTTTGATATTTAATGGTAGAAAATGAAAGTTTGACGTGTAATAAACAACTTTTACTAAATGGTTTTTGATTAAAATACCTAAAAAGGACCTATTTGTAAAAAGTTGTAAAATGGGTAGTAAAAATCTGATTTGATGAAAAACATGGGCTGATATGAGCATGTTTATGGTTCGTCTAGGCTTGGGTAACAAAGAAATTGAATACATTTCATTTTACGAGCCTAGGGACTAATTTGTAAAAATGTGAAACTTTAGGGGTAAAAAGGTAATTTTTTCATAATGTGATGTTTGGACTGATTTGAGTAACGTGAATATTAAACAAGCTAAATTTTTTATTATAGATCAAGAAAAACGAAGTTTAGACCTTTATTGGGAAAAGAATAAGGTGTTTAACGATTAAATCCTTATATACTATTTTTGGTCCCAAGGTAAGTTCGTATGTAAATAATGCATCGTTATTTACGCTTTAATTGCTTTAATATCATATGAATTGTAATTTACTCTTTGAACGTAATTGACAAAGTTCAACAAGAGAGAAAATCTCGGTTGAACCTTAGGAATAGTTAGGATACAAATGTCATGACATTAAGGTTAGTTGAGATTACATGTAAGACCATATCTGGAATATGGCATCAATATGAGACTTCGTGTAAGACCATAGCTGGGCTATTGGCATTGATATGAGATCCTATGTAAGACCATATCTAGGATATGGAATTGGTAAGGTACTATGTGTGAGATTTCCCGAGTATCCTTTAGTATTCCAAGTGGTTCAATGGGTAACTTAACGGCCATGTTAAATTTATGAAAGATTATGGTATGTTGTGGGAGACAATGGTATGTTGCAAGTTAGTACAGGTATGTACACAAAACTCATGCTTAATGAGATGTGATGAATTTACGGTAAGGTTTGATTGAGTAAGTTACGATGTTAAGGTTTTAATATCATCTATGCCAAGTTTGATTATGAGATTTAAAATGATACCTATGTTAATTTACTTCATGTTAAAAATATGTTAAAATGTGTTTATGATGCCTATTATTTGCATAGGAACTTACTAAGCTTTAAAGCTTACTCCCCTTTCTTTTTCCCTTGTCTTATAGTGTCACCAAGCTAGCTCGGGGATCGAAGACTGTCGGAGATCCATTCACACTATCAACTTAACATTTTGGGTACCAATGACTTTAATATTTTGAGTTATGGCATGTATAGGGACTTTGTCATCTTGTTATGTGTCATATTCGATTTGGCCAAATGTGTTGGCTTATAATGGTTGATAATTCATTTTGTAAATGGCCATTGAAATTGGCTAATGTTGGTTTAAGTATATCCATATGATGATGTCTTTCATGGATGTGGATTTTTGCATGGTTTGAGATGATAAGTATGAGATCTTGCATGTGATAGAAAATAGCATGTAATTGATGTGTGTATGACTTGGTTGTGGTTGAATTGGTTGTGTATATGCTTGGATTGGTGTTACTTGTTGTTGTGTAGGTTGGTAAAAGTAAAGGTGGTTTTTGTCCACACGGGCAGAGACACGGCCGTGTGTCTCAGCCATGTGAAGGACACGGCCTAGGGACATTGGCGTGTGAAGCCTGCACCTATTTATAAAAAATTATGAAAATTAAATCGCCCACATGGCCTAAGCACACGGGCGTGTGACTTGGCCGTGTGACTTCAATTTGTTGATGACGCCATAAACAGAGAGTTACACGGGTTAGGGACACGGGCGTGTGTGTGCCCACACAGCCTACCGACACGGGCGTGTCCCAAGCCACACAGGCGTGTGACCCCTGTTTTGATGAAAAATTTTCTAAGTGTTGGGAAGTTTTCTAAAGTTATCGATTTAGTCCCGAACCACTCCTTATGCATGTTTTGGGCCTCGTAGGCTCATTTTAGGGACAATATGAATGTAAATGAAAAGTTTTAAATTTGAATGGAAATTCATGTCCTGATTTTGAATGTTTGTTTGAGTTTAAATCTGGTAATGCCTCGTACCTTATTCTGGCGTTGAATACAGGTAAGGGGTGTTACATCACAACCGATCGAATCGTGTAACAAGATGCTCACAAAGAGCTGCGATAGTGCGCAACACATGCTGGATCACTACCGATCAGGATACTTATAAGAACTATATAACAGGACACTCAAGAGGGCTTATAACAGGATTGCTTGTCTGAGCTATATTCTATCTGCAACATATGCAGGACCACATTCAATATGGGAAATTATGTATCCATTGAATTTCATTATTCAAATGGAACTTATCATTATCTAAACATTAACAGGCATACGATTATTTCATACATTTATAACATTTATATAATTCATATAAACACATACCAAACTCAATTCAAGCATAAAAATAAACACAATTTAGTTACACAAACTTACCTCAATAAATGTTCGTGTACGTAAAATCTACTAATTCGTCACTTTCTCTTTTCCTCGCTCTAACTCCGAATTTGGTCTATCCGGATCTATACGAGTAAATTTAACATCAATTTAATACAATTCATACACAATTCAGTCTAATTCACATCTTAGGTAAAATTATCATTTTGCCCTTAAACTTTTAATTAATAACGATTTCGTCCCTAGGCTCGAAAAATGAAATTCATGCAATTTAATCCTTATTCCAAGCCTATCCGAATTTTACATATAAAATTTACAGCCCATGTATTTCATAAATTGAAAATTTTTCCTTATATTTTACAACTTTACAATTTAGTCATAAAATCATAATTTCATCAAAATTCACTTTACAAAAGTTGTTTATCTATCAACAACCTTTCATTTTCTACAATAAATTTCAAAATTTCAGCATTTACATCCATGGAAAAATTTATATACTTTGATATCTTTACAAATTAATCCCAAAAATAGATAGACTAAGCTATTCCGATCTCGGAAATATAAAAATCACTAAAAACGGGACAAGATTACTTACCCAATTAAGCCAAGAAAGCTTGTTCTCTATTTCCTAGTATTTCCATGTATTTTTGGGGAAGAAGATAATAAAATTGATGATATTTTCATTTTTTTTATCATTTATCATCTTTTATTATTTCACTTTTCAATTTCATCCTTTTCTTTATTTTATTTTCCACGAATGAATCATCATCCTTAACAACTAAGCATTTTTAATGGTCTATTTACCCTTTAAGGACCTTAAATTTTGAATTCCATAGCTATTTAATCCTTTTAGCTATTAGAACTCAACTTTTACACTTTGTGCAATTTGGTCTTTATCAAATTAAACATGTAATCAGTAAAATTTCTTTATGAAATTTTCATACGACATTATTATCATACTATAGATCATAAAATAATATTAAACTAAATTTCCTTTTCGGAATCAAATTTGTGGTCCCAAAACCACTATTTCAATTTTACCAAAAACGGGTTGTTACAATACAATTCATACGATCTTACTTGGCTAAATTGCAGAAATACCAAAGTTTAGGGGTATTTTGGTAATTTTCCATTTTTCTCGATTTTTTCACTTGATCTTGGTCTAAATTAATAATTTCATTCAATTTATCAATTTAGACAGTAAAATAATGTATTTAATGTAATTTGGTCATTTTTTACATTTTTACAAAATTACCCCTAAAGTTTTACTTTTATTCAGTTTAGTCCCTAAGCTCAAAACATGGAAATTAACCATTTTTAATGCCAAATTATAACAGAAAAATATCCATGGCATCCATATCAGCCCATATTTGTGTAACATCCTATTTTTCAATGAATTTGGAATAGTGGTTTCGGGACCACAAATCCGACCCAAAAATAAAATTTATTTTTATTTTATTAGATGGTCCGTATTATGATGGACATGTCGTGTGAAAATTTTGATACGAAAATTTTATTGATTAAGTGTTTAATTAAGAGAAGGACTAAATCGCATAAAATGAAAAAGTTGAATTCTAGTAGCTATAAGGATTAAATAGCTATGAAATTCAAAACTAGAGGTCCTTATATGGTAATTAGACCATTAAAGTAAAGTATGTAGATTTTTGGTGACTCATCCATGGAAATTTAGAAAAAAAGGCAATGACTAAATTGGAATTTGAAAAATAAGTAATTAATTAAAAGATGAAAAGAAAATATCATCTTATTTTCTCATCTTCTTCAACCTAAAATACATGAAAACCCTAGGCTATAGAGAAGAAACTTTCATGGCCTAATTAGGTAAGTTCCCTTGTCCCGTTTTTAGTAATTTTGATATTTTTGAAACCGGGATAGCTTAAACTATCTATTTGGGGGATTAATTTGAAAAGTTATCAAAGTATGGAAAATGGGTCATTGATGTATATGCTGAAAACTAGAAATTTATGGTAGAAAATGAAAGATTGTTGATAGATAAACAACTTTTACAAAGTGATTTTTGATGAAAACATGATTTAGGGACTAAAATGTAAACTTGTGAAATTGAAGAAAAATTTTTGAATTTTTATGAATGCATGTGCTGTAAATTTTGTAATGGGATTTTGGTTAGGATTGGAATAGGGAGTAAATTCCTCAAGTTCCATTTTCGATCTTATGGACAAAATTAGAATTTATGAAAAAGTTAGGGGCAAAATGGTAATTTTGCCTAGGAAGTAAATTGAGTCCAAATAAATATGAAATATGTGAAATTGATGATTAAAGCTATTTATATAGATCTAGGCAACACAAATTTGAGGTTAGACCGAGGAAAAGAAAAGGTTTCAAATTAGTAGATTGTATAATGAACAAGTGTCGAGGTAAGTTCGTATAACTTAATCGAGCATGTAAATATGTTTAATTGAATGTTTTTTTTGTATGGAATGTGACATATATCGATGTACATTATTTGAATGCTACAATGAAAAATTGAATACATGCTTGAAATGGTGAAAAAAGGGTTAAGTCTCGATTGAATATTGAATTTCGATGAATATATACGCTTTCTCAAAACGAATAAGGTCCTGCATTTGTTGCGGACAGGATTTAGTTCAGACGAGTAACCCTATTGACCTTGTTATAGAAAATATTTAGCCCGAATGGGTAATCCGGATATAATACCTCTCGAGTATACGTGATGATTAGGGTTTAGCCTAGACTGGTAATTCTAATTGAACTCTTTTGAGCATACATTATATAAAGGATTTAGCCTGAACTGGTAATCCTGTTATACGATATGTGGCTTAAGAGTGTGTTCCTTGATTAAGTGCCCTAATGGGTACCCTGGAATAAGAAATTGATGGATTATTGAATCGTACACCTCGAGTGTACTACTTAAGCATCCATCGGAATTTCAATAATTCAACGGACATAAAACTCTTGACATGGCATGAGAATTATGAGATGAATTGATAATGCCTTGAAAGAGTATTGCATGATCAGCTCATCTATCCTTACTTGATGTATATGTAAACTTTGTGACTAACATGTTTGATTGGATGCATGTGCTTAGGCAATTTTTCCAAATGGATGGAAAACATGTTATTGTATGCTTAGATTTAATAAACGGGAATTGGTAAGTTTAGTTTCCGTTATACGAACTTACTAAGCATGTAATGCTTACTCCGTTTTATTTTTCCCCTGTTTTATAGTGCTCGAAAGCTCGCGAAGGTTGGAGTTTATAGGAGCATCGTCACACTATCAACTAGTTATTTTGGGTGTACTTAGTAAAATCATTTTGGTATAATGGCATGTATAATAATGGCATGTATAGGACAACTTGGGCAATAGCGGCTTGAAAATGATGTTTTGTAACCTAGCCATTGGAATGACTAGTAATGGCTTATTTTGGTATGATTAAGTAGGTTATTATGATATATTCAAATGTGATATGTTAAGTATATGTGATTAAATGATGTTAAAGCCTAAGTTAATCCAAGGTAAGTTTATAAACACATATGCATGTAATGGTATGCCATGATGAATGATAGAATTATTTAATTTGAATGCTTGGAATGGTTGGTATTGGATGTGTGTTTCAAGTGCAAATCTTGGGTGAAATTTTGGGTGAGAAGTAAAGCTAGAAATGGCTTCATTTTGTCCACATTGGTGTGTGTCTAGACTGTGTGTGACACACGGCCTTGTAACATGGGCGTGTGGTTAGGCCATGTGTCCCTTGCACCTTAATTTTGAGAAACAGAATGCTCAGAAATGAGCACACGAGCATGTGTCTCAACCGTGTGTGCTACACGACCTAGAACACGGGCGTGTGTCTTGGCCATGTGAAACCTGCACCTAATTTCGAATTGAATTAATTAACCACATGACCTAGCATACGGGCGTGTTGCATGGCCATGTGTACAAGTCAGAGAGGTACACGGGGTCAAACACGGCCTTTAGCATGGGCATGTCCCAAGGTCACACGGGCGTATCTCTTGGACCACATGGGCGTGTCCCTTGAAAATTTTTTAAAATTTCACGAAAAATTCTATGAGTTCCCGATTAAGTCCCGACTCGATTCTAATACTTGTATTGGGCCTCCAGGTCCAATTAAGGGACGTTTTGAATGATCTCAACTAATGAATAGTAATTTACAGAAATTATTTGTAAAATGTTCTGAAAGTTTTGGTAATGCTCCAAGACCCTATTCCGACGATGGGTATGGGTTAGGGGTGTTACAATTTGTATTAATTTCATATCAAATCCTTGTCCTTTTACTATTTTAACAATTTAGTCCCTAATCGAAAAATTCATCAAAAATCACTTAACAAAATTCTTTTTAAATACCAACTAATATTTCAAATTCATCATTTATCATCAAAAATCACTAGATTCATTAATGGAAACATTCATAATCTTTAACAGTTTCAAAATTGAAGGTACGAGCTAGCTAGACCTAGTTGCAACGATCTCAAAAATATAAAAATGATTGAAAACGGGGCTAAAACAAACTTACATGCATCATCACAACTTAAGCCGAAGCTTCAAGGTCTTCCATGGAGGTTTTCTCCTTTCAAAATTGGTGAAGAAGACATTAAGATGATGATAAAACATTTTGGTTTTATTTTATTTTAACATAATTATCAAATTACCATATTAACCTTAGTTAATAATTAATTAAAAAATCATATTCATGTCCATTATTGTCCATTAACACCTTGAATGGTCTAACTACCATTTAAGTCCCTTTTCCTTTATTCAAATAACCATTTAATCACTCAAATCAAATAGTGACCAAATTTTACATCTTTTACAATTTAGTCCTTTTTAATTAATTAACTATCGAAACGTTAAAATTTTTCAACGAAACTATAATACCACCTTAATGACACACTGTAAATATTTACAAAAATATTTACGGCTCAGTTTATAGAAACGAGGTCTTGATACCTCATTTTCTAAAACTACTTGACCATAGGGTTTTACCACTTGAACTTAATAAATTGCTTATATAACGAAAAATCACTATATTAAAAACCTTTTTAAAACTATGTTTGACTTGTAAATATTATATAATAATATTTATAAACTTATTCGTCAGATTTGGTGGCTTTGAAACCATTATTTTCGACACTGCTGAAAAATAGTTTGTTACAAGGCTACCTCTAAATTTCCAATTACACAATGAATCATCTACGAGCAGCTATTCTAAAAGACTCACCAAAAATAAGCTTTCGCTAAATAACCGAAAAGTCAGACAAGCTTTTCTTTGCCTTTGTCACTACTCGTTGAAGGTCTTGTTGACTCTAACATTTCAACAAGACAAACCACACAAATATACAATCAATAATCAGTCATTAATAACTCAGCTTAATCAGTAAAAAATAATAGTCTAAGCTACGTTCTCTTTTAATCAAAACATTTGACATAGAAAACTTTAAATTCGAATATCTCGACCTACACTTAATTTTTTCGCACGAAATTTTTTTTGTTTATCTACATATTCATCTACAATTAATTGCCAACCTTTAAACAACACAAAACTACTCAATTCATGGTATCGACATTTTTCGACAAGTTTTGGCCATAATGACAATTTCATTAAAACTCGAGAAGTTCTTAACAAAACTTCAAAGTAAATTTAGAAACTTTATAATCATATTAAAACAAGTTTAAAGACACTTTGAAACCACATTTTAATCCACAATCCCGAAATCTACCATTTACAACCAATTTTTTGACTTTTATTTAAAACATTTGTTTTAATGGATAGAAATTCAGTTTAAGAGACTTGATATCATTTGAAACTATTAGAAAAGACGAATGATTACCTTCGATGGAAGAAAAATAAACTTTGAAGCAAATCTGAGAAAACCCATATTTAAGAAAGATGATGAGATTAGTGAGGTTTTTGGGTGTTTTTTCTTGGTTTGAATGGAGATTTATGGATCAAAGAATGTTATAAATCAAGAGGGATTAGGATTTGGAAGTAAAGATCGGTTGGGAGAATGGAAGGGATGGAAAGAACAACTATGAGGAGCAAACTATTGTGAAAGCAATTTGCAGAATGGGTGTTTTTAGGTTGAATTTAAAATTTTGGATAAATTGCTTCATAAAATCTCTCAATTTTAATTCTTTTACAAATCAATCTTATCTTCAAAATTAAAGGTATTTAAAACTCATTTGCAAAAATTGACTTAATTTCCTAATAGTCATTGTCAAAAACATTATCGGTTACCAACCTTACGAAATTCCAAGCACATTTAAACTAAATTTCCTAAAATACCCTTGAAACTTCTAGGCCCAATTTTGGGGTGTTACATCCTTCCACAATTATTATCAGTATTTTGTTCTAGTCTCCTATGAAAAATGAGACCCTCTCCTTGCGAGTCGAATCCAACCACAAGATGTTTCATATTGCCATACGAGGTTAAAGAAGCATAGACTTCATCAATTGTGAGAGACTCGCAGCTATACAAAATTGTATCTCTAAAGGTTGAATAAGACGGGGCAACAAACAATGTAGAATTAACCCTAAATCTTCTTTATCCTATTGAACCTCTATGGCACTCTAGGTCTGAGAGAATTTCTTTAAACACAGTTAAGTGTTCGTGCACAAACGCACCTTACTCCAAACGATAAGTATAAACACATTGTTTCATATGCAACTTGCTAGTTAGGGTTTTCGACATGCATAGCTACTGCAGCTTTACCCATAATGCAGTGGTAGTCTTCTCCTTCATCACATCCTGTAGAATTTCATTCAACAACTGCAGATGTGATTACTTAAAGCCTTTCTATCTTTATGCTTCTTCTCTTCCTCCGTCAATATCGAAGGCATCTTATCTATCCCTAGCAAGGCCTCCAAATCCATTTGCGTAAGAATTACCTAAATCTTTATCTACCACAACATGAATTTGGTATTACGATCCAACAACGAAATATCATACTTCCATGTCTCCATTATCGTGATC
The DNA here is from genome assembly GCF_007990345.1 of Gossypium hirsutum. Lineage (NCBI taxonomy): Eukaryota > Viridiplantae > Streptophyta > Magnoliopsida > Malvales > Malvaceae > Gossypium > Gossypium hirsutum. The sequence continues at coordinate 68,974,497 of NC_053436.1, read as the reverse complement.
GAGACAAGCAACCCGAAAAGCTCTTATACCAATTTGTAAAAGTTAAACGTTGACAATGACAATAAAGAACGATTGCAAAGAAAAAAGAAAGAAAAATAATAATACACAGATAATAATAATACACAGATTTTACGTGGAAACCCTTTCGGGAAAAAACCACTAGCAAAGGAGAAGAAATTTCATTAATGTTGAATTCGAATGGTACAAGAGGAGTTTAGACTACATCTATTTATAGGTTGAGAAAACCTTATTCTAATCAATGTCAAATAAATGAAGTGTAGTAAGGTTGAAAAACCTTATTCTAATCAATGTAAAATAAAAGAAGTATAGTTCTATATGGATTTTACTTTTACTTTATTTTACCACTGTATTTTATTGTAACAAGGATTCGAGTCACTCAACTCTAACAATTAGAGAATTTTATTGTGACAACTTTTATATTAAGGTATAGATTTTACAGAAGGTTTTGAAATTATAAATAATTGATTGATTTCCTTTAAATATAAACATATTTTTGTAGAAATATGACATTATAAATATTATTTTAATTGTTGATGATATAATATAATATTATGAAATTATTTTTTAAATTTTTTTAAGTTGTTTATATTATGTGAAACAAGCAATCTTAAATCTTTTTTTTTCTTTATTTACACACTATTCATTTGGTGTAAATGAAAAATGCTTTATGGGTTTATTTTGAAAATAAAATCAAATTTTAACAATTATTTTTAAAAGTTTTTTACTAAATTTGATCATTAATTTAGTGTAAATATCTTTTGTATTTACTTTCATATATATTTTTTTTCAAATTTGTATATTATTTTAATGGGGAGGGATTTACTTACGTCGATGTAAAACTATTTCTTTTGTATCTCTTTGTATGATTAATATTTTAGCATCCAACCATTGAATTTATCGAGATAATTGTACTTGTCATGCATGTGAATTTTTGAACTTATCTGATATCTTTATCATATCAATCTAAAGTACTATATATGTTAATATTTAAACAACGATTAAAAGTTCTTTATATGAAATAAATAGTTGGAATTTTTAATTTACATCAAAATTTATAAGCATAATTTATATGAATGAAATATAAAATATGATCTTTGGATCTTTAAAATATTAATCATACAAAAAGATAGGAAATGGTATAAGACTATTTTAATTTTATACCTGTGTAAGTAGATCCCTTCCCTATTTTAATAGCTTTATGTTGTGGAGTATGTCTCGCATTTCAGACAAAATAATAAGTGATGTCTTGACGAGATAAAGCTCGACGTCGCAACAAGCAGCCAATTTCACGATGAGAAGAAAGCTTACGTCCTAGCGACGCAACACCTTCTTGTCATGATGACATAAATGCCATGTCATGACGCATTCCTTAAGTTTCTCGATTTTCTTCTTTTAGTTGAACTCTATTTTGGTTTCTCACTCAAACTCTGATGAACCTAGGGATATTCTAGTCATAAAAGATACAAATTTCAACCTATAAATAGTTCTTAATTACCTTAGGTTTAATAGATAGAAAATAACACAATTAAGCGAGAATTTCATGTTTCAATTTGAATGGTTTTTCTTTCGAGATTTCATTCAACTCACATGTACCCTCACCATCTCAATTAACAAATTATAAGTTAGCTCATAAAAGAAAAAGGCTAGAAATTTGACCACAATAGAAATATTATGAAGGAAACCTAGTGGCATACGCTCTAAGTGTTGCAGAGAGCATTGATTCAACCATTATTTCATGTTATTTCGAGGTAAAACAGGCCCTCGATTCTAGCAAATGGCTTGTTGATATGGAAGAATAGATGGAATCACTCCAAAAGAACAAGACGTGGTAGGTAGTTAAACCACCCATCAAAAAGAAAATAGTTGAGTGCAAATTGGTGTTCAAGAAAGAGGGTTCAGGTTCGAGCAACACTAGGTATAAGACAAGGTTGGTCGCAAAGGGCTACAGTCAAGGGGAGGGAGTTGATTTTCATGATGTTTTCTCTCTAGTCGTAAAACATACGTCCATTTGGGCGCTTTTGGCTCTTGTTGCATCAAACAATCTTGAGTTAAAGCAGTTAGATGTAAAGACTATTTTCCTTCATGGTGACCTTGAGAAAACATCTATATGTAGCAACCGAAAGGATTCAAAACTGAAGGTAAGGAAGATCATGTTTGCCTTTTACGAAAATCATTATATAGTTTGAAGTAGTCTCCTTGGTAGTGGTACAAAAAGTTTAACTATATGTTCAGTTTTGGTTTCGAATGAAGTATGACAGTTGTGTGTATTTACTATGTTTAGGTGATGATTCATTCATATATTTGTTACTTTATGTTAATAGCAGCTAAGGATCCATTAAAAATTGAACAACTTAAAACTATGCTTAACTTTAAATTTGAGATAAAAGATCTAGGTGCAGTTAAGAAAATTTTGGGATAGAAATTTCAAGAGATAGACGTTCTAGGAAATTATTCTTGTCACAACAAAGGTACATCAAGAATATCCTTGAGCGATTTGAGATGCAAGACTCAAAATCGGTAAGTACTCCCTTAACTACACATTTCAAACTTTCAATTTCAAATTCCCCTCAAAGAAAAGAAAAAGAAAGGTACATGTCAAAGGTACCTTACTCAAGGCAGGTAGAAGTTTAATGTATGCAATGGTATGCACTCATTCAGATATTTCACATGTTGTTAGTGTTGTTAGTAAATACATGGCCAAACTTGTAAAATTACACTAGCATGCAGTTAAATGGGTTTTCATATATTTACGGGGTACTTCAAATATGTGCTTAGAGTTCAGAAGAAACCAAAAGGGTTTAGCCAATTATGTTGATTCAGATTATGCAAGAGACTTAGATCGAATGAGGTCTCTCACAGGTTATCTATTTACTTTCATAGATTGTGCTATTATTTGGAAAGAAACACTTCAAACCATAGTGGCCTTATCGACTACTGAAGCAGAATACATGGCAAACACTGAAGCTATGAAGGAAACAATTTGGTTAAGAGGCCTGTTTAGTGAACTGGTTAATGAGAAAGGGGCAACTGTCGTATATTCTGATAGTCAAAGTGTTATACGTCTCACCAAAGATCAGTTGCACCACGAAAGGACAAAGCACATAAACATTCGTTATCACTTTGTTCGAAAGGTGATCATTCAAGGAGATGTTCAAATTCACAAAATTGGCATAGAATGCAATCCGGCTGGCATGTTGACAAAAAGTCTTACAATTTCAAAGTTTAAGCATAGCTTAAACTTGGTAAGTATCAAAAGAAGATCCAATTAGGCCCGTGATAGGGCTTGAAATATGAGTCAAGGTGGAGATTTGTAGAGTATGCATCGCATTTCAAACAAAATAGTAAGTAATGTCCTAACGATATAAAGCTCAACGTCGCAACGAGTAGCTGACATCACAACAAGCAGTCGACGTCACGATAAGAAGAAAGCCTTCGTCCCGACAATGTGACACCTCCTCATCACGACAACATAAATGCCACATCACAACGTGGCAGCATGTTCATCAAGTTTTTCAACTTTATTCTTTCAGTTAAACTCTATTTTGTTTTCCCACTCAAACTCTGATTAACCTAGGGATATTCTAGGCATAAAAGGTATGAATTTTAACCTATAAATAGGCTTTAATTACCCTAGGTTTAATAGACAGAAAATAACACAATTAAGAGATAATTCTATGTTTCAATTTGAAGTGATTTTTTTAGGGTTTCAAGTTTTCTTTGTTTTGATTCTCTCCATCCTATACTTTTCTCTTATTAGTAAAATCTCCTTTTACCTGTGGTTTTTTATCCTCTTTAAAGGAGTTTTTTAACGTAAAATTTGTGTGTTTGATATTTTCAATTTCTTTGTTATTATTCTTGTTTGTTGCTTACACGAGTTTATCCCCAACATTAATACAATTTTTTAATTTCCATTATCATTTTATTCTCTCAATCTTTTTTTTTAAAATTAATTGAAAATTAGTATAAATTAAACTAATCGTCATTTAATTAGCATGAATATATATTTTTGATATTATGAATATATTATTTTTTTAAGTACAATTGTGATTTGAACTTAGGTTATTTTTTAGGAAGATGAACACCTGACCAATAGGCTACAGCTCGTGAATTATTATAAAATATATTATTTATTGAATTAAAAATGTATAAAATTGAATGTGACATTAAAAGCTAGTCGAATAATAAAAAACATTAGTCTTTAACGGTATGGAATGTTGGTTAACACGAGTTCAAATTATGTTATCCTATCTCTATCCAATATTTGTATAAAAAATAATAAAAATATTAAATGTATTCATTTCATATATAATTTTTTTAAGAACTAAAAATCCTATATGAATAAAAAATTAATTAAATTTAAATTTAGAACTTTATTATTATTTAACGGACAAATAATTTAACTGTTGAAAAGATATATAACGAAAGGAAAACGGTGAGAAAAAGATGGTAAATGGAAACGCGGATGAGATGATGATTATTTATTAGAATATTTTTATTATTTATCAGATTAAAAATGATAGCTAAGCTAATCTTAAAATAAATAAATAAATAAAAGGGAAGAAAAGAGCACCTACACTTTCGAAACCTGAAAACGATGTATAAGAATATTACTAAATAATAGTAATAGGCGGTGGAGGCTGCCAATTGGTTGCCTTGGCTATACCCTTGTTTTCATGCAACAAATCAGCCTTCTTTTTTCTTCTTCTCCTTCTTTAGTTAGAGAGAACAATCTTTTCCTTTTAATTTCTGTTTTAGACACTACCTTTTGTCTTTGCTTCTTTGGAACTTTTTGAAATAATCTTATATAATATTATCTTTTTTTTTTCTAAAATTTTATGTAACACTCAATATAAATTAAAATATGAGCATTAAATACGATTTTTTAAATATATAAAAAAAATTAAAATTTATATATATTCATATAAGATATATAATACTAAAACTGAATTTAAAAAGAGAGAGAGAGAGAGAGCAAAAAGGCAGGTGGACCATCCTGCAAGCATGGATAAATATAAAGGGTGGGAAGGGAAGCTTTGGTTTGAATAGAAAGCAAGTTAATGGTGGAGGGTTCAATTTACATCCACAAATTCACATAAACCTTTCTTCTCTTTCAATAACCGATTCCCATTTTAATCACTTAATTTCCCTTTTCTTTCTCTTCAATTTCATTTCTTTTCCTTTTATATATATATGTATATATATATGCACATCCATCTTAACTCCTTTTCCATAACAAATTCATTAAAATGTCTAAAGAAATTGTAAATTATGTATGAAATAATTGGACTAAGATTTCTCCTATTAAAAGATAAAAGAGTGTAAATTACAAAAATGCAAATCTTTATGTGGTTTAGGTATAATGATCTACATGCAGAAGATTATATTGTAGATATTATAAATTGTTATTTTAGTTTATATAAAGATGTTTCTCACTAATTTAGGGAAAATATTTAAGAAAAATATTCTGCCATAATCTCTACTATATTATATTGTAATTTGTAATATATCTGAATATATATAAAAATATATTCAGGGTAACACATATCTATTAATTAATATACTTAAGACAAAAGATTAAGGTTAAACCTTGTCGACTACGAAATATTCTGGATATGTCAGAGATAGGTCCATAGACGGCAGAGGCTGAGAGAATATTTCACGTGATTCTTGAAATGCAATTTTGATTAATTACTCCTTTTATAATTAATGTAGGTTTTAACATAATTAAATATATTGTAAAAAAAATTATCTATATTTCATAATTCGTGATTGTATGTTGTGCTTTTTTATTTATTAAATATAAACTATTATGTTATAATCTTAAATATGAATATGATATACATATATTTTAGTATTTATTAATAATGTGACGTATGGATTGTATCCTTACATTGATCATTTAGAAATTTGGTAACTCAAACTGTAATTACTACATCGGATGAAAGTAAATAGACAACCACAAGTATGTCTGATATTTTAGTAGGATATGATTGGAACATATGAATTAACGTGGAAACAATGCAGAATAATGCTAGAAATTTATGAAGAAAAAAAAATCAACTACTAAAGGTAAGAAATCATGTACATGGAATCTTTCTCAGTTATCTGCCAATGAAAATGTAATAATCAGAAAAAAAAAAATTTACACCATCAATCTATCTATACAAAGTACTATATCCCTTTTCAATATAATAATAACCTGATAATTGGATTTTTTTTAAAAAAAAGAAAAATAAAAAAGTGTTTCAAATCATATACTAATTCCTAAATTAACAAGTCAGTAATAATGTTACAATTCAAGTTTCAGTAGTTCCATAAACATGCCAAATCTTCAATATCATCATACGGATCTATGCTTCCAAGTCCAAAACTCTTTGAAATCACTGATGAAATCTCATTGTTGTTAATTTCAGTGCTATGGCCAGTGTCTTGTGACGGACTCACCATAGACTGATTTGATGAAAACTGCTCCACCTTGTTGCACTGCCTCTGCCCGATATGATCACCACTGTAATTGCCTGCCAATGCTCTTATACTTGCCTCGTCCTCGGTTCGGAAGCTGCCAGTGCCGGAATCCGAGGTCTCTGGATGGAAGAAAACGGGGTCTTGGGTTGGAATTTGAGGGTTGAAAATAGAGCTTGAAACTGGGGTTTTATTGATGGCCTTGAATTCAGATTCACAATCAAAAGTAGGATCCATGAGAGGAGGCAATGAAGCATAGTCCATAAATTCATCCCCAAGAGAAGCCATTGCAATTGGACTTTTATTGATCCCTGCTGTATTCTTATGAAAAACCCTACAAACAACCCATTCATCCTGCAACAAGCCAAAAAATATGTTAATAATAAGTAGAGCTTTATTCTTCATTTGCACAAAAGCAAAGAATGAGACCCCGGTCCCCATGAAAATAAACCCTCAACCAAATTAACCCCCTTCCAATTAGAACCAAATATTCCGTCTTATGGGTGTATAAGAAAAAGTTGTAGATACTAAAATTCGAATTTGAGAGTGAAGCTTTAAATTAAATTACCTTAGCAGCTTTGGGAAGATTATAGTAAGAGAATTTGCCTTCAAGCCTATATTCATGCATGACCCAGTTAGTTTTCTCTCCCCGTGGAGCTCTCCCTTTATAGAAAACAAGGGTCTTTTTCATCCCAACAAGGCAACCTTTTCCTTTGAAAATCTCTTTATCTTTTCCAGTTGCCTTCCAATATCCAGCTTGGGTTGCTCGGTTTGTTCTCATCCCGGTCGGGTACTTCCTATCTCTTTGGCAAAAGAAGTACCATTCTTTCTCCCCCATCTTGGCTTTGTCTGCAGTAACCAACCAAACAGCAAACAAAAATTAGATACAAATAGTATAGATTTGAATTTCAACATCTGAGCTTGAAAAAGAAGGCTTACCAGGCAAATCCCAAGGTTCAGACTTGTTCAAATCAGCTTCCCCAATAGCAGCGGCACTGAAGTTGCTGTTCATAACCTTCTCTAAAAGATAATGAGTTATAATCTCCTCATCGGTAGGATGAAACCGAAAACCAGGCGGCAACTCCATCAGCTCTTGTTGTCGTTGGTTAACAACAATGGCGTCTTCCATGGGAAAACTCGATCCAAATTATAGAAACCCTTTATGAATTTATGCAAAAGAAAAAGAAACCCAAAAAGCTAGAAATAATGCAGAGCAACAGTTGTGGAAAGCAAAAAGAAAGGAGAAAGATTTTATAGAGGAAATCTGAAGCTAGCTTTTGCAGAAGAGAAAAAGGGAAGGCCGTTAAGAAACTAGAACAAAGGGAAAAACAAGAGCTTATATAGAGGAGATAATGTTCCATCGAAAGATCCGTAGGCTTCAAGGCACTTACAAAGGAAGCCTCATAGGCTTATTCAATTTCGTTTTTATTTATTTTCTTAGCCATATCTGCCTGTTTGAAAATTTGGAAAACAAATAGCATCACACTTTAATAAATAATTAAATAGGAGGTTTCTATGCTAGTGGGGAACTTTTTCTTTAATTTTTAGCAATATTTCCATATGTTTAAAACCTAACCCGAACAACAAATTCTATTGCCCGTTTTGGATAATTGGAAATTTCCCAGAACATCTCCTTTAATCAATTAAAATTTTGTGGATTAATTTCCAAGTGCAAATATTCTTGAAGGAAATACTGCTTGCTTTCAAATGATTTTATTCCATGAATTTTTCAAGCTTAGCTTCAAATATTCTTTAATGGAAACCACTCCATTCGCGGGAATCAAGATCAATGAAATTTCATGGAAATTTCAAACTATTAGGTTCAAACCCTTTTTTTTATACATATTTTTGTGCAAATAATAATCTGTTTTTGAAATATATTAGTGAGAAATATAATTTATTATTTTTAAGCTTCCTCATTGTCAATTGTGATCATTAAAATTGTAAAATCGAATGTTGATTATGACAATATAAAACGATCACAAAGCAATAAAAAAAATCAAAACAGAAGAGAAGAAAATTCACTAATGTTGAAAATTAAATGATATAAGAGAAGTTTCGACTAAACAAACATTATTCTAATTAAAGTCAAATAGAGGAAGTGTAGTTCTGTATAGATTTTAAATTAAATCACACAGATTCTCTAATTTTGTCACTATATTATTTCTTTAATAGAAATTTGAGTGCACACAACTCTAACAAAAATAAATTCAAGAACTATTTTTAACTTAAATTCACTAAATCACATATATTATAGGATATAATCATATTATAAATTAGTCATTAATTGTGTCCTATTTATGTAGATATCCGTAAAATCAAATTAATTTTATATGTTTTAGTGGTTTTAATTTATATAATTCTGTCATATTTTATAACGTTAGATTTTACTATTTTATTTTTCATGTGTGTGTGAAAACAAAGCTTATCTTATGTTTATAAAAAGTGCGACATAACAAAAGCGTACAAATAAATTGAAAAAAGTTCCTTTTATTACTTTATTTAACCTCATTATATTAAGTAAATTATTGTTTTAACAATTAACTATTTTTGGTACATGTTTTAATACTTAACTGAGGATAAGTATTTAATACATTAATAATATCTTTTTTTTTAAATTAAATAAATATTTTTTAATAATATATTATATCTTTATAAAATAATTGTCAACTCTTAAACTTTATTTAAAAAATTTAAAAAGTCCACGTAATTATTACATGTTTGGTATTTATGTATGCACAAAATTTTGAATCAATCTAAGATGAGCAAAATCTATATATAATAATGATAATTAGTAAGTAGAATTAGTTAATAAAATCAAATGAAGAGATTAGGTGGGGACCTAAAAGACCAACCAAAAATTCAGTGCCATGGACTTTTTTTATGAACTGAAGATGCTGAGCTGGATCTTAACTTTCCACGTCAGCTCAAGCTATTTGTTCACATTCTCTTGGCGCTATCTTGCCACCTCACCACATATTGTATTTATCTCATTCATTTTATGATATTTATCACTTAATAAATTAACATTAATGACATTTATTACAAAAGAATTCAGATTGTAAAACGCAGAATATACGGAATAAAACCCGCAAGCTGTAATACAAAATAATCGACGTTTTTTTAATAAAAATATTAAGAACGTGTGGACCCCACCAAAAGCAGGGTTAGCCTCGCTCGCTCTTGTAACTTAAAACTGTTGACTTTTTGGAGCAGAGGACGAAACTGCGAAGCCAAGAAGATCTACCCCTAATTGGGTGACGATTTTGGTGACGCAAAACACCTCATTGCCTTTTGCTTACATGTTAATAGTCTATTGGTTCTCTTTTTCATTACCATGCGGATGCCATGTACACGAACACTCACCCCAATTAGTGTTTTCAGTGTTTGGATGGGAAGGATATTTTGAAAGTAAAATTTTCTCCATTTCTACTTTTTCTTTTTCGAAATAATTATAAACGAATAAAGATTTAAAAATTAAAAGCATCTATCAAATGAAGCTTAAGACTTTAATTTTTTTTGTTAATTTAGTTATAGAGATGAAGTTATTTGGAAAATTTATATATATCATGGACGAAGTTAAAAAAAAATTTTAAGGGTTAAAATTAAATTATAATTTTTACAATAGTAAAAATATAATTTTTAAAAGATTAAAATGAAATTATATCATTTTTAAAGAGTTAAAGTACAATTTTAATTTTATTAATTTAAATTTTTTAAAATTTTAAAGAATCAAAATAAAAATATTAGGGGCCCGGCCCCCTAGATTCACGCTTGATATATATATCTTTTTATTCAAAAATTTAAATCATAATTTTTTTAGAAAAATGATTTATTAATTATTATGTGGACAAATCATTCTAAAAGAAACGTACTTACCCATTAATTAAATCTTTAACTATTTCCCTTTAGTTCAAAAACTAAATTTGGTACATTCACTTGGTGAATAGTTTTTCTTTTTCCAATTTTAGAAGTAAGTTAAAATAAGCTATTTTTTAATTTTAAATAAAAATTGCTTTATTAAAAATCGAAAAAAAAATTATTTCGCATCTTTCACTTTATTTGCAATATTTTTATAATTTTTGAACGGAGTTTGATGAATTTGATTTGTGTCAAAAGACTATAATGTTATTTACTAATTGAAAAATAGTTAAAAAAAAAGGAAGTAATAATTTGTTCTAAATTCATTTTAAAAATAATTTCTGAATTCAAATATTGAATGATAACTTTATGATTACTCATGAGAAATGAATTGTTCCACACTTATTTTGATGATGTCAGGTGTACTAGTGGTATTTATTTTTTATTTTTCTCTCTTTGTGCCTCGAAGATAAGAAAATACCAATGATGTCATTCAACATTGCTCGTAAGTCATGATTAGTGCTAATAATAAATTTTGAGATCCTCTCTTTTTGGATATCATCATACCAATACAATATGTGCAATATTTTTATTATATTAGTGTATAAAATTTTCAAAATATTTAATATTTATTTAATATTCGACTTTTATAAAATGATGGTTAAAACTCTTTTTAAATATTAAATCGTGTGATCCTCGTGATGGACCCAACATTATATCATATATATATATGTAAAATCTTTTTTCTGAATTAATATCACCCTTAATTAGGTCACTAACACAATTATAAAATTACAGAAATATTTATTCTTTTAGATTATAATTAATATTATTATGATGTCACTTTTGTTTTTTCATACTTTTATATCATTTTCAAATAAAAAATACAAAATTATTAATCGTATTCACTAATATTAAATACAAATTTATTACCACTCTACCTATATTATTATTAAATAAAATATTTTCTATAACGTGAAAATATCTAGTATTTATGATTATATACACAAATTTTCTGATTATTATTGGTTAACATCATTCGGAACCTTCTACACCGAATTTTGTTATATATTTTTAATTTTTGTATTTCAGTCTTTAATTGGAATTCTTAAACCCTAATCTCCTTATTTTTTAGTTTAATAATAATAATAATAATAATAATAGTTAGTATTTGGTATACAGATAGTGTGCTTACACATTTTAGCCTCTACAATATACGAATTTTCCCACATTGGTCCTTAAAATTTTCTTAGCCCACCTAAGTCTGTAACATTATTAAACGTTTCTAATTTAGTCATTTGAATATTAAAAACTAGTAGATATTCAACCAGTCATATGCCACCACGTGTCATATAATATCACCACAATGATGTCATCTTTTGAATAAAACTAAAAAAATGTTAAAAAAATGAAAAAAATACAAAAAAAATTATAAAAGAAATTATAAAATATAAAAATACAAAAAATGATTCTTTTTATTAAAAATTGCTAAAAATTTAAAATTTTATAAATCACATTTACTAGAGTTTAAACATGAGTTGGTCTATCTCTTGAAAGGATATCATCTATGATAATTATTTTAAATTCAATCAATTGGAATTTATAATTGGTAGATCTTTTTTAAGTGATAAATTTAGATAAATTTTTAATTATTTAAACAATAAAAAATAACTTATTTCAATTAATAACATTTTTAATTGTTCCAAATATTTTTTTTTTACTATCTCAAGACAATTTATTTGTTTCAAGATCAATTATTTCACAAATAAAATTTTTAAAAGTGAAGTGAATATCTAAGTATTAAAATGTGCATACAATGCATTAAAATATTTGAATCCTTAATATTTATGATCACAATTACAAATCAAATGCTTGCAAATATCTAAATATGTCATCATTTTCCGTAAGTCCATCACTATTGTCGAGTGTTTGACCATTCTAAAGAACTTTGATACAATACAAAAAGAGCATATGTACGATGATAGATGAATGAAGCTTACTCCATGCATTAAATAGGGAGCCAAGTAAAAAAAAAATGCTACTGATAGCATTAGTAAAGTACTAAAATTTGATATAATTCAAAATATTAAAATCTTAATATAAAATTATTCACTTTTTATTAAAATATTTTTAAATTACAGTTTATATATCAAATCTTTAATATTTTAAATGAGATCAGCTGAGATATACTTTATTCGATATACAACAATTTTTACAATTTTTTAAACTTTTAATAATTTTTTGTACAATCTTTTACTATTTCTAATAATTTTTAAAATATTTAACAATTTCTATTATTCTTATAAATTTTAATAGTTTTGATTTTCTTTTACAATTTTTAAAAATTCTAACATATTTTAAACTTTTAAAATATCATATATTTTTATAAATTTATTTATATTTTTTAGTTTAAATATTTTTTTTCAAATGATGACATCATTAAATAACAATTTATAATTGATTGAATATTTCAATAGTATATTTTAACGCCCAAAAGATTAAATTAAAAATATCTAATAGGGCTAGAGATTGAATTCAGAACAAATGAAAAAGTATAAAATATAGATAAAACAATTTTGAAAAGTTGGAGTTTAGCAACTGTTTCATAGTTTGAGACAGTTGGCTTTCATTGGGACAGGTATGAATATGATTCATAAAGTGGGCTTTTGTGTTTAATTTTGTTTGTTTATAATATTAAATGCAACATTTAATGATTTTATTAATAAATTTAAAACATGTATTTGTCTACAAATTTCTTATACAGCTAACTCAAATCAATTTAATTGAAAATGAATGATTCGTCCATATGTATCATTAAAGCCCATTGAATCCACAAAACAGTACCTATCGTAGAAAGTGAATAAATTGATTTAAAACTTTTTTAAAATAAAAATATTTTTATTCAATATTTACTATATATATTTAAATAAAAAAATATTAATGCAATTAATCTATTGAAGCCTTTTTAAACATCAGTCATTAATTCACTCACATGGGACCTTGAAAAAGATAGGATTCTTTAATCCAAAATTAAGTTTAATAATGACTAATTAATTAAATAATGGGCTTTCGGTACATGAAAGGTCAAGATAATTGACTTTCTTTTAATCTTTTGTTTGGTTGCTGTGAGTTATAAAGCCAACTTTTTCTGTTGGTTAACCTCTCTTTCAACTAAAACCAAAATGTCCCAACCATCAATTTGACTCACTAAATAAACTCTTGAGGAAACTCTACTTTTTATCAATATTAAATATGATTAGATTCTGACACTATTATAATTGTGGTGAAAATTTTAGGCTATTACAATTTTATATACAAATCGATGGTTTGGACAAAGTGTTAAAATCAAAGGTTTGATGCTTATCCTATCTCATATGTAAAATAATAATAATAATAAATTGTTTTTTAAAGTAATTTTTTAATTAAGTTAAAATTTGGTTAATAATTGTATCTATTTAATCAAATATTTTATTATAAGAGAAATATAAATTATGAGATAACAAATATAAAAATAAAATGAATATATTAAAATCATTTAATACGAATTATTAACGTATTAAACTTTATATAAATTTTAATAAAAACTATATGAATTTAGCATATCGTTAATAAGATTATAATCTTGTCATAGATAATACACAAAGGACACAACTCAAGAGCCAAGATTGAAGAAGCTACGTTATGGATGTGTCTTTGTCTTGATTACTACCCAAAAGACCTGAAAAAAAGGAATGTGATTTCATGTAGGTTTGAAAATTTACATAAAATAAGGAATTTTTTTATTAACTAAAAGTATTTAAGAATTACTAGATTAATTTTAGGTCGCTATATTAGCACATAATTGTCTGCTCTCTGTTGCAAGTTTTTTAAGTTTTGTTGAGTTTTCTGTTTTTTGTTGGCCACAACCATCTTTAAATTTAGAAAAGGGTTTTAACACTTCTTGAAATTTATCTACATCCATAGAAATTGATTTTGTTGGATTAATGCTTAATAAAGAAGAAGAAACAATTTTACAAATACTAGTAGATCCGAATACGAAAAGAGAAGAGGGGTCCTTTAGATTGGTGGGGTGTTTTTTAACAGCCAGTATTATTCACTTCCCAGCAATGAAAATTGCTATGACTAACTTATTGCATCCTGTTCGGGGTGTTCAAATTCGAGATCTGGGGGAGAAAAGGTATTTATTTCAATTTTTTCTTGTTATGGATATGGAAAGGGTTTTGAAGGGATCACCATTGACTTTTAATAATCATTTATTAGTGCTATACAAGCTGCAACGAGGGAGGACCCATTAAAAGTCCTTTAATTTTAACACCTTTTTGGGTACAAATTCATGATGTTCCCATAGGTTTTTTCTTTGATAATCTGGCTATACAATTGGGTAATTTCATAGGAAATTGTATGGAGTATGATGGTTCGAATCTGGGGAAAGAAAATCAAAACTTTATGAGAATACGAGTCCAAATAGATATTTGGCGTCTTCTTAAAGGAAGAAACAAGTTATGTTTTGTGGAAAATGCTCATTTGTCAAATTTAAGTATGAAGTATTGTTTCTATTGTGGCCGTTTAGGTCATAGTGACTCTTTTTGTGAAGCAAAGATGGCATTAGGGGTAGAAATCACTGAGATGGGATGGGACTTATCATTGCAAGCTCAATTTTACAGAGCCCAACCAATGAATAAGGTCTGGTTACGTAAGGAAGGAGGAGTACTACGTGGAAACAACACAGGCGGACGAACACAAGGAAACAGTGGGTGGGGAGTAGGCAAAAAAAAGGGTATTACAAGGTTATTGACCCTATTTTGGGTTTTAATCTGGAAGGAAGAACATCCTCTTCATGTTAAGGGGGAAACTTCATTGACAGGTCAAGCTCAAACTGCAATGGATCATGATCTGGAAAATGATGTGTTAATAGGAGAGGAGGGGAAAAAGAGAGCTAGAGAGGAGACTGAAGAAAACAACATTATGGTGGTTAGAAATAAGAGGTTGTTGAAAATTAATCATTTATCATTGGTGGCTGCCAAGAGGCAAGCCGACCGGGTGCAATAAAAATCTTAAGTTGGAATGTCTGTGGATTAGGGAATACACGGGCAGTTCGAAGACTTCGGCATTTGCTGAAGTGATACAATCCCCATATGGTCTTCTTCATGGAGACAAAAATTAACAAGAGTCAGATAGAAAGAGTTCAAAGGAGTTGTGGTTTTCATAATGGTATCGATGTTGAATCGATTGGTTCTAGAAGAGGATTATGTTTAGCATGGCGTAGGGATGTTAATATTACACTTTTGAGTTTTTCAAACCGATATATTGACGTGATAATCGAAGATACAGATGATAGAAACAAGTGGAAATTTACAGGTTTTTATGGTTCTTCCTACACACAGGATAGGGATTAATCATGGAATCTTTTAAGACACTTATATAATGATGGAGAGTCTCCATGGCTGGTTTGTAGGGACTTTAATGAAATTATGTATGGTTTTGAAAAGAAAGAAGGCTTACCCTGAGAGGAGAGACAAATGGAAGCTTTTTGAAAGGCACTGGAAGATTGTAATCTAGTTGATGTAAGCTATTCAGGAAACTAGTTCACTTGGGAGAGAGAAAATTTGTTGGAAACAAACATTCAAGAGAGATTAGATAGATGAGTGGCTACTGAAGAATGGGTATCTTTATTTCTAGATTCCTTAATTCAACACCTTCCTCATTCTTTTTCAGACCATTGTCCTTTATTCATTACTACAGAACGTGAACTTAAAGGTAGTTTAATAAAAGTTTTAAGTTTGAAGCTTGGTGGGTTTTAGAGGAAATATTTATTGAGGAGGTTAGGTACATTTGGGAGAATTCCACAGGAGATCTATTGAGCAAGTTAGAAAGTATGAAGAAAGGCTTAGAGAGGTGGGCTAATCAAATTCAACGTAGCAGGAAAATAAAAAAAGGAGGCATTAACTTCTAAATTGACAAAATTGTTAGCGTCCGATAGAAATGATGAAAACCTGGCAGAACTCATTGACACAAAGATACAACTGAATTTTGAGATTAAGAAGGATGAGTGCTACTGAGAACAGAGGGCTCGAGTAAGCTGGCTGAAATTTAGAGACAGAATACCATGTTTTTTTATAAGCAAGCGACACAAAGGAGAAGAAAGAATTTTATTCGCAAAATGCAGTTTGATAATGGTAGGGCGACGGAAGAGGTTAGGGAAATGGAAGAAATTGCTAAATTGTATTTTCAGAAATTATTTCAGCTAGGAGGCAAGGAAATTATGAACATATTTTGTCAGGGATCGATTACTGTATTTCTGAAGAAGACAATTCTAGGCTAAAAGTGAGTTACACTAAAGAGGAGATACGTGAAGCATTATCAAAATTAAGTCCCACAAAAGCACCAAGAGAGGACAGTTTTCCAGCCTTATTTCATCAAAAGTGTTGGTCGATCATCGAAGAAGATGTTTCAGCCTTTTGTCTTCAACAATTGAATGCAGGTATGGATATAAATTCGATCAATAAAATAAATACTGTGCTAATACCGAAAAATTCAAACCCTTCTAGTATTACTCAATTTAGATGAATTAGCTTCTGTAATGTGCTTTTATAAATTGATAGCTAAGGTTATTGCTAATTGACTTTAGGTAGTAGTTGATAAATGTATTGATTTAGCACAAAGTGCTTTTGTACTTATAAGGTTGATTTTTGATAATGTGTTACTGGCTTATGAAATTTTACACACATTAAAGCACAAGAAGGTGGGGAAAAAAGGGTTTGTGGCTATGAAATTAGATATGAGCAAAGCATACGACAGAGTTGAATGGAATTTTGTGGAAGAAATAATGAATAGAATGGGTTTTGATTTAGGATGGGTTGATTCTTTAATGAAATGTGTATCTACAGTATCGTATTCGGTGGTTTTCAATGGACACATTGGGGAAATTTTTCATTCGACTAGAGAATTAAGATAAGGAGATCCCTTGAGTCCGTTTCTATTTTTATTTTGTGGGGAAGGCCTTTCTAGCCTTATGAGACTTGCAATAAAAGGAAAAAAATACTTGAGGAGTAAAAGCAAGTAAAAGTGGGCCACATATTTCACATCTACTATTTGCAAATGATTGCATTTTGTTTGGAGAAGCTACTAAAAGAGGAGCGCATTCTCTAAAGCAGATTTTGAAAGAATATGATATTTGTTAGGATCAATGTGTTAGTTTTGTGATTGAATAAGCCACTTGTTGATAAGATAAAGAAATACGGGGCTGAGGAATTCAGAGCCATTGCTAACGATGACCCTGAGAGAGCTAAGTTTTGGCTTGAGAACATGATTCGGGTATTTGATGAGCTATCATGCATGCCTGAAGAATGTTTACAATGTGTTGTATCACTGTTGAGAGATGCTGCGTATCAGTGGTGGAATACTTTGATATCTGTAGTTTCGCAAGAAAGAGTTACTCGGGAGTTCTTTCAAGTTAAATTTAGAAACAAATACATCAGCCAAAGATTCATTGATCATAAAAGAAAAGAATTTCTTAAATTGAAACAGGGTCGTATGTCAGTAACAGAATATGAAAGAGAGTTTGTACAACTCAGCAAATATGCTTGTAAATGTGTTTCTTCTAAAGCTATAATGTGTAAAAGGTTCGAAGATTGATTGAATGAAGAAATCATACTTTTAGTTGGAATTCTTAAGCTGAAAGAGTTTGTCATCCTGTTTGATAGAGCTTGTAAAGCCGATGAGCTTTTCAAAGAGAAAAGAAAAGTCGATTCTGAGGCTAGAGAGTTTAGAAAGAGAGTTGAGGGCAAATCACATCAGTCAGCATCGAAGAAATCTAGAGAATATCACCCTCGTGAGATGCGAGACATTTCAACTCTAAACTTCAAACGACATCAGTTGCCAGTGTGGGTAGTGTTAAAAATGCTGGGCCCTAATGTAAACATTTCAATAAGTGACATTACGACGAATGTAGATTAATGAGCGGAGCTTGTTTTAAATGTGGATCTCTTGATCATTATCTCGAGGACTGTCCAGAAAATTTTGTAGCTAAAAAAGATCAACCAGCAAAAGGAAGTAATACGGCTACTAGAGGTACACCACCTCAAAACACTGGAAATACGAGTGGTAATCGAGGTGCTACGAGAGATTCTGTTGTGAGATCTGAGGTACGAGCACCTACCAGAGCTTATGCTATCTGTGCACGAGATGAGGCATCATCACCAGATACTGATATAGTTGTGTTGATAGGTCCTAGATCAACCCATTCATATATCTATTACAGGAGGCATCATCATCAGTTACAAGTGCCTATAAATTATTACAGGAGACTAACTTGGGTCTTAGTAATTATATTATACAAGCTGAAAAAAAATTTCTACAGGAAACTTTGGAATTTATGCATCCTCTCAAAAGTTACAATAACAGTATGGAGAATCTCCTAGAATTTTATTCCTACTCTTGTCAACCTTAAGCATAAGAAAGTGGCGATGGATGCTCAATGCCCTCGGTGTCTTTAATATGAGGAAGATAGTAACCATATTTTTCGACAGTGTCCTACAACAGTGGATGTTTGGATTTACTTAAATCTTTCCTGGGTTCTTAACAATGATATTCACAATATGTGGGAACGGCTTACCTGGGTCTTTAGTCAGGGGACTAGTGAACAATGTCGACTTTTTTGTTACTGGCTTTGGCTAATCTGGTCCAATAGAAATCGGTTACTGTATGAAAGAAAAAATGCGACAGGAAGAGACATTTCGAAGCAAATATACAGTTTCATCTCTGAGTTGGATGGAATAAAATAGAAGAAATTCACCTTTCAGACTGACAAAGGCCTTCAACATGTTAATCGAAGAACAAGGGTAACAATTTATTTTGATGCAATGTTTGACCAGCAATCCTTCAAATCTGCTTGGGGTTTGATTGTACGAGATGTGGGGGCCGAGATATTAGCATCTAAGATGGTCATTCACTCCGATATAGCAATTCTGTTTGCGGCGGAGGCACATACACGATTACAAGCCATGAGATTAGGAATTTATATGAGCTTAAACAAACTGGAAATAATAGGAGATTCAAAAACTATAATAAAGATATGCCAAAGTATAGATCTCAACAAATCGATCATTGGAGCACTCATCAGAGATATCCAAAACAAAAAATCTAAATTTCAAGAGATAGGGTTTTAGTTTATCCCTAAAATAGAGAATACATATGCCCATGTTCGCTGTGCACTGGAGAAACTTCGGCCAAGGCAACCAAATTGAGAGAAAGGAGAAGATGAAACTCCTTTGGAAATGGGTAGCAGAAAATTAAAAGATACTTTGAAAACTACTATAATTAAAACTGGGTTGGTGATGTGAACGAACACTGACTAATGGTATCCAACTGTCGATTTGATTGGTATAGGATAAGATTAGGTTTCCTCTTTTTTTTTTAGTTAAGTATGAAGTTATGGGCCATTTCTGAGTGATCTAGGCTTGTTTTCTTTATTTTGTTTAATAAGCTTCTGTTTTTGTTTTGTTTAATAGGCTTCTGCTAATGGACTTCATTCCAGTACTGTTAATATTATTTATTTTAATCTATAAAAATCCAGTCAAATATTTTCAAAAATTTATTTAGGAATTAATTAGGATATTTTCTTCAAATCATTACTTTCATTGAAGTCTCTACTTCTTAATAAAGTTGAAGTTTTGAGGATCATAATATTTGAGGCCTGAGTTTCATTGTGTGAAAAATGTGTAAGCTTTTCTTTGTCTTTTGTGTTTGTTTACACTTTATTTCAGTGTCTTAGAGAATTTTCATTGAGAATTCTTGTATTTCAAGAGTTAGACTGACTTAGGCAGATTTGAAGCTAAGTTTCTACCTAAGGTTGTGCGGTTTGCTAGACTAAAGTTCTAGTTTCGTGACAGTTGGTATCTGAGTCAATGTTTAGTAAGGCATCGTTTAAGACGTCGAAAGGAGTAAATAAGAAGATTGAGATTAGGGAGACTGTGGAAGGCAAGAAAGCTAACAAATCGAGGGATATGATATCAGCTTTGGAAGGTCAGATGACAATCTCGAGAAATTTGTAGGTGATATGAAGGAAACACTTAAGGTAGTTAAGGGATACACCGTAAAGTTGGACTCAATGAAAGAGTAGCTCAACGAATTTGTGGTGGACGCTCTCAATTCCAATGTGGAAGTGATGCAAGGGGTGCTCAATTCCACTATGGACAAGCTGACAGCGAGGGATGATGTTCTCAAGGTTGTGGTGTTGAATTTGAAAGGATAGATTGATAAGCTCAAGGGAGAGCTCACTATCTATAGAGTTATTTTGGTCAATAGGGTGTTGGTTGTAGTAATCAAGACTAAGATGGATGTCATTAGGCTAAAAGAGTTTAAGGGGACGAGGTCTGCAAGGGATGTGGACAACTTCTTGTGGGGAATAGAGTAATACTTTCGTGTGATGGGCATTGATGATGATGCTACTAAGGTAAATAATACTTCAATTTATTTTATTAAGGTCGCTCTCTTATGGTGCCATTGTAGGTCTACAAATGAGAATTGAGATGGGATCAAAATTGGAACTTGGGAGGAGTTCCAAAAGTAGTTGAAAAAGTAGTTTTATCCACAATATGCCGAGAAGGAGGCTAGGGCTAAGTTGTGTTAGCTTACACAACAAGTTATTGTTTGGAAGTATATGAAAGACTTCATTAAATTGATGCTCCTAATCTCTTACTTGAGTGAGAAAGAAGCATTCTACTGGTTTGAATATGGGTTGAAGCTGTGGAAAAATCATGAGTTGTGCCGATAGGGTATTATTGAACTTACCAAAGTCATGACTTTAATGGATTCTTCAATTGAGTTTGTTCTGAGGAAGACAAGTTTGAGTTTTCCAAGCCTAAGGAGACGGGGAATGGTGGAGGACATGAAGAAAGATAAGTTAAAAGTGGCAACAGTGGTAATGGAAAACCACATAATGGGAAGTTGAAGCCCAATAACAATTCAAATAAGCCAATGAAATGCTTCTAAATTTGTGGTCTGCATGGGATGTGAGATTGTCCAAAGTAGTTCAAGCTATCCCCGATAAAAAAGGAAGATGAAGCGGGAGCTTGTTCAAGATAGGGTATTAAGGCTTGGATCAATGATATTCAATTTTCCAAAAGAGAAGAAGGATCTCAAGTAAAAATGGTTAATAATTGTGGATATCGATATCGCGGGCTGAAGGAGGACTCCTTTTTTGTTAAACTAACTTTATTTGATAAATTGTTTTTTGTATAATAAACAAAAATGTTTTTGAATAAAGTTTAGTTTTGAACAAAGAAATTATCAAATTCAAAGCATAAAAATCATTTTAAGACTTCTAAACATTTTAGAAAATATTTTGAACACTTCGAAAATTTTGGAAAAAGTTCAAAAACGATTTTAAACTCTTTACCTCGATTGAAAAACTGCTCCCTATAAGAAGTATTGATATTTTTCAAAAAGTATCGATATCTATACAATTTTTATCGATAACTTTTTCAATATCGATACCAAACTTGTTTACTGACTTGAAACAAATAAATAAATAAATAAAATGTAACACCCCAAACCCAGCCTAGAAGTCTAGATCGAATTTGAGCGGCTACATTGATCACCGAAGTGATCGTGTGAAAATTGTACAATTCAAGTCATTCAAAGTTTTATTTCGAAAAACATTCATTCCGAAGCAAATCAAAAATGTTTAATCATTTAAAGTTCTGTTCGAAAATTTCCAGTCTAAAATGTATGAATAAAACATTTAACGAAAGTTGTACCACTGTATTATAAAACCTTACTTTTCCTAACTTTATCAAATAGTAAAGTCATAACAGAACTCAAAAACTAATGCTCCATACTATTGAAATTGTTCGAGACCTCCGCGTACTGAGTCCATCAACAAAATCTAGAACTATACCTAAAAGGAGAACAGAAGAGGAGGTGAGCTACTCGAGCTCAGTGTGAGATCAAACCATTTAACTATGGAAATGAAAACTAAAAGCCTAGAAGCAGCTCAGATGATAATGGTAGAACAAACTTACAGAACTATTCAAAACTGGTCGATATATACAAAGCAACTTACAACAGATGACAGTTGAGCATATTCGCCCAAAACCAACATACCATAGGTACTTTTCGGTCACATGGGACAATCAGACACACCCAGTCTCGTGTGCCATTCAGATATAGTAGCAATAATTCACAAGTCAGTTACACAATCACAATAACAGTTCAGTTAGACATTTGCAAAGAGAATCTACCAAATTCACATAAGCACAAGTGCCTTTCAGTCGATCAGTAACGCATTCAGTCATAGTGTCACATTCAGTCACGGTATCAGAAATTCTCAACCATTCACAAGTTTCAATTCAGTCAACAGATCAATCAAATGCATATGAGTGCAAATGAGTTATAAAATAACCTACCCATCCAGCCAACACACAATCTTTATCCAACCCTACATTCTCCGTGGGGATTAAATCAACCCACCAATCCCTACACTCCAAGTAGGACCTTAAAAAGCCCATCCAACCTTGCACTCCATATAATGTCATTCTAGGTTTCCCGACAACGATAATTATCAGCATTATTCATGACCCTCAGGGTATTGGGACTACCCTCGACCCTCTGGGAATTTGGGCTAACAGTATGCAGATAAACTGTCAGTCACGTAAATTACGCAGCGGAGCTAGCGTATAGGCTGTACTGTGCAATACGGTGAACTGCGGTATAGACATGCAGTATGAACTGCCAGACCAGATAGTGGTACGTAGCTAACGTACATTCGGTACAGTGCAATGAGATGATCCGTTATACCGATAGATTGCAGTAAAACTGCCAGTTCAGTCAATGATATGCAGCGTAGCTAACGTACAAGCGATACAGTGCAAGGTGGTAATTTGCTATATCGTTATCAGTAAAGTCCACGACCTTCTGGGCATTGGGATTGCCCTCGACCCTCTGGGTATTAGGGGCTAACAATAGCAGATCAACTACTGGTTCAATCAATCTCAATCTCCCTTCTCTTCAAAATCCCAACCCAAAAACTTTATGTGCATATGCATGTATGCAGATGTATGTATGCAGACGACCCAATTCAAAATGCAATTTTAGACAGTCATTTAGAGGCAATTACTTACAACCAGTCAATCAGTTACAGAAACGTGCACGCTTATACACTCAGATTCGGTACTTAATGTATCATACAACCAATCACCAATAATACATAAACCACAGTCAGAACAGAATCATATCTACTTTCAAAAAGCTAGGTCGAGGGTTGGAACACACTGGGTTGCGATTGCACTTAAATTGCCCTAAAATCAGAATTTGGCGAGTTAGGGCCACACACCCGTGTGCTTTCGCCGTATGAAGCAACCCAGGCCGTGTGGGGTCCAAACACCTATGTAAAGGGTAGCACACGACCGTGTGACAGAGGCACATGCTCATGTGAAGTAGGGACATGGCCGTGTGAACAGGCCGTGTAACTCACTGTCCAAAATTGCTAAAATAAGGTGTAGGGAAGACACGACCGTGTGAGGGTCTCACACGACCATGTCTCTCGTGTGCCCACTAGACATAGTTGTGTGCTTCAAAGCACACACCTGTGTGGAATCCTTAATCCCCAAATTAGTCACACGGCCGTGTGATTCCAAATCTCAAATCCCTAATTCCCAAACTCACACGCCCGTGTACCCAAGGGACACAACCATGTGAATTCTGACAAAATCCTCAAATTGGGCACACGGCCATGTGATCAGGCCGTGTGGCACCCAATTTGGCCCGAAAAACCTAATTCCCAAATCCACACGGCCATGTGCCATGGCTCCCGCCCGTGTGGCTGGGAGAGGCCACGAAACCACCCCAAATCAGCCTTGAAAACACCGTTTTAGCTACCCAAACCGTCCCCAACTTAAGCAATATAAAAAATACAACCAAAAAGGGAGTAATCCTCTCATTACCAGTGTCTAAAATCTAAAATCAATGGGTTAACATATCCTTACGAAAAGCCGAATCAATTACATTTCAATAAAAATAAAAGTAGATTAGACAGGGTTGAATCCCACACCTGATTCAACGATGAAGAAGACAGGAGAAGTGTGACAATCCGAAATCCGCAGGAAAATTGATTCAAAAACTGAGAAAATGCACACATTCAAAGTCCAACAGAAAATATCAAAAATAAAAACCCAATAGAAGAGAAACTAACGTGGAAAAGAAAAATAATAATCTTCCAATAAAATAAAATATAATAAATTAATTATTAACTAACTAAAAATAAAACAAGATAAAAAGACTCCCAAAATGCACATACAGCGCCTCGAACCCAGAACCATGAGGCTTACTAACACTCACTCTACCACTAGACCAGTAGTCCCATTCTGACACTAAATTGCCTAGCTAAACACATATGTGCAACCTCCTCACTGTCCCTACACTCAAAACCCAGAACTTCTAGGCCTAAAATTCGAGGCGTTACACAAAAGCAAAAAGTATCGATACTTTTCAAAATATATCAATACCTATTGTGTTTTTATCGATACCATTTTTGCATTCTAACTTGATGATTTTTCAAACAATCACAAAAAATATCAATACCTTTTCAAAAATATCGATACCTTTTATCAGGTATCGATAAAATATCTTTGGTATTGTTGTAAACTAACTTTAACGGTCACTGGATTAGGCATTAAATGCTAATAGTATCGATACTCGTAGAAAGATTATCAATACTTTTTGTTACAGGTGAATTAAATGCACTGGTTATTTCATCCCCAACGTCTCTATTCATTTCTCCAACAACCACAACAGTTGGAAATTAATTAGGGGGTATGAATACTAGCTTCCAAAGGTCCTACAACAACAAGAGAGAATAATCAAAATTAAATATCAATCAAACAACCTTTCTGCAAAAATTTTCTATACTTTTCTTACATACACTTGTGAGCTTCATTGTTATTTCTATCAACTCAAGTGTTCTTCTTTGAAATTGTGCTTAATTGGAAAACACTTTGATCTTGTAAGGATTATTTATTTGTTTGCTTATTTGTATTTCTTTGAAAGGGTTTGAGTCTTAAGGTTTGGATAGAAACCTTAAGGGAGTTTGTAATGTTAAACCTTCTCCTTGAAGGTTGTCAAATTAGTGAATTTTGGAAAATCCTTAGTAATGGAAAGTTAAGTTAGTGCAATAGGCAATTAGGGTTGAACCACTTTAAATTCTTGTGTTAAAATTTTCTATCCTTATTCTTTAGCATCCATAAAATTTTAAAAAAGTCAATTTACCCTTCTTGGTAATTCCGGTTTAATTATTTAAGCTAACAATTGGTATCACAGCTAGCCTTTATTTAACGTTTTTACAATCAAAAGAAGATCCTTGAGGTAGATCAACTTTCAATCAATCAATCCATAAGAGATTATGTGTACATTTGGTTCAGTTTTTCTTGGAGAATCACAATCTATCTCCAAGCTTCCTTACTTCAATGGTGCCAACTATTTTTATTGGAAGACAAGAATGATGTTCATACAAGGTAATGATCTTGCCATATGAGATATCAGCATGGACTGTCCCTCCATACCTCTCAAGCAAGAAGGAGAGCTCTTTATTCGAAAAAGTAAGAAAAAGTGAAATAAGGAAGATAGAAGAAGTATTTAGCTAAATTCCAAGGCTATGCACACTTTATTTTGTACACTTGGCCCAGAAGAATATAGTAGAGAATCATCTTGTTCTAATGCCAAGGAGATATGGGATAAGCTTGAAGTCACACATGAATGTACCAACCAAGTAAAGAAGTCTAAGGTTGGAATTCTTACTCTAAATTATAAAACCTTCAAAATAAAACATGAGGAGGATATCAGACAATGTTCGATAAGTTTACTATTATCATCAATGGATTAAATTCTTATAAGAAGACATATCCAAATGAAAAGGTGGTAAGGAAGATGTTTCGAAGCTAGCATAAATCGTGGGAAGCCAAGGTGATTGTAATTGAAGAAGCAAAGAATTTAGAAATGCTGACTTTGGATTGCACATGAGATGAGACTCAATAAAGGGGTTGAAGCCAAAATTGAGAAGAAAAAAGTTGGTGTTTCTCTTAAAAATCCACTACAAATGAAGATAGTGAATCAAGTGAAGAGTTGGATGAAGACAAAGAGATGGTTATGTTTGCTGGGAGATTCAAGAGGTTCATGGAGTCCAGTAAAGGAAGAAGAATCCTAAAGAAGAGGGGATTAAAGCTTGAATCTACTAAGGAAAAAGATCACATTATTTGTAATGAGTGGAAGAAATCGGGACATATCAAGTTTAATTGTCCTTAATGGAAAAAGGGATCAAGCAAACAAAAGCTTAATGCCAATGTAGCTAAATGGAGTGATGAGGATTCCTCTGATGAAGAAGATCAAGAAGTAGCCAACCTTTGTCTTATGGCCATTGGTGACTCTAAGGTAACTCCTAACTCATCTAGTTTAATTTCTTATTCATTTGATGAGTTACAAGATGTTTATGATGAGTTGGGTTTGGAATTTGAAGTCACGGTTTCAAAGTATAAGAAAAACATTTCAAAATTAAAAAAATGAAAATGACTTGCTTTCCAAAACAAATCATGAACTTGAAGAGAAAGTAAACAAAATGTAAAAAAAATATTAACGTTTTTGAAAAGAAATTATTAACGATTTTGAGAAGAAGAATTTAGACTTGCATAACTTACTCTCAAAAGTTCATGAGGACCATGAAAAGCAACTTAAGTTGCTCAAGAGTGAAAAAGCTCAGTCTAACAAAGTTTTTCCAACAAGGGTTGAAAAAGGAGAAAATTCGAAACAAAAATTTGCTAAAAATAGCTTTAATCATTATAAACATAGAGGTCCTTTTAAAACCTATAAGGGAAAATTAGTTAGAAGTATATGGGTCCCTAAAGGACTTATTATTACAAAATATAATGATTTCCTTTATAAATGGATACCTAAAGGGACTCATTCTTATGGACCGAAATCCCAAAAGAATTTGGGTAACAAAAATAAAAAATCAATTCTATGTTTGTAGGAATATGAGCTTTGCTTCAAGGTGGTCAATTCAAGAAAAAATTCATAGTATATTAATAGTGGATGCTCAAGGCACATGACAGGTGACAAGAGCAATTTTATTGAATTGAAGCCAAAAAGTGGAGGAGAAGTTACATTTGGTGATAATTCCAAATAACAAATAGAAGAAA
This sequence comes from Gossypium hirsutum, assembly GCF_007990345.1. Taxonomy (NCBI): domain Eukaryota; kingdom Viridiplantae; phylum Streptophyta; class Magnoliopsida; order Malvales; family Malvaceae; genus Gossypium; species Gossypium hirsutum. Next base: position 68,946,967 of record NC_053436.1, on the reverse strand, counting down.
TTGACTCTATTGGTAAAAACTCTTTAATCTTTATTGAAAATGTTTTATATGTCAACAGTCTTAAGTATAATATATTAAGTATTAGGAAATTGTGTGATAAAGGACTTAATGCCATTTTTGAGTCTAATGGATGTAAAGTAATTAACGTTGTGTCTAATAAGATTATGCTTGTAGGACATAGGATAGGAAATATTTACATAATGCATTTAGATGACATGCATGATTCAAACATATGCCTTATTGCTAAAAATGAAAATTATGCTTTATTGTAGCATAGAAAATTAGGATATGCTAGCATGAGCATATTGCATAAATTAGCTAAAAATGACTTAGTAAAAGGTTTGCCAAAAATTTTGCAATGCATGTGTTAAAGGCAAACATAAGCGAGTTTTTTTTAAACTTATAAATGATGTATCTATTAGTAGAGTTCTTAAATTAATTCACATTTATCTTTTTGGACCAATTAGGACTACTAGCTTGGGTGGAAAACAATATACTTTTGCACTTGTAGATGATTATTCTAAATTAACTTGGGTTCTTTTCTTAAATACTAAAAATGGTGTAACACCCCTAACCCGTATCTGTCGCTAGAATAGGGTTATAGAGCATTACCGAAGTTCACAAAACACTTACTGATAGTTCATGTCAATTACTATTCATTTTCTGAAATTATTCATAATTTCCCTTAAATGGACCCTCGAGGCCCAATTTGAGTATTAGAATTGAGTAGAGACTTAATCGGGAACTCAAAATTTTTTTTACAAAATTTTAAAATTTTTTTTACAAAATTTTAAAAATTTTCCAAGTTATAGGGCTCACATGCCCGTGTGGTTTAAGCGACACGCCCGTGCTACAGGCTGTGTTCAAAACTTGATAGCTCTCTGACTTATGCCACACGGCCAGCCACACGCCCGTGTGCTAGACCGTGTGGTTAATTTAATTTTTCGAAATTAGGTGCAGGTTTCACACGGTCAAGACACATGCCTATGTTCCAAGCCATGTTACACATATGGCTGAGACACACGCCCGTGTCTCTGTCCATGTTCTCAATTCTGAGCATTCTATTTTTCGAATTTAAGATGCAGGGGACACACGGCCTAACCACATGCCCATGTACCAGGCCGTGTGTCATACATGGTCTAGACACACAGGCATGTGTCTGCCCGTGTGGACAAAATAAAGCCATTTCTAGCTTCATTTCTCACTCAAAATTTTACCAATATCCTGCACCAAAACTTACATCCAAAAACCAACCAATTCAAGCATTGAATTCAAGTAAATTTTAACATCTAATATGATAAGACATTGCATACATACATGTTTAAAATCTTACCTTAGTTTAATTTAAACATTAAACATCATACTTAACACATAAGTGTTTATCAAGATATTATGCTCAAAGGTACCAAAACATACCATTACTAGGCATTCCAATGGCTAGATTACAAATAACATATTCAAGACATCTATGGCCAAATTAGCCTATACTTGCCATTATACCAAAATAAGTTTGCTATTTATACCAAAATAAGTTTGTGGATAGTGTGATGATGCTCCAACCATTCACCAACCTTCGCGAGCTTTCGAGCACTATAAAATAGAGAAAATAAAACCTAGTAAGCATTATATGCTTAGTAAGTTCGTATAACAAGAATTAAACTTACCAATATCATTTATTAAATCTATACATACAAAAACATGTTTTCCATCAACTTGGAAAAATTGCCTAAACACATGCATTCAATTAAACATGTTAGTCACATAATTCTCAAATATATCAAGTAAACATAGATGAGTTCATCATACTATATTCTTTTAAAACATTATTCATTTCATCTCATAACTCTCATTTCATGTCAAGTATTTTATCCGTTGAATCATTGAAATTCCGATGGATACTCAGATAGTACACTCAAGGTGTATAATTTAATAACTCGTCAATTTATATTCAAGAGTACCCATTAGGGCACTAAATTAGAGAGCACACTCTCAAGCCACATATCATATATCAGGATTACAAGTCGAGGCTAAATCCTAATTATAATATATGCTCAAGAGGGATTATAATAGGATTACCCGTTCGGGCTAAATCCTATCTATAATGAGGTTAATACGATTACTTGTCTGAGCTAGATCCTGTCAGCAACAAATGCAAGACCTCATTCAATAAGGGAAATTACATTTATCCATCGAAATCCAATATTCAAATGAAATTTAACTTTTTTAATCCATTTCAAACATGTATTCATTTCTTTATTATAACATTCAAATTAATTCACATAAATATAAAACACATTCCATACAAACACAATATTCAATTTAACATATTTACAAGCTCGATTAAGTTACACGAACTTACCTTGACACTTGTTCGCATATATAAATCTACTAATCCAAAACTTTTTCTTTTCCTCGATCTAACCTCGAATTTGTGTTATCCAGATCTATATAAATGAATTTAATCATCAATTTATCACATTTCATATTTATTTGGACTCAATTTACATCCTAGGCAAAATTACCATTTTGCCTCTAAACTTTCCATAAATTCCAATTTCATCCCTAGGCTCGGAAAATGAAATTCATGCAATTTACTCTTTTTTCCAAGCCTAACCGAAATTTCAATATAAAATTTACAGCACATATATTCTATAAATTTTAGAATGTTTTCTTCAATTTTCACAACTTTACAAATTAGTCCCTAAATCATGTTTTCATCAAAAATCACTTTGTAAAAGTTGTTTATCTATCAACAACTTTTCATTTTCTACCATAAATTTCTAATTTTTAGCATATTCATCAATGACATAACTTCTATACTTTGATAGCTTTTCAAATTGATCCCCTAAATATATAGATTAGGCTATCCCGATTTCAAAAATGTAAAAATTACTAAAAACGAGAAAAGAAAACTTACTCAATTAGGCCAAGAAAGATTTTTTTTCTATTTCCTAGGGTTTCCATGTATTTTGGGGAAGAAGATGACATAAAATAAGATGTTAATTTGTTTTTAATTATTTATCATCTTTTAATTATTTCTATTTCCAATTTAGTCCTTGCCTTTTTCTAAATTTTCATGGATGAATCATCAAAAATATATACTAAATTTTGATTAATGGTCTAATTACCATATAAGGACCTCAAGTTTTAAATTCCATAGCTATTTAATCCTTTTAGCTACTAAAATTCAACTTTTACATTTTATGCGATTTGGTCCTTCTGTAATTAAACATATAATTAGTAAAATTTTCTTATCATGATTTTCACATGAAATCTCTATCATAATACGGACCATGCAATAAAATTAAAATAAATTTTATTTTCGACTTAGATTTGTGGTCCTGAAACTACTATTCCGATTTCACTGAAAATGGGCTGCTATAGATGGTATCATGGAATTAACCAAAATGAAAAAGGTTAGTCTATCACTAGTGTTAGAAGGTATCATGGAATCGATTTTTTAAATCTTGATTTTTAAAATTTTTGCAACTCAAATAGGATTAGCCATAACTTTTCAACACTTAGAACCCCTTAACAAAATAGAGTTGTTGAGAGGAAAAATAGAACTTTAGAAGAAATGGCTAGAACCATGCTTTGTAAAAACAATTTACCAACATATTTTTAGGTAGAAGCCACAAACACTGCTTGCTATATTGTTAATAGAGTAATGATTAGACTTGTTTTAAAGAAAAATCCATATGAACTTCTGAAAAACAGAAAGCCTAACATTAGTTATTTTCATCCTTTTGGATGTAAGTATTTCGTTTTAAATAATGGTAAAGAAAATTTTGGTAAATTCGATGCAAAAAAGTGATGAATGAATTTTTCTTGGTTATTCTTTAAATTCTAAAGCTTATAGAGTCTTTAATAAAATAACTTTAGTAGTTAAAGAATCAATACATGTTGCTTTCGATGATGCTAACCCTCTTCCTAGAAAGGATACTTGTGTTGATGATGATGATGTAGGAATATTAAACAATGATGAAAAAGTTGATTATTCATCAAATGACAAGATTCGGGAACAAACACAAAAAGCTCTAAGGGAGCTCACCATAGAGGAAAGGGAAGTCAATCATCCAAGAGAGTACAACTATGTGAATGATGGTAAGATTTTAGGAGATCCATCCAAAGAGGTAACTACTAGATCTTCTCTTAGAAATACATGTAATTATGTTGAATTTATCTCATGCATTGAACTTAAAAATATCAAAGAAACATTAAACTAATGAACATTGGTTATTGGCTATGCAAATTGATTTAAATCAATTTAAGAAAAGCAATGTATGGACCTTTGTAGAAAGACCTTGTGAAAAATCTAATATAGGTACTAAGTAGGTTTTTAAGAATAAGCTAGATGAGAGTGGTAACATACTAAGGAACAAGGCTAGGCTTGTTGCTCAAGGTTACACTCAAGAGGAAGGAATAGACTGTGATGAAACATATGCCCACGTAGCTAGAATGGAAGTCATTACAATGTTTTTAGCTTTTGCTGTAACACCCCCTAACCCTTATCTATCGTTGGAACAGGGTTACGAAGCATTTCCGAACTTAACGGAACAAATACAAACAATCACATAATAATTTACCATACACATCTTAATTTAATCATTATGTCCCTTTATTGAGCCCTTGAGGCCCAAATCATGTGTTGAAAACAAATCGGGACTTAATCAGAAACTTAAAGAATTTTTTGCGAAATTTCAGAATTTTTCCTAAATACAGGTACACACATCCGTGTGGTCTAGGGACATGCCCGTGTGACCCTATGATATGTCCGTGCTTCAAGCCGTATCCTAATTCATGTGCTCTCTGACTTACCTCACACGGCCAAGCCATACGCCCGTGTGCTAGGCCATCTGGTCAATTTATTTTTCAAAAGTTAGGTGCAGTTTTCATACGATCAGGACACTTGCTGGTGTACTAGGCCGTGTTCCTTACACGGCTGAGATACACACCCGTGTCTCTGCCCGTGTGGCAAAACCTGAGCATTCTATTTTGGAAAACCACACGCCCATGTGTAAGCTGTGTGTCTCACACGGTCTGATCACACACAGTGTGGTAAGCTGTGTGGACTCAAAATGAGCCTTATACATCAAGTTTACCAACCCTACAAATACAGTAAGTAATTCATTTAACAATATTTCAACCAACCTAAAACACATATAAATATACCTAAAACATTTCAAAATTATCAATCTATTGTTCTATATAAAATATATAATAAGTATTTCATACGTAACATCCAAATTAATTCAATTAACTTCATTCAAACCAAACCTAATTTTTATACCAAAACATACTAAAACTTATCATTTGATAACTTTAACTTGTATATCTATGCAACCATTATCACATTATAACATCATTTACAAACATTTCCCAAAATGACAAATACAAACATCCTAGGTACATGCCATTTACCAAAAAGAAAAGTACTTCACCACATTAAGATCGGGATCGGCTTTGGATACTGATTCAGCAATTTGACTTTAATCTAAACTATGCATGGAAACAAACTGTATACTGAGTATAAAACTTAGTGGTATTTCTATAATCCGAATACTTATTAAACAAGAATTTACAATATTTAAATATCTAAATACACATAACAAAAATCATACAACAAACAATCAATTTCATAAACAATAAATTGTAACACTTCCAATACTCATTTCTTACTATTTCAATCTCATAATTGCTATTTAATAGCATTTCTCAATAGAATACACATATCATCTCACTATATCAATAACCATTTCATGAACACATAGTTCCTGCATTTCATATGCATATTTCAATTCACTATCCCATTTTAATTCACATATAATACCATCCAATATTAATCATAATGCTATTTCATTTAATTAACCCTATTAATAAGACTCAAACTTTGGTGGATACACGGATCCAACCAAAACACACTAGTCTGGCACCCACTGCCTCATCGGATAATTTGAAGCAATAAGTTGACACCCAGTGTCTCATCGCCCTTACTGAAGTAAATTACCTAGTGTAACATCTCGAATTAGGGCCTAGTCAGAATAGTGGTTTCGGGACCACAAATCTGACATTGAAATAATTATGTTATGATTATTATGAGGTCTAGGATATGAAAATGAGCATGTGTTAAAGTTTCATGAAGAAATTCTATGGGTAAGGTGTCCAATTGGAAATTAGGGACCAAATTAAATAAATTGCAAAACTTGGATTCTAGAAGCAATTTGTATGAAATTACTTTGGAATATTAATTAGAGGTCCTTAAAGAGTAATTTTCCCAATTTCTAAGTTGTTGGACAAAAATAGGCATGGATGGAAAATTTGGAAAGGTTAGTAAGGAAGGGCATTTTGGTCATTTGGTTAATTAATGAAATAAAAAGGGAAAATCAAGCAAAAATTCACTCATTTTCTTCTCCATGCTGGCGAATTTGAAGGAGTCTCCATAGCTAGGGCTTTCCAACATTTCAAGCTCAATAGTAAGTCTTCCCTAGCCCTATTTTTAATATTCTTCATATTTTTGAAACCCTCGTAACATGCTCTATCCATTTCTACCCGTATTTCAAGCTAAGGTTCATGTTAGAAATTTGACCAATGCATGATATGGTTGTTCTTAGATGACTTATGGAGGGTTATGAAAGTTAGATGTTAGATAAACATCTTTTGCTAGGTGATTTTTCATGAAAACACCAAAAAGGGGCCTAAATGAAAAAGGTATAAAATGTGGGGTAGAAATGTGAAATAGAGGAAAATGTGGGCTATTATGAGCTTATAATACATTCGGCTAGGCTTGGGTAGCCAAGGAATTACATGCATTTCATTATACGAGACTTAGGACTAAATTGTAAATATTATGAAAGGTTAGGGGCAAAATAGTCATTTAGACCGGGGGCTGAGTTTTAGGCCTAAAAGGAATAATGTGATGTATTAATAATCTAATTTTATTGATACAGACCCCGAGAAACCAATTCCGAAGGTCGATTGTGGAAAACGAAAGGTTTCGGAATAACATAAATACGAAACCGAAGCCATTACCAAGTCAGATCGTAAAACCCGAAGTAAACTCTTAATATACTTAAATATGCGTGTTCACGAATGTATGAAAATTTATATATTTATTGCATGATAATTTATGAATGTCCTTGTTTAAAGGAAAAATGGTAAATGTCCCGGTTGAATTAGAAAAGGAAATCCGATGGATAAATTATGGCTTACATGACATGAGATCCTGCATGTGTAACAGAAAAGGATTTAGCCCGGACGAGTAATCCATTGATCTCAATATAGAAAGGATCTAGCCCGGACGGGTGTTCCTTGAGTGACCGAGCCTCCAGAAGAATATGGGTGCATTAAGGGTTTAGCCCGGACGGGTAATCCGATTGAGGACTGAATTCAGCCAGTACTGGCAATTCAGATCTGAGCTTATGAAAGCAATTGTCTTTAAAAAGGGATTTAGTCTAGACTGGTAATCCTGACATTACTCTATGAGTTACTACTACGGGGGATTTAGCCTGTGCTGCTAATCTCACCGTAAGATATAAGGTTCACTGGAGTGCGTACTCGAGATGATCACTTGTATGACTTGACGGTAAATGGCTATTCATTGAGATTTTCGAGAAATTCAACGGGATTAACAGGAGAAATAGAAATGGAAATATTGAATTGATGAGCTCATTTAAGACTAATTGTAACACCCCGAACCCGAGACCGACACCGGAGTCGAACACGAGGTGTTAATAGACTTTAAACCCCTTATAAAAAATATTTCCCAGACACTGCCAATCTGCGTACTAGTCGCTTTAAAAATCATATCTTGAGTTTCACAACTCGAAAATCAGTTTCGTGATTTTTTCCTGAAACTAGACTCATATTCCCATCTACATATTTTTTTCTAGAATTTTTGGTCGGCCCAATTAGTACAGTTTATTAGTCAAAGTCTCCCATATTACAGGGATCGACTACCCTGACCTTTGCGCATTACGACTTAGATATCTCCTTGTACAGGGCTCCAATACTGATTCCGTTTGTTTCTATAGAAACTAGACTCAGAGAGGAATCTATACATATATGGTATGACTCCTAATTATCTCTGGTTGATTTATAATGAATTTCCAAAGTCGGAACAGGGAATCCAGAAACCGTTCTGGCCCTGTCTCACGAGAACCTGAATATCTCTTAACATACTGTTCGTATGATTGTTTCGTTACTTTCCTATGAAAGTAGATTCATCAAGGTTTGTTTACATAATTTATTCACTATTTAATTCCATTTCTACTATTTTTAGTGATTTTCCAAATCTACATCACTGCTGCTGTCAGCATCTGCCTTTAAGGTAGACTTTACCTATTTCATGGTTTCCATGATTCAACTAGCCCTTTTTGCATAAATAGCACAATTTATGAAAGTGATTAACCATCCCCGTGGCCAATCCTTGTCAAGCATATCCACACCAAATGATTATAACATTATACTCAAACACATATAAGCCATTTTCGCGTGGCTATCCAAAATTTATACAAGTCCAAAGGGTCCACGACCCACAACAAACGGGTAGTCCTATACATGCCATTTCGAAGTTCAACCAAAATTGTACCAAAAGGGGGGGCTTTGATAGTGTGGGCGACTTTGACTTCAAGATCCCGAGTCCGATAGCTGGAGAACCAAATCTATAAAACAGAGGAGCAATGAAACGGAGTAAGCAATTTATGCTTAGTAAGTTTTGAGCAAGGAATTCCAGCACAACAAAAGTATAGCATTCATATAGCTAAACGGATAATTTCATATGCACAAATTTACGATATCGTACTTGCTTCACATTATCAACCCTTATGTACATACACAAAAGATCAACTCAGCCAAAGGCCGGTAGCTCGTTTATCAACTGAGCGAATACTTATTTGTAAGGGCTCAACTAAATTCAAGCACATACGAAACATACCTCAATGTTGGGATGTTTCGAGAGTATTAACTGGAATTTTACAGCAAGTTCATTCATTCCCAAATCACGTACCTTCGGAATTTAACCGGATATAGCTCCTCGTTCAAATGCCTTCGGGACATAGCCCGGTTATAGTAATTCGCACAAATGCCTTCGGGACTTAACCCGGATTTAGTAACTCGCACAAATGCCTTCGGGCTTAGCCCGGAATTAGTATCTCGCACAAATGCCTTCGGGCTTAGCCCGGAATTAGTATCTCGCACAAATGCCTTCGGATCTTAGTCCGGATATTGTCACTTAGCACAAGCCTTCGGGACTTAGCCCGGACATCATTCAAATAACCATGCACATTTAACAATAAATCATGGCCCATTCGTATTTCATTTTCGTTAGCAAAACTCAAACACAAGACATTTATCATTCTTGCAAATTCGGCTCAACAGCCACACAAAGAGCATGATTTTAATTTGCTTAAAACATGATCTAATCACATCATAATTTAAGCTCTCTTACTCAAGAACTTACCTCGGGTGTTGTCGAACGATTCCGATAGCTATTCGACCACTTTTTCCTTCCCTTTATCGGATTTAGTTCCCCTTTGCTCTTGAGCTTAATTAAACAAATAAATTGATTTAATCATTTGAGCATCGAAAAGAGGAACACAAGGCACTTAGCCCATATTTATACATTAGACATTAAAGTCACATATGTACGGAATCATGAATCAAACTCAACATTTTAACTAATTTTTCCCCCTTGGCCGAATATGCATGTCTATTTTGGGGCCGATTTCAACACTTAATACATTCTACAAGTATGGTCACTTGTATTGACTAAACACCCTTTTGTTTCAAGTTCAAAACTTGGCTAATACACACATATACACACTAGTAAAGCATCCTCTCCCTTTCCATCAATTTAACACATGCATTGCTCATTAACATGCAAAAGTTATATTCGGCCTTAGCACGCAACTTGCTAGCCGATTCTTCTCCATTTAGCAACCAATGCACATATGTGCTCACTCAAAAATGCTAAAAAGGAGGTTCAAGAATCATCAAGCCACCATCACATGCATCATTAACAAGCTTCATATTTAGCATGCAATGGCATTAACACAAACTCCACCTAGGCCGAATCTTAACTCATCCTCATGCCTCATCACCACAACATCAAACATCAACCAAGAATGATGCATCCATGGCCGAGTGTCATTTCCATCACATAGCAAGATTTAGACCATGGGCTAGGTAGAACTCAAGCTAACAACTAAAACATGCATGCATCTCATGGAACATCATCAAACATACCTTAGCCTAGCTACATGCATGGCCGAACCTCTTCAACCTTTCTTCTTCCTTCCTCCTTAAAATTTTTGGCCAAGGATGAACCAAAGGATGAGCATTTTTTTTTCTTTGTTTTTTTCTTTCTATTTTCGGCTAAATGAAGATGAGAAAGGATGAACAAAAATTTTCTCCTTTCTTTTCTTTAGCTCACGGCAATGGGGGGGGGAAACAACTACACACATTTTTTTTTGTATTCATCATACTCCTTTTCATTATTTTATGCCCATGCCCCTTATTTTATTTTTTTCCTACATACCTCACTAGGCCAACATGTTCCCAACATGTTTCCACCCATAGCATGGCCAACCACTAGCTCAAATTTTGGGTAATTTGACATGCAAACCCATCATTTTCACAACATGCATTAATAGACCATTTTAAATTAGCCTATCATATTTTCACCATGTCTCATATCAATCCCTATTTAATAATTTCTCATGCAATTGGCAAAATTGGAGAATGAAACTTCCACATACTCATGTACACACATAATAAGCATAGAATATGGAAATCAATTATTTTTATGACTCGGTTTTGTGGTCCCGAAACCACTTCCCGACTAGGGTCAATTTTGGGCTGTCACACTAATGACATGATGTATTGTTATGAGACTAACTTGATGATTGAGTGCATGTGATAGGGAAACAATTCCATGCTTGTTGGAATTAATGCCTAATATGGTTGTATGCTAATTAACCGGTAAGTTTACTTTCCAGTTATCCAGACTTACTAAGCATATAAATGTTTACCCCCTTCTCTTTTCCCTACCTTACAGAGCTCGTGGACTCGTGAAGATTGGAATACAGTTGGAGAATCAACACACTATTGACTTGTCCTGCTTTGGTATATATATACTTCATTTTGTTTAATGGCATATATAGGATTTTCGGTTATTTTGTTATATGTGTCATTTGGCTAGCCAATGTAATGGCCTAAAAGGTATACTTATTCTTTTGTTTATGGCTCATATTGATGTAGGTAGTAAACCTACCAATGATGCATGCCTATGTTTAAATGTTTCATGAGATATGATGATGAGGTTTATCATGACTGGATGATTGAAATGGAACCTAATAATTTGAGAGTAGACATAGCATATAATGGTATTTGGTTATAATATGGCCTAAGTGTAAAAAGTAAAATGTGCTATGTTAATCCCTAATACAAAATGGATAATTTAGCATGCTCTAAACCGATGAGATGAGGTTAACATGCAATGAGTTATATGAAGGTTGTTCAAGAGTATAATTAGGCCATGTTACAGACCATTGAAATTTCTAAGTGTGTATGGATGATAGAGGGTGACCGAAGGCTTGGAAAATAGCCTTAAAAAGGTCCATACGGGTAGACACACGGGTATGTGTCTAGGCCGTGTGTGACACACGGTCAACCCCATAGGCATATTGCCTAGCCGTGTGTCCCCTGCACTTAAAATTTTAGGTCAGTTTGCATGGTAGTAAACACACGGGTAGAGACATGGCCGTGTGTCTCAACCGTGTGAAAGACATGGCCTAGCACAAGGGCATGTGCCTTGGCCGTGTGCCTCAAAACGAATGATGTTGTCATAAACAGAATGTCCAGGTTTTTGGACATGGGTGATGACACGGGCGTGTCTAGACCGTGTGAGGGTCATGGAACATAGGCATGTGCTTGGCCATGTGAAAACCCCTGTAGGTTCGAATTGAAAAATAAATCCAAATAATTCAACACGGGTGAGAGACATGGGCGTGTCCCTAAGCACACAAAGGCGTGTCCCTAAGCACACAGGCGTGTGCTTTGCCTCCATACGGGCGTGTGAGGCATAACCCTAGTAATTTTTCTAAAATTTTCTTTAATTATCGGTTTAGTCTCGAATCATTTTTAATGTATTTTTTGGACCTTATAGGTCCATAATCGAGACACTATGATGTTGTTTAGTCGGTTTTAAATTAGAATGAAATTTTATAACCTGTAATTTCCGAAAGTGTCCAAGTATATGTCTGGTAACGCCTTGAACTTTGTCCCGGTCTCAGGTACGGGTAACGGGTGTTACACCCAGTACCTCATCGAATTTATCTGAAGTAATAATGTGACACACAGTGTCTCATGAACTCGAAGTCGAAGTATCCCTAAACTCTTCCAATCCTATGGCATGCCAACTATATTTGACTCAGCCTGATACAGTTAATAGGGTTTTCGAATAATTTTTCAATTTCCAATCAATACACATTTTGATTCAAATAATCACATATATTTATAATTCAATTCAATTCAATACCACAATGCTCACTTGAATTCCACTTACCATAAATATAACAATAAATACAACAATTAATAATTAAATTTGGATTATAGAAATACAAATCGTAATTTCCAAGCTACTCCTCGTTAATCTTGTCTTTTCCTTTCTTACTCGATGTCTCATGATCAACGTTAGCTACGGAAATTAAAACAATTTAAAAATCATCAATACAACACAATTTCACATTGAATATTTTAATTTATACTCAACTTTTGCCTGAATTCCAATTTATTCCTTAACCAAAACTAACTTTATTTTCTTCATAATTTATTCTTTAGTTTCTATAAATATGTGCTAGAGGGTTGGGGAGGGTTGGGGTAGGTTGAAATTAAAAACAGATTAAAATAAGCATAAATTTGAAAGTTATAACTATTTCAATTTTAGGGACTTAATTGAATAACATGTAAAACTTTAGGGAGCATTCAAAAAATGTAATTGGTCTTATACATGTTAATAATAGGACAAAATAAGAGTGTTGAAATTGATAAATTGAATTTAATAATTAGATAGATCAGGAATTGGACCAAATAAGAATTAATCGAGGAAAAGGGCAAATTTGTTGATTAGTCCTTAGAGAATTGATAGTTTTCTTCTTTTTTTAGGTAAGTTCATATGGTATGTTTGTGTTAAATTGTTATGTATTTAAAATTATAATTGTAAATATGTTTAATTGAAATTTGGATTGTTTATGATATAGTACAAAAATGTGAGATATGGACTAAATCATAAAGAAATAACAAATTGGATGATAAATTGAATATAATGAATTGAAAACTAAGGTTGATTAGTTGAATTTAATCAAATTGACATGATTATGTTTGATATTCGAGATAGAGTACTGAATTGAATAGATTTGGAAATATTGTATATTATTGTAATTTGCACAATTGCCTTTTTGTTATGAAGAATTATAATGTTATGCATACAATTTGATAATTGATTGGAGAAATGATAGCATTGAATTGAGAAATTGGCTTATAAATGAAATTGAGTAAATTGCTACCCTATTATCTGTTCAGGCAGAATCGGGTATAGTTGGCATGCCATAAGATAGGAAGAGTTCAGGGTTATTTTGACTACATGTCAATAAGGCATTGGATGCCAAACTACTTCGGTTATACTAATGAGGCACTAGGTGCCAAACATATTGATGAGTGTTGGGCACAAACTATTTACTTCGGCATTGTCCAATGAGGCACTGGATGCCAAACTGGTGCGATTGGTTGGATCCTATTATTCGTACAAGTCTGAGTCAAGTTAATAGGGGTATAAATTGTAAATGGGATAAATGATATACGAATTGTGTTGGTAACATGATTTGATGATACAAATACACGTTGTGATTTATAAAAGATCATGCGAACTTATTATATGAGCCCGGAGGGCCAATATGGAAATATGATGAGTTAATGATTTGATTCAAAATTTGAATAATTAAATGAAATAGTGAATAGCATTATATCAAAATTGAATGTTTGTTGATAATAGATAGGAAATGATATGAAATTAATATCATGTAACATCCCGAATTGGGGCTTAGTCGGAACAGTGGTTTTGAGGCCACAAATTCGAGATGGAAATAATTATTTTATGATCATTATAAGGTTATGTTATGAATGCATGCATGAGTGAAATTTTCATGAAGAAATTCTTTGCATGAAATGTCTAATTGCATTTTAGGGACCAAATTGAATAAAGTGCAAAACTTACATTCTAGAAGCTTTAAGCATGAAATTGCACTAGATATTGAATTAAAGGGTCCTAATTAGCAATTTCACCAATTTCTAAAATTTTGGACAAAAATGGACATGCATAGGAAAAATTGGAAAGAGAAACCTTAAGGGCATTTTGGTCATTAGGTAATTAAAAGAATAAAAAGGGAAAATCAAACCAAAAATGTGTCCATCTTCCTCCTTGACTGTCGAAAATCACAAAACACCATAGCTAAGGTTTTGTTCAACATTTTCAAGCTTAATAGTAAGTGTTCTCGAGCCCCATTTTTAATGTTCTTTGTATTTTTGAAGTCCCGTTAACATGACCTACCCATTTCTAGCTATATTTTGAGCCAGGGTTCATGTATGAAAATTTAACCATGCATGACATGCTTGTATTTTGATGTTTAAAGGAGGAATATGAATGTTTGATGCATGATGAACATCTTTTATTAGGTAATTTTTAGTGAAAACACCTAAACAAGGGACTTGTTTGTAAAAGTTCAAAGGTGAGAAGTAATAATGTGAAATAAAAGAAAATATGGGTTGACATGAGCATAGTAAAAGTTCGGTTAAGCTTGGGTAATCAAGAAAATGCATACATTTCATTTTACGAGCCTAGGGGCTAAATTGTAAATATGTGAAAGATTAGAGGTCAAAATGTAAATTTGAAAAAAAATGATTTATGGACCCATGTCAACAATGTGAATAATAAATAAGACATATTTGGCATTATAGATCAAGAAAAACGTGAATTGAGACTTGATCGAGGAAAGAATAAAGTATACAACGACTAGGCTCGATTATCATCGTTTTGTACCGAGGTAAGTACATATACAAATAATGTGGTGTTGTAGTATGTTTTAATGCTTTAATATATTGTGATAAATGTTTTATTGTAATCATGAGTTATATGCTTATTGATTTTTATGAAAGTATTAATGTTATCATGGTCGTTAACCACGACAATATGAACCAGTACGATGGAGATAATATATGTAAGGGAAGAAAATCCCATTTGAACCTTAGGAATAGTTAGATACAAGTGACATGTCACTAGAAAATAAGGGATTTGAACTCGTTGAGTTGGTCCGAGTTCGTTAGAAATCCAAACTGTTGAGTTGGTCCAAGTTCGTAATATATGTGAGGCATCCGAGCTCGTCGAGTTGGTCCGAGTTCACTATGGATGTCTACATGTTATGTGGTAGCTTTGGCTACGTATGTACACGAGGCACTTATGTGCAAGTTTTCCACGTATCTAATAGTATTCCAGTGTGTTCAACGAGTAATGTAATGATTGTTATAAAGTCCCAAGGAGGGCATATGAAAGAGGTATGGTTATTAATACTCTATTATGAGTACATGTACGTATGCTAAACCTATGAGTTATGCTTTGATAAAGATCGATTTAAGATGAGCAAGTATGTATGATGAGTAAGCAAAGAGGTTTGAATGAAGAATAATCTTTATGTATATGTTATCATGTTTTTGCATGTTAATTGTTTACCAGTATCGCATATTTTTTGTATGTGGACTTACTAAGCTTTAATCCTTACTCTCCTCTCTTTTCCATCCTTTGTAGTTTTTCCAAGCTAACTAGGGGATCGAAATCTGTGGGAGTATTTGATCACACTATCAAAAAACCTTTCGGTATAGTGAAATTATTATTTTGAGTATGGCATGTATAGGAACTTGGTCATTTTGTGATATGTATCATGCTATTTGGCCAAACTGTGAAGGCCTATGATGATGATGATTCTTTTTGTAATGGCCATGTGATATGACTCATATTTGATCATTTGCGTTGAAATCTAAATACCCATGCATGCATGTACTAGTGTTGTGATGGTAAGATTTGTCATTGTTTGGTGAGTGCATGATAATGATGTGATATGTTGTTGATCAACGAATGTATGGTAAAGTTTGAATTGGGTGCTAAAGGATAAGGGATAATCTAATGGCTAAAAAAGACTATACATATAAATGCATAATTTGGAGTCATGATAACAAATTTAAAAATGCATGAAATTGGTGTGGAATGCTTCTAAATAGTGTAACAAATGAACATGCAATAAGATGACTATATGATGATGTGAGAGTGCCATGGAGTGGAATATTTGAGTGCTTGAATATGTCATGTTGCATGTCATAAAGTATGTTTGAATGTATGTGTGGTTGTGAGTGACTATTGGCTTGGAAAATAGCCTTTAAATGGTCCACACGGGTAGACACACGGGCGTGTGTCTAGACCATGTGTGACACACGGTCTGCCCCATGGGCGTGTTGAATGGCCGTGGGTCACCTGCACCTAAAATTTCTAAGTCAGTATGCATAGTAGTAAACACATAGGCAGAGACATGACCGTGTGTCTCAGCCGTGTGGAGGACATGGCCTAGCGCAAAAGCGTGTGCCTTGGCCGCGTGCCCTTAAATGAGTGATGGCGTCATAAATAAAATGTCTAGGTTTTTGGACACGATCGAGGACACGAGCATGTATAGGCCGTGTGAGGGACACGGGCCAGGGGCACGAGCATGTCCTCGGCAGTGTGAAAAGACCTGTAGGTTCGAAATGAAAAATAAATTCTAGAAATTCCACATGGGTATGGGACACAGGTGTGTCCCAAAGCACACGGGCGTGTGCATTGCCCCCACACGGGCGTTTGAGGCTTAAACCTAGAAATTTTCTTAAGCTCTCGGCTTAGTCCCATATTACTTTTAATGTGTGTTTTGGACCTCGTAGGTCTATGATAAGGTCAATATGAATTTGTTTGATTGGTTTTAATTTGGAGTAAAATTTTATGACCCGTATTTTTCGAAGATGCCCTGTTTATGTTTGGTAATGCCTCATACCTTAACCTGGTCTCGGGTACGGGTAAGAGGTGTTATATTTAGTGGTATCGAGATATGGTTTAGTCGATTCTTGGACTAACCTAGAATATTTGAGTCTAGCTATACATGCCATATGCATATATATCTATATATAAGTAATGATAGTGTGACGACTCCTGACAATATTAAAATGTGTCTTCATATAGCAAATGGATCCCGACAGAGCAGCGACAGATGACGAAAAAAGTAATGCGCCTACTCTAGCGGAAGGAGCAGTGCCGTCTGAAAGTAGGCCTGAAACAGTTAGTAGAGGAGATGGAGGCAGAGAGGCCTTTCTCCATATGATGAATGCATAGTACACAGAGTTCGTTCGAATGAACTCGAATGCTCAACCTCCTTAAAATCCTCAACCCGCACCTGTGATGCCTTAACACATGGATTTTATGAGATTTGCTAGAACACCTGTTGATAGAATCCGAAAATAAGGTGCTGAAGAATTTAAGGCAAAAGCCAATGATAACCACAAAAGAGTGGAGTTCTGGTTAGAGAACTCGATACGGGTATTTGATGAATTGTCATGTACACCCAAGGAGTGCTTGAAATGTGCTATATCCCTATTGAGAGATGCAGCGTATACTGGTAGAGAACGCTGATATCTGTGGTACCGCCAGAGAGGGTTACTTGGGAATTCTTTCAAAAGGAATTTCGAAAGAAATATATTAGCGAACGATCCATCGAATAGAAGCGCAACGAATTCCTGTAATTGAAATAGGGTCATATGACAATTAGCAAATATGAGAGAGAATTCTTCAGGCTTAGTAAATATGCTCGGGAGTGTGCGCCCACCGAAGCTAAGATGTGTAGAAGATTCGAAGATGGGATGAACGAGGATATTAATACATTAGTGGGTATTCTTGAGTTGAAAGAATTTGTGGTACTTGTAGAATAGGCTTGCAAAGCTGAAGACTTGGTTAAAGAAAGGAAAAAGGCCGAGACTGATGCAAGAGATACAAGAAAGAGGTATATGAGTAAGTCGCTACCATCCCATTCTAAGAAATCTAAAGAGATGTATTCTCGTTCACATGTGTCAGTTGGGCATTTATACGGGAATCGTAGAAAGAAAAATTTAGATTTTAGATCCCAAGCTATGTCTGTGGCAAGCATGGGTAACGCTAAACCTTCCAAGCCTAAGTGCCCATAATGTGGTAGATGTCATTTTGGCACCTGTAGGTGAGTGAGGGATCTTGTTTCAAGTGTGGTTCTCAAGATCACTATATTAAAGACTATCCTGAGATGGTTGAGAAAGAAAGATTTTAGAACTCGAGGCCGAGTGGCACAGCTTCTAAGTGAAGACCCTCGAGAAATGCCGGGAATGGGTCCGGTAGTAAGAATGTGATGCGAGACATAACAGTGAGGTCCGAAGCTAGGGCTCCAGCTAGAGCCTATGCCATACGTGCACGCGAAGACGCAACCTCTACGGATGTAATCACTGGTAAATTTTCTCTCTGTGATACTAATGTTATTGCTTTGATAGACCCTGACTCCACTCATTCGTATGTGTGTATGAAATTGGCATCGAGTATGAATATACCTGTCAAGTCTATAGAATTTCTAATTAAGGTGTTTAACCCGTTAGGAAAGCATGTGATAGTTGATAAAGTATGTAAGAAATGTCCTTTAACGGTTAAAGATCATTGTTTTCTGGCCAACTTGATGTTGTTGCCGTTTGAAGAATTTGATGCCATACTTAGTTTGGATTGGTTGACATTACATGAGGCTATAGTGAATTGTAGACAGAAAGTTAAGGAACTGAAATGTGAAAATGGTGAAATTCTTCGGGTTGGATCAGATGATGCGGATAGGTCGCCAATAATGATATCTTCTATGGTTGCTCAGAGATATATGAGAAAAGGGTATGAAGCTTATTTGGCATATATATTGAATACAAAGGAGTCTGAATTGAAAATCGAATTAGTGTCAATTATATGTGAGTAGGCAGACATATTTCCGGAGGAATTGCCAAGTTTACCTCTAGTTAGAGAAGTTGAATTCACTATTGAGCTAATGCTAGGAACGGCACCCATCTCTATTGCCCCATATAGTATGGCCCCGAATAAACTAAAAGAATTGAAATCACAGTTGCAAGACCTGACCGACAAAGGTTTCGCGAGACCAAGCTTTTAGCCGTGGGGTGTTTTCGTATTGTTCATGAAAAAGAAGGACAACTCTATGAGATTATACATTGACTACCGACAACTCAACAATGTGACAATAAAAAATAAGTATCCTCTTCCTAGGATTGATGACTTGTTTGATCAGCTGAAGGGAGCGACGTGGTTCTCTAAGATAGACTTGAGGTCCGAATACTACCAGTTACGAGTGAAAGAGTCTGATGTGCCTAAGACTGCCTTTAGAACAAGGTATGGCCACTATAAGTTTCTTGTTATGCCATTTGGACTAACGAATGCTCCTACAGTGTTTATGGATTTAATGAACATAATTTTCTGCCATATTTAGATAAGTTTGTTGTGGTGTTTATCAATGATATTCTGATTTATTCTAGAAATGAGGCAAAGCATGTCGAGCACTTAAGAACTATTTTGCAGACTCTAAGGGATAAACAATTATATGCCAAGTTTAGTAAAAGCGAGTTTTGACTTCGAGAGGTTGGATTTTTAGCCACATTGTTTCAAAAGAAGGTATACGAGTTGATCCCAGTAAGATTTCTGCTATTGCTGAATGGAAGCCGCTTAGGAACGTAATCGAAGTTAGGAGCTTTTTGGGTTTAGCTGGTTATTACAGACGGTATGTGAAAGGATTTTCAGTGATAGCCTCCTTAATAATGAGATTGTTGCAAAAGGACATTAAGTTGGAATGGACAGAGAAGTGCCAGTAGAGCTTTGAGAAATTGAAAGCGTTGATAGCCGAGGCACTAGTGTTAGTACAGCTGGAATCAGGAAAAGAATTTGTGATTTATAGTGATGCGTCCTTGAATGGACTAGGTTGTGTCCTTATGCAAGAAGGTAAGGTAGTAGCTTATGCTTTGAGGCAACTGAATCCCCATGAGAAGAACTGTTATTGTTTTTTAACTTTATTTTTATTATTTTGATTGGTTATTACTATTATTATTTTTTTTATTTTTGGGAAAAGGATGGCTCGTTCTCTTCTTTTTCTCCCTGAACTTTTCCTTTATCTTTCTTCTAGTTTTTTTTCAACCGAGAGATTTTTTTTCTCTTTTTTTCCCTATATTGGTTCTCAAATTAATTATAGGTTCAACGTTATTGACCGGTGGGTCTCTAAATTGGCTTGGAGAGTGAAGCGAACGATTCGGGTGTTCATCTAACAAATCAGGTGTGGGTTTCGAACCTCTTCTCTTCTATTTTGGATTTGTTTTCAATTTTGTTGTATTTGATGATATCAAGTGTGTATTGAATTGGGTATTGGTACCAAACTACTTATTGTTGTTGATTTTAGAGTATTTCTATAAGATTCTGTTGTTTAAAGAGTGATTAATGGCTGGGGTTTGTTTTGATATCGCAAAACTGAGATTTCGGCCAGTCTGGGTATGGTTTGTTGACCACATAGGCGACCACACGAGCGTGTGCGCTGTGAAATTAAGAATTAGGGTTTAGGGCAAACTTTGGTGCCATACGGCTATGTGGTCAACTTGGGAATTTTGTCGATTTTAACAAAGTCGTGTCCCTTGAGCACATGGGCGATGTTTAGGAATTAGGGATTTAGTGATTTGGTGCCACACAGCCTGGCCACACGACTGTGCGGCCAATTTGGGGATTTAGGGATCCCACGTGATCGTGCATTTTGGGACACACGGCTGTGTCTGGTAGGCAACAGGCATGTGAGACCCTCACATGGCCATGTCTGCGCAGTGCTCTATTTAAGCACATTTGGATAGAGAGTTACACAGCCGAATCAAATGGCCATGTCCCTAAGTTACACAGGCGTATGCCTCTTTTCGCACGGGCGGGCGTAGATATATCCACACGGCCAGAGCACACGGCTGTGTGGCCCAACCATGCCAAACTTTGTTCTGTTTCAAATTTAAGCTTGATTAAAATTCTGTAAGCTCCGACTCCTAGCTAAGCCATAGTTGGGGTGTTTGGGACTTTGTTTCGGGCTAGATTGGTAAGTTTATATAGATATACCTTTATTTAAGCAAATTGTTTGATTGCTACATGTGGTTGATATGCAATTGATTCTAAATCCGGGTAAATGGTTGTACGCATTCCTGATTCTAAGTGATTGGTGTGTGAGTGTTTGTGTGTGGTGCACATTATGTGACTGCACGGGAATTCTGTAAATGTTTGTTTGGATGTGAGTTTCTGTGTCTGAATGACTGTCTGGAAAATTTGTATTTTGATTCTGTACGTCTGTCTGCATACACACTTTTGCATAAAAACATTTGGGGTTTGGTTGTGAAGAGAAGGAAGACTGTTCTGATCTGGCAGTTTAAACTGCAATATGTCTGTACAACAGATTACCACATTGCACTATATTGCATATATGCTAGCCCCTCTGCATATTAATAACTGAGTGGTTTAGTCCACATATATGGTGTGTAGGGTTGGATGGGCCTTTCGAGGTCCTATGTAATGTGTTTTGGTTGGATGAGTGTAATCAGCTCTTATAGGGTGTTTCGGATCTATTTACTTACTTTTGAAGGACATTTAAACGTTCATTTTCAAAAATATAGAGGGACGGAAAGATGTGTTGGCTGGATGGGTGGGTTTTTACTTCACTGCATTTCATACGTATTGATTAAGTGTTCTGGGTGCAAGGTTATCTGACTGGATTCTGTCTGATTGAAAACACATATGACCAAGTGTCTGTGTGTGACATGGTGTGTGTTTGAAATGTTACGCTTTATTGGGACATTGACCTCGAAATTACCTTTTGTTTCTGTATATATTTTTAGTTGTTTCGATATTGAATTGTGTTCTGTATTTTTGTTATTAGTCACCTATCGAACTCACACTGAGCTCGTGTAGCTCACCCCCTCAGTTTCCCTTTTTCAGGTATTCCATATGCTGTTATTGGACTCGGCACGGCAGGGGTCTCAAAAGCATCACATTTTTTTAAAGCTGGTTAATAAGTGTTTTCTGTAAATCTGATTTTATGTAGGCGAATTTGGATTGTAAGTTTTGTTATTAATACTGTAATGTTTTTCAGGTTGTTAAACTAAATTTTTTTTACCACGATCACTTTGGTGATCAATGTGAAGGCCGAAATTTGGTCTAATCTTCTAAAATGAGTTTGGGATGTTACAGGTAAACTCGTAAAGCTAGTATCTTATCAAATTATATTGTAATTTGAGATAAGTTGTTGTTTAAATACCAGCGAACTTACTAAGCATTTGTAATGCTTATCCTCTTGTCTCCTTTTTCCCTGTAGATTGTCCACTTGTTGAACATGTCAAATAGATCGTAGAGAAGCTCGCACTATCATGCTGTTGTTTCAGTAATCTTTTAATCACTTGAATTTTAGTTTTGTGGCATGTATATAAGGTTGATATAGGTGTTTATCTTGGTTGGTTGATTTTGGTTTGAACCTTGTTGAATGATTGATTGTGGACTTGTCCATGCGCATGTAAAAATGTGTGTAAGCTTGATAGTATGTTATGTTTCATGTGGATCTTATGATTGAAAATTTTGGAAAACAATTAGTATGGTTATATTGGTAAAATTGATTGAATGTGCAATAGGAGAAGGGTTGAATGTGTACAAGTGAAATGATTACTTAATGACTTTAATGATATATGAATGTTTGGTTGGTTGATTACTTTAATGACTTTAATGGTATGGTTTGATGCATAATGCTAGGAAAATTTAATGCTTTGAAATGGTATATGTATGTTGGTAAGTTTGAATCGAGTAAGTAGTTTTAATAGGTTTTGGTGCCAAAATTTTGGACATGTTACTTTGGTAATTAGAATTGTTAGAATTCAGTAATTATAAATGAATGTTTGGGAATGCCTTTAAATTGGTTTTGTGCAGGTTTAGATGTGCATATATGCACTAAGTAAGCTTAAGGTTTGGCTTGGCATGAAATATGTACCAAATAGGCAAATTTCATAAAAAAAGACAGGGTCTTCATCTCAACGTGAAATATTCCTCGTTGCAATGTCAATAGACAGTTTGTGACATCCCAACATCAAGTGGTCCAATGTTGTGTCATGACTCACTATTTTGGCAACATCAAGATGAAGAGAAGGTCATGTCACGTTATGGAACCTACCTTGCCATTTGGTCCTAATTCATGCTCGAGTCAACAAAAGTGTAACACCCCAAACCTGGCCCAGATGTTATGGCCAGATCTGACGTGTCACATGGACTTACGACTTAGTATGCATTCGTTGGTTTAAATGATTGGGGTGGTCTTTGTAAAAATAGCGGTTTGAATGAAAAACCGGTTTATCAATCTTTAGGCTATCCATTTGTTGTACTTGTTGAGTCTTGGAAACGTTCATTAATTTTGAAAACCCGCGCAGCCTAACACTAGCAGTTTCAACATAGTATAAATATAATCAAAAAATAAAACCATAGCGGAAAAAGAAATTTAAATAGCGGCCTTATTACAACTTAAAACCCAAAATTAAATCAGAATATAAAAATAATAAAAATAAACTAACTTAGAAAAACCAACTTTGCAGATGATGTGGCCACTCCGAATCCCTCACAGCTCCAAGCCCACTATGGTTGGGGATTTCCTACAGAGATGAAAATAAAGGGTGAGTTCGGTAAACTTAGTGTGTAACATAACCCAACCATAGCCCAAAACAGATCAAACCTTAGAGTCAGACTTATTTGGGCCTTGGCCCAGTACAGAAATCAGAATGAAACCCGTAGGCCCATAGCAAATATAGAACAAATATATCATGAATGCAGAAATCCCAACCCAGAGCCATCTATAATACCCTCGTACCAGCCTTACACCATGTGGGGAGACTACTCAACCCACCCAACCGCTACACACCACAGAAATTGCAGCGAGGCTGCCAGATATTGTGACGAAGTCACCAGATACATATATTATGGCTAGGCCACCACAACAGATATATATATGGCGAAGCCACCAGATTGCAGTGAGGCTGCCAGAACGCTTCCTCCATCAATATAAACCCATGTCCCATACAGCAGAAATAATATGTCATGGCATACATATACAGAAACAGAACATCATGCTTTTCAGAAAAAAATAACCTTAGGGGTAAAATCGTAATTTTGCATGCATAAGGGTATTTCAGTAATTATTACCTATTGCTAAGGTTTCATGCTCATTCTAACATTTACCAAGTAATCAGAAGTACTTACCTCATCTTTTTACCAAAGTGGGCCCATTTTCGGCCCATTAAGCCCAAAAATACCGTTGTGCACAAAAATGCACACTTTGCACTCTAATCATCCAAATGCACCATATTCATTAACAATTGTCTCACGAGCGCTCGCACGCTCGCGAGTTCACAAAATACCAATGTTTCGGTATTTCGGCTTTTACCAATTCAGTCTAAGGGAGGGTGTCGTTTGCACACCTGGTTGATGATGATTGATGACGATATCTCCCACGCGATAATCCTATTAGGAGACTGCAGTTAATCCGCGCTCCAAACACTCTTAGCTGACGCCCAACCCAAACGAGCACGCCACAAAACGAAACCGATCAGCCAAGAAGGGTATGCCTACTCTCCTCATGGTTTGCTCTATTTAAAGCCAGCTCAGCCAAGAAGGGCATGCCTACTCTCCTCATGGTTTGCTCTATTTAAAGCCAGCTCTCTATCTACTCTTATGTTAGCTTCCCGATGTGGGATCCCTCCATCACCAGTGTTTAAAACCAACACCAACTCTTACCGCCCCAATATAGCAAAATAATCAACCTTTGCATGCCAAGGGATTCGAACCAAAGTCCTCTCACATGCCAACTCACGCCACCACCACTAGGCCATCAACTCATTTGTGTCATAAACCCAACACATTAAACTTTAAAGCGCACCTACTTGCTTCCAGATTTATTGAAAAGAAAAACCAAAATATATTGCAAGAGCCAAGACTTGAACCTTGGACCCCTTGCTTCCTCTATGGCGTCACTTCCTTGTCCCCTAAGTGGCGCCACCTTGCCACTACACCACACTCCTTCTTATGTCATCTTTTACCCCTTTACTCTTAAAAGCCCAAACGCCAATTGCACCACCTGTTCATAAAATTAAAATTCCGAAGACTACCACGGATTTAACTTAAGTTTGGGCCTTCTAAAGGCCCACTAACCTACTAAAATATATATTTTAACCAACCAGAACACACACAAATTTTAAAAAATCACAAAAACATAGAAAACCCGAAAATTGGGGCGTTACAAAAAGAGTTTTCGTAAGCTCAAGTAAGGCTCGGACTTAATTGTGTATTGTAATATTTAGGTGTTGATGACATGATTTGTAACACCTCTAACCCATAACCGACATTAGATTAGGGTTACGAGCCATTACCAGACAAACATAACTTTTTCAACCAATTCAGGATCACAGATATCGTATAACATCATTTCATAAGCAATCATCTCTTAAGATGGTCTACGAAGACCTAAAATTTATTTTTAAGAGACAGTTGGGACTAAACCGAACACATTCATAAAGTTTAGAACTTTTAAAAATTTTCAATTCTATAGAGGTCACACGCCCATGTGATCAGGCCGTGTGCCCCACACGAGCATCAGACATGCCCATGTGAACCAGCCGTGCCAAAATAGAGCTTATATACTAACTTATTCCCACGGCCAACAGACACGCCCGTGTGATTCTCAACTAGTTACTGACTTAAGCCCACGGCCAACAAACACGCCCGTGTGCTATGGCCATGTGGCACAATACAGGCTTGGTTTAAGCCAATTTGCCACCCCTTTATGGGTCAAATCCTACAATAAATAATACACAACATTCATACCAAAATTTCCAACCAGTTCCATGCTTAAGAATGACCAAAATACATTAGAACTTAGCACATTACAAGCATACACCAAAACTATACATAAACTTATCATTTGTTAGCCAACTCCCATGGCATAATATATACACAACAAAACTTATATACATAGACCTTCTAGCCTATACATGCCATACTTTAAAATATGTACACTTTCAAAAGTACCAAAATGAGATCGATAGTGTGGTGACGATCCTCGACTATTCCCGAGCCTTCAGTAGCTATGATAACTGTAAAACAGATAGTAAACACACAGAGTAAGCTACAAAGAGCTTAGTAAGCCAAATATAATTGGTCTAACTACTAAATCATATAAGTACAATTCAACCATATAGATTCATAACTATTTCATAGAATAATTCATAAACATAACCATGCTCCTTTCTTTGCATATATGTCATGCTTCAATTCCATACATATTTCACAAAGACAGAATTTTTCATATTCAAAAATTTAGTACGATACAAACGTACCTGCAGAGGTTATACATTTCATATACTCAACTTCAGATTTCGTACGCTATCATCAGACGGGTCAGAAACTATACAGATGCTTATAAACAAGTACAATGTCGACGTCCCGGACATGGTCTTACATGTAATTCAATATCGATGTCTATGTCCCAGACAGGGTATTACACGAAATTAGATACGATGTCGATGTCCCAGACATGGTCTTATACGTAAATCTCAATCGAGGCTTGTGTCCCAGACACGATCTTACACGATGTCTCAGGCAGATGTCGACTTTTCTTAGAAACATACAGAGCTTTTCAGATATTAGCATATTATCATACTTTACTCCAAATATATTCATCAGGCACTCAAGGCCATCCAGTACAGATTACAGTTTATATGTGCAGAATTTATTTCAATTAACATGTAATTGTAATTCAACTATTTTGGACTTCCCCCGATCTAAGTCCGATTTTCTTTGTTCTTGATCTAATACAATACAAATTCAACCATTAAGTCATTCATTTCATTCAATTTAATCCATATACACATATTTAGGGCACTTTACATTTTAGCCCTTACATTTTCACACTTTGACAATTTAGTCTATTTTTCACAAAATCACAAATATGAAAAATTCACCAAGACTATAGGTTGGCCGAATATACATGACTTCCATACCAACCCAAATAACATATTTAATTCACAATTTAGTCCTTTAAAACCTCATTTTCACAATTTAGTCCAAATAGCTCGATTTCATCAAAAACTCAAAGACAAAACTTATGAACCATCTACCAAGCCTTCATAATTCATTCAAAAACATTACAGAACTCATGATATCAACAATGAAATTTCATGAAATCTTTAACAGAAACAGAAATGCAGACATGGGCTTTGAAGAACACTAAGCAACAATCACAGAAATGCAGAAATTATCAAAAACGGACCAAAGTACATACCTTAATCAACCAAATCAATGGTCGAACCCTAAGATGGTCCTCTTCTTTCTATTTCTTTGTATTTTCGAAAATACATGCATGAAATGGCTTTATTTTCATGTTTTTTTTCATTTAATAACTTTAATAATCATTTTCCCATTTTGCCCTTGGCATATATCATCTAATTTTCAACCACTAACGTCCATCATTGTCTACCATTAATATAAATGGTAAATTTGACATGCAAGGACCTTTATTATAAAAGTCAAGCCAAATAGGTGCTTTAGCATCTAGAACTCAGCTTTTACACTTTACATGATTTAATCCTTTTTCATAATTTAGCACAGAAAAGGACAAATTAAATCACAGAAATTTCACAGACATAAATTCACGTTTCACAGACACAGAAAATAATATTAAAATAATCTTCGAACTTGAATTTATTGTCCTGAAACCACTATTCTGACTAGGGTCACTATTTGTAAAAACAAAGGTCTCGCTTTTAATTAAGCTAAAACTGAACCATCGTCAGACAGAACTAAATGAGCGTTCATTGCAAATAATGATTTTCGACTCAAAGCATCAGCAACCACATTTGTGTAACAGCCCAAAATTGACCCTAGTCGGGAAGTGGTTTCGGGACCGCTAAACCGAGTCGCCGAAATGTTTGAATGTGATATTTATTGTCTAGAATATGTATATATGCATGTGTGAAAATTTCATGGTTGAATTTTGTAAATTGTAAGTGAAATTTTATTAAATAGGACTTATGTGAGAAAATTTAGAAATGTGCTAGGCTAATGTAAGGTGGCCCATTTATGCATGTTGCAAATAGTTGTACTTGCATGTCAAATACCCCTTTTATTTTAAGTGGTGGCCGGCCATGATGGTCATATATATATAATATGTATTAAATCTTAATTAAATGGCCATTATTATATGCAAAAGAAGGGAAATAGATTAAAGAATGAATAAAAAGAAAAGTAATGAAGACAAAGCTTCATCTTTGTCTTCTTGGCCGGATTGAAAGAAAGAATTGGGGCAAAAACATTCGGTCACTTGAAGCTTGAGAAGGGGGGAAATGGGTGAAGAAAACTAAGTGTTCATCTTTGTTTCTTCTAAGCCGAATGTGAAGGAAGGAATAGGGGCAAAGAACTTTCGGCCATTTGAATGCTTAATAAGGTTAGTATATTGTGTTAAAGTTGTGAAATTTTAGCTTGTTTTAGGTTAATTATCATGGTTCTTACTTAGACCATGCAAAATTTTTAACTTTGATGGATGGATGGAGCATTCGGCTATGGCTATTAAAGAAGGAAATTTGATTACTTCCTTTAAGTTTTGATGAAGAATGTGTTGAGGAAAGAAATTGATCTTGCTAAAAATAAAAATGCTTGATGTCTTGAACAAATATTGTTTCGATGGGTGGAATGAGTAATGTCATGTATAGGTTTCGGCTATGGATTTTCATGTTTAATATTTTTATGTTGGTGTTCAAATTGAAAATGGATGTTAGTTGTGCTATAACACTTGCTTAATGATGAAAGGATCATGAGCTTAGGGCTTGAGAGGCATTCGGCTTTGGAGTAAAAATAATAGAAATGGTGTTTAGTCAATGCAAGTGTCCATACTTGTAGAATGTATTGAGTGTTGCAATCGGCCTTAACATAGACATGTGTGTGTTCGGCCATATAAATGGGCACCTAAGTTGATGTGTATGTTCGGCCAAAGGTAAGCATGTTGATGGCTTTATCTTGACTTAGAAGGTTCGGCTAAAGGGAAAATTAGCTAATATGTCGAATTCGATTCGTGAATTCGTACATATGTGACTCTAATGTCTAATGTGTATATGGACTAAGTACCTTGAGGTTCTCTTTTGATGTTCGAGTGAATTGTATTGAATCATTTGATGTGATTAAAAATGCATATGACCATTGTGTATTTGAGCTAAAAGGTGGCCATATGACCCATCAAACTCCTTGTCATATTCGGCCATAAGCTAGCAAAATGAGACTTTAATGAGTTAAATTTGTTTGATTTAGCTCAAGGAGTTAAAGGAGGTGAATCGAGCAAAGGCAAAGAAAAGGTCATCGAGTAGCCGAGTTGGAACCGTCTTACCCAACACGAGGTAAGTCATTAAGCATGTAGTTGGCGTTATTTCAAATGGTCGTAATGTTTATGTATTGATGCTGAATGGAATGAATAAATATACATATATATGCATGTACGGATGTGATAATGAAATTGTTGAATGGAAAGAAAAGAGGTAAGATGTACTGAGTTGTTGATCTCGGCACTAAACGTGCGGGTATAACCATTTACGACCATGAGATTGGCGCTAAGTGCGCGGGATTAAATTGTACAGCACTAAGTGTGCGATTTGACTATGTTGCACTAAGTGTGCGAAATGAATATGATGCACTAAGTGTGCGAATTGACCATGCGGCACTAAGTGTGCGAGTTTGACTATGTAGCACTAAGTGTGCGATTTGATTATGTAGCACTAAGTGTGCGAGTTGATTATATAGCACTGAGTGTGCGGACTCAATATACATTCGTGAATCATTATGGACACTATGTGTGCGACACTATTGAGTCGATCGCGGACAGCGGATCGGGTAAGTGTCTTGAGTACATGGCTAATAGGTGCTATGCTTATACTTGGTGTTGAGCTCGGTAAGTTTGAACCTATGTGACAAATATACTTGGAGTCACGTACATAAAATTTATCGTAGGATGGGTGAAAGGCCGTTTAGTCATTTGATTGTAACGAAAATAAATTGATTTATGAAAATGCTTCAATGTCTTATTGATGAGTATATGGAATGTGAATGCATGAATTGATATGAAATTGAATCGATAGGTTGGAGGAACTATGGTATGGTTCGGTATCGATGGAGTAAATTGTCTCGTTCCATTTTGTTTCCTCTTGTGATAATGTTATTGATGGATGTAGTGCATTGCTTATGACTTACTGAGTTATAAACTCACTCGGTGTTTCCTTGTCACCCATTATAGGTTGCTTGGACTCATCTATTTTTGCGGGGTCAGGTCGTCATCGAAGTCATCACACCGGATAGCAAGTTTTGGTACTTTCTTCTTAGTTGGCTTAGAAGAACATTTTGGCATGTATAAGCTATTACGTTGTGTTTGAACTTTGGCATGTAAACTTTAAGCCATGCGAAAATGGCACGAATGTTCGATTGAGTTGGATCAAGGGTAGGCATGAAATGGACCTAGTTACTTTCGTAACAGATGCTAGCAGCAGTGTCATGAGATTGAAAAATCACTAAAAATAGTAGGAGTGGAATTAATTGATGAATAAATTATGTAATCGAAGCTCGATGAGTCTGTTTTCATGAGGAAGTAACGAAAAGATCATATGGGCAGTATATTAAGAGATAATCAGATTTTTGTGGGACAGGGCCAGAACGGTTTCTGGATTCCCTGCTCCGACTTTGGAAATTCATTATAAATTAACCAGAGATAATTAGGGGTCGTACCATATATGTACAGATTCCTCTCTGAGTCTAGTTTTCATAGAAACAAACGGCATCAGTATTGAAGCTACGTGCAGGGAGATATCCAAGTCGTAATGGGCAAAGGTCAGTGTAGTCGACCTCTGCAACTTGGGAGAATTTGACTAATAAACTGTACTAATTGGCCTGACCAAAAATTCTAGAAAAAAATAAATATATGCGCACATGAGTCTAGTTTCTGGGAAAAATTACAAAACTGATTTTCGAGTTACGAAACTCAAGATATGATTTTTAAAACGACTAGTACACAGATTGGGCAGTGTCTGGAAAATATTTTTATAAGGGGTTAAAGTCAGTTAACACCTCGTGTTCGACTCCGGTGTCGGTTTCGGGTTCGGGGTGTTACATTTGATTGGTATCAGAGCTATGGTTTAGTCGGTTCTAGGACTACCATAGCGCGTATGAGTCTAGCTATATATGCCGAATGTTAATGTTTAAATGTGTGATGACTTCTGACGGTTGAAATGTTTTGTTTTGATTAGTAAATGGACCCCGGTGAAGAAAGAACCCTAGCGGATGACGTTGAGAGCGTAGCGGCTGCTCCTGCACAAGGGACGCCGCCTGTTGAACCTCAGTCATCTGCGAATAATCAAGGTGAGGGGGCTAAACAAGCCTTCTTTACCATGATGAATGAGTGGGTCGCGCAATATGCCCGAACCAACCCGGCTGTCCAACCATTCCCAAATTTGAATAATCCACCCCAAGAGCCTGTAATGCCATCAGTCGCTGATCCTGTGAGGCTGAGTAAGCCAAAGCCACCTGTAGACTTGATTAGGAAGCGTGGAGCCGAGGAGTTCAAGGCCATAGTAACTGATGATGCCGAAAGGGCCGAGTTCTGGCTTGATAACACCATTCGGGTGTTCGATGAATTGTCATGCACACCCGACGAATGTCTAAAATATGCTGTATCTTTGTTGCGAGACTCAGCCTACTATTGGTGGAGGACCTTGATTTCCATAGTCCCGAACGAGCGAGTAACTTGGGACTTCTTTCAAACGGAATTCCGAAAGAAATTTATTAGCCAACGGTTCATTAATCAGAGGCGTAAGGAGTTCTTGGAACTCAAGCAAGGCCGTATGACTGTATCTGAATACGAACATGAATTCGTAAGACTCAGTAGGTATGCCGGGAGTGTGTATCTGATGAGGTTGCTATGTGCAAAAGATTCGAGGAAGGATTGAATGAAGATTTAAAGCTACTAATGGGTATTTTGGAAATAAAAGAATTCATAACACTAGTCGAACGAGCCTGCAAGGCGGAAGAACTTGGAAAGGAGAAGAGGAAGGCTGAATTTGAAGTTAGAGATTATCGTAAAAGATCGACGGGTAAAGCTCCGTTCTCAGCTGTAAAGAAGTTCAGGGAGGACATTAATAAGTCGAGGGCGACTGCGGGAATTTCCATCAGGGCAAGACCATCGATGGGCTCCCGAGCTACTTCGGTAGCTAGTGTGGGCAATAATCGTCACGAGAAACCTGAATGTCCCCAATGTGGAAGACGACACTTAGGTGAATGTTGGAGCAAGTCTACTAGCAGGGCCTGTTACGGATGCGGTTCGAAGGACCACTTCATTAGAGATTGCACGGAGCTGGATGAGAAGAATAAGATTCAAGGTGCAAGACCTAGTGGAGTGACATCTAGAGGTAGACCACCGAGAATTTTAGGAGGCAGGGGTGGTAGTTAGAGGGGGCCTCTGATACGGCCGATCGAGCCGAGAACCGTACTCCTGCTAAAGCATATGCCATTCGCGCACGAGAGGAGGCATCCTCCCCCGATGTCATCACTGGTACCTTCACTCTCTTTGATACTAATGTGATTGCATTGATTGACCCTGGTTCTACTCATTCATATGTATGCGAAACCTTAGCAACCAGTAAGACTCTACCTGTTGAGTCTACTGAGCTCGTAATTCGAGTATCAAACCCTTTGGGTCAATGCGTACTTGTTGATAAAGTGTGTAAGAGATGCCCTCTAATAATCGAGAATCCTGTTTTCCGGCCGATTTGATGCTTTTGCCGTTCGACGAGTTTGATGTTATTCTTGGTTTGGATTGGTTAACCGCGCATGATGCGGTTGTGAATTGCAAAAGCAAGACTATCGATTTGAGGTGCGCAAATAATGAAATAATCCGAGTTGAGTCTGCGGACTTAAGGGGGTTGCCAGCTGTAATATCAGCAATGTTGGCCCAGAAATATGTAAGGAAAGGGTGCGAAGCATACCTCGCGTATGTACTTGATGACAAGGAGTTAGAAAAGAAACCCGAATCGGTGCCGGTGGTTTGTGAATACCCGGATGTTTTTCCTGAAGAGTTACCGGGTTTGCCACCTGTTCGGGAGGGTAGAGTTTGGTATTGAGCTTGTACCTGGAACTACGCCAATTTCGATCGCTCCGTATCGTATGGCACTAACCGAGTTAAAAGAGTTGAAAGCTCAGTTGCAAGAATTGACGGATAGAGGTTTCGCTCGACCGAGTTTCTCACCTTGGGGTGCACCAGTATTGTTCGTGAAAAAGAAGGACGGAACCATGAGGTTGTGCATTGACTATCGTCAACTGAATAGAGTGACGATAAAGAATAAGTATCCGTTACCGCGTATTGATGATCTGTTCGATCAATTAAAGGGAGCATCGGTGTTTTCAAAGATAGATTTGAGATCGGGTTATTATCAGTTGCGGATTCGAGATTCGGACGTACCCAAAACTGCTTTCAGAACGAGGTACGGTCACTACGAGTTCTTAGTGATGCCGTTTGGGCTCACTAATGCCCCTGCGGTGTTTATGGATTTGATGAATCAGATCTTCAGGCCGTATTTGGATCGGTTCGTAGTTGTGTTTATTGATGACATCTTGGTCTATTCAAGAGATGAGACCGAACATGCTGAGCATCTGAGGCTAGTGTTGCAAATTTTGCGGGATAAGCAGTTATATGCTAAGTTCAGTAAGTGTGAGTTCTGGTTAAGAGAGGTTAGCTTCTTGGGTCATGTGGTATCCGCATCGGGTATTCGAGTTGACCCGAGCAAAATTTCAGCCATACTTAACTGGAAGCCTCCGAGAAATGTTACCGAAGTCCGGAGCTTTCTAGGGCTCGCCGGTTATTACCGACGATTTGTCAAAGGTTTCTCGATGATAGCCACACCAATGACGAAGTTACTTCAAAAGGATGTTAAGTTCGAATGGACGGAGAAATGTCAGAAAAGCTTCGATCAACTGAAAACTCATTTGACTGAAGCTCCAATTTTGGTGCAACCCGAATCGGGTAAAGAGTTTGTCATTTATAGTGACGCATCCCTACTTGGGTTGGGTTGCGTATTGATGCAAGAAGGTCGAGTTGTGGCCTATGCGTCGAGACAATTGAAGCCACACGAGAGAAATTATCCGACCCATGATCTCGAACTAGCCGCCATTGTGTTTGCATTGAAAATATGGCGACATTATTTGTTTGGTGAGAAGTGCCATGTGTTTTCGGATCACAAAAGTCTCAAATATTTGATGACTCAACGAGACTTGAATCTGCGACAAAGACGTTGGCTTGAGTTGTTGAAAGATTACGAGCTTGTCATTGATTACCACCCGGGAAAGGCGAATGTGGTTGCGGACGCCTTAAGCCGGAAATCACTGTTTGCTTTGCGAGCGATGAATGTACACTTGTCTGTTCTACCTGACAATGTGTTAGTAGCTGAAATAAAAGCCAAACCATTATTGACTCATCAAATTCGTGAAGCTCAGAAAGTCGATGATGAATTGGTTGCAAAACGAGCTGAGTGTGTTCCGAACAAGGAATCGGAGTTTCAGATTGATGATGATGGTTGTTTGAGGTTTAGAAGTCGTTTGTGTGTTCCAAGGAATTCAGAACTCATTCCGATGATTCTGAACGAAGCCCATTGTAGCCGAATGTCAATTCACCCGGGGAGCACGAAAATGTACAACGACTTGAAACGTCGGTTTTGGTGGCATGGTATGAAACGAGACATCTCCGACTTTGTTTTGAGATGTTTAATATGTCAATAAGTGAAAGCGGAACATCAAGTGCCTTCAGGGTTACTTCAGCCGATCATGATACCCGAGTGGAAATGGGACCGAGTCACAATGGACTTTGTGTCCGGACTGCCATTGTCAACAAGTAAGAAGGATGCAATTTGGGTTGTGGTTGATAGACTGACTAAGTCGGCTCACTTTATCCCCGTGCGTACGGATCTTTCATTGGATAAACTAGCCGAATTGTATGTCTCTCAGATTGTGAGATTACATGGAGTACCTATTTCTATCGTGTCGGATAGAGATCCGAGATTTACCTCACGATTTTGGAAGAAATTGCAAGAAGCTTTGGGTACCAAGCTGCATTTTAGCACCGCTTTTCACCCCCAAACCGATGGTCAATCCGAGCGGATAATTCAGATACTTGAGGATATGTTGAGATGTTGCATCCTCGAGTTCAGTAGTTCATGGGAACGGTATCTACCTTTGATTGAATTCGCTTACAACAATAGTTTTCAATCAAGTATTAAGATGGCACCTTATGAGGCTTTGTACGGTCGTAAATGCCGTACGCCATTGTTTTGGACCGAGCTCGGTGAAAGTAAAATTTTCGGAGTTGATTTGATTAAAGATGCCGAACAAAAAGTAAAGGTAATCCGCGAAAGTCTGAAGGTAGCCACAGATCGTCAAAAATCGTATGCGGATTTAAAACGAAAGGACATTGAATATCAGGTGGGAGATAAAGTGTTTCTTAAAGTGTCACCTTGGAAGAAGGTACTCAGATTTGGCCGTAAAGGCAAGTTGAGCCCGAGATTCATTGGGCCGTACGAAATTTCTGAACGAGTGGGGCCGGTTGCATATAGATTGATTTTGCCCCCTGAACTTGAAAAGATTCACGACGTCTTTCATGTTTCGATGCTTCGGCGCTATAGATCTGATCCTTCGCACATAATTAGTCCGTCGAAGGTTGAAATTCAGGCTGATATGAGTTATGAAGAAGAGCCGATGCGTGTCCTAGCTCGTGAAGTGAAGGAGTTGCGAAACAAAAGAGTTCCCCTACTAAAAGTGTTATGGCTCAAACACGGGATCGAGGAAGCTACTTGGGAAATCGAGAGCTCGATGAAAGAACGATACCCAAACCTATTTACCGGTAAGATTTTCGGGGACGAAAATTTCCTGAGTGGGGGAGAGTTGTAACATCCCAAAATTGACCCTAGTCGGGAAGTGGTTTCGGGACCGCTAAACCGAGTCGCCGAAATGTTTGAATGTGATATTTATTGTCTAGAATATGTATATATGCATGTGTGAAAATTTCATGGTTGAATTTTGTAAATTGTAAGTGAAATTTTATTAAATAGGACTTATGTGAGAAAATTTAGAAATGTGCTAGGCTAATGTAAGGTGGCCCATTTATGCATGTTGCAAATAGTTGTACTTGCATGTCAAATACCCCTTTTATTTTAAGTGGTGGCCGGCCATGATGGTCATATATATATAATATGTATTAAATCTTAATTAAATGGCCATTATTTTATGCAAAAGAAGGGAAATAGATTAAAGAATGAATAAAAAGAAAAGTAATGAAGACAAAGCTTCATCTTTGTCTTCTTGGCAGGATTGAAAGAAAGAATTGGGGCAAAAACATTCGGTCACTTGAAGCTTGAGAAGGGGGGGAAATGGGTGAAGAAAACTAAGTGTTCATCTTTGTTTCTTCTAAGCCGAATGTGAAGGAAGGAATAGGGGCAAAGAACTTTCGGCCATTTGAATGCTTAATAAGGTTAGTATATTGTGTTAAAGTTGTGAAATTTTAGCTTGTTTTAGGTTAATTATCATGGTTCTTACTTAGACCATGCAAAATTTTTAACTTTGATAGATGGATGGAGCATTCGGCTATGGCTATTAAAGAAGGAAATTTGATTACTTCCTTTAAGTTTTGATGAAGAATGTGTTGAGGAAAGAAATTGATCTTGCTAAAAATAAAAATGCTTGATGTCTTGAACAAATATTGTTTCGATGGGTGGAATGAGTAATGTCATGTATAGGTTTCGGCTATGGATTTTCATGTTTAATATTTTTATGTTGGTGTTCAAATTGAAAATGGATGTTAGTTGTGCTATAACACTTGCTTAATGATGAAAGGATCATGAGCTTAGGGCTTGAGAGGCATTCGGCTTTGGAGTAAAAATAATAGAAATGGTGTTTAGTCAATGCAAGTGTCCATACTTGTAGAATGTATTGAGTGTTGCAATCGGCCTTAACATAGACATGTGTGTGTTCGGCCATATAAATGGGCACCTAAGTTGATGTGTATGTTCGGCCAAAGGTAAGCATGTTGATGGCTTTATCTTGACTTAGAAGGTTCGGCTAAAGGGAAAATTAGCTAATATGTCGAATTCGATTCGTGAATTCGTACATATGTGACTCTAATGTCTAATGTGTATATGGACTAAGTACCTTGAGGTTCTCTTTTGATGTTCGAGTGAATTGTATTGAATCATTTGATGTGATTAAAAATGCATATGACCATTGTGTATTTGAGCTAAAAGGTGGCCATATGACCCATCAAACTCCTTGTCATATTCGGCCATAAGCTAGCAAAATGAGACTTTAATGAGTTAAATTTGTTTGATTTAGCTCAAGGAGTTAAAGGAGGTGAATCGAGCAAAGGCAAAGAAAAGGTCATCGAGTAGCCGAGTTGGAACCGTCTTACCCAACACGAGGTAAGTCATTAAGCATGTAGTTGGCGTTATTTCAAATGGTCGTAATGTTTATGTATTGATGCTGAATGGAATGAATAAATATACATATATATATGCATGTACGGATGTGATAATGAAATTGTTGAATGGAAAGAAAAGAGGTAAGATGTACTGAGTTGTTGATCTCGGCACTAAACGTGCGGGTATAACCATTTACGACCATGAGATTGGCGCTAAGTGCACGGGATTAAATTGTACAGCACTAAGTGTGCGATTTGACTATGTTGCACTAAGTGTGCGAAATGAATATGATGCACTAAGTGTGCGAATTGACCATGCGGCACTAAGTGTGCGAGTTTGACTATGTAGCACTAAGTGTGCGAGTTTGACTATGTAGCACTAAGTGTGCGAGTTGATTATATAGCACTGAGTGTGCGGACTCAATATACATTCGTGAATCATCATGGACACTATGTGTGCGACACTATTGAGTCGATCGCGGACAGCGGATCGGGTAAGTGTCTTGAGTACATGGCTAATAGGTGCTATGCTTATACTTGGTGTTGAGCTCGATAAGTTTGAACCTATGTGACAAATATACTTGGAGTCACGTACATAAAATTTATCGTAGGATGGGTGAAAGGCCGTTTAGTCGTTTGATTGTAACGAAAATAAATTGATTTATGAAAATGCTTCAATGTCTTATTGATGAGTATATGGAATGTGAATGCATGAATTGATATGAAATTGAATCGATAGGTTGGAGGAACTATGGTATGGTTCGGTATCGATGGAGTAAATTGTCTCGTTCCATTTTGTTTCCTCTTGTGATAATGTTATTGATGGATGTAGTGCATTGCTTATGACTTACTGAGTTATAAACTCACTCGGTGTTTCCTTGTCACCCATTATAGGTTGCTTGGACTCATCTATTTTTGCGGGGTCAGGTCGTCATCGAAGTCATCACACCGGATAGCAAGTTTTGGTACTTTCTTCTTAGTTGGCCTAGAAGAACATTTTGGCATGTATAAGCTATTACGTTGTGTTTGAACTTTGGCATGTAAACTTTAAGCCCTGCGAAAATGGCACGAATGTTCGATTGAGTTGGATCAAGGGTAGGCATGAAATGGACCTAGTTACTTTCGTAACAGATGCTAGCAGCAGTGTCATGAGATTGAAAAATCACTAAAACTAGTAGGAGTGGAATTAATTGATGAATAAATTATGTAATCGAAGCTCGATGAGTCTGTTTTCATGAGGAAGTAACGAAAAGATCATATGGGCAGTATATTAAGAGATAATCAGATTTTTGTGGGACAGGGCCAGAACGGTTTCTGGATTCCCTGCTCCGACTTTGGAAATTCATTATAAATTAACCAGAGATAATTAGGGCTCGTACCATATATGTACAGATTCCTCTATGAGTCTAGTTTTCATAGAAACAAACGGTATCAGTATTGAAGCCCCGTGCAGGGAGATATCCAAGTCGTAATGGGCAAAGGTCAGTGTAGTCGACCTCTGCAACTTGGGAGAATTTGACTAATAAACTGTACTAATTGGCCCGACCAAAAATTCTAGAAAAAAATACATAGATGGGCACATGAGTCTAGTTTCTGGGAAAAATTACAAAACTTATTTTCGAGTTACGAAACTCAAGATATGATTTTTAAAACGACTAGTACACAGATTGGGCAGTGTCTGGAAAATATTTTTATAAG
Source organism: Gossypium hirsutum (assembly GCF_007990345.1). NCBI lineage: Eukaryota > Viridiplantae > Streptophyta > Magnoliopsida > Malvales > Malvaceae > Gossypium > Gossypium hirsutum. Next base: position 68,907,563 of record NC_053436.1, on the reverse strand, counting down.
GGGTTAAAGTCAGTTAACACCTCGTGTTCGACTCCGGTGTCGGTTTCGGGTTCGGGGTGTTACAATTTGCTTTTCCCAGGTGATAATCAATCACAAGTTCGTAGTCTTTTAGAAGTTCTAACCATCTTATCTGTTGCAAATTAAAATATTTTTGCGTCATTAAATATTTCATACTTTTATGATCAGAAAACACGTGACATTTTTCACCAAACAGATAGTGAAGCCAGATCTTAAAAGCAAACACGATGGCAGCTAACTCAAGGTCGTGTGTCGGATAGTTCTTCTCATGCGGCTTCAACTGTCTCGAAGCATAAGCAACAACTTTTCCTTTTTGCGTTAAAACACAACCTAATCCATTCAACGAAACATCGCTGTAAACAACGAATTCTTTACTTGACTCAAGTTGTACCAATACAGGAGCCTCAGTTAACAGAGCTTTTAATCGATCAAAACTTTTTTGACATTTCTCAGACCATTCAAATTTCACATCTTTCTGAAGCAATTTTGTCAACAGAGTTTCTATCACAGAGAAATCTTTTACAAATCGTCTGATGTAACCGGCAAGTCCCAGAAAACTGCGGACTTCAGATAATTCCTCGGAGGCTTCCAATCCAGAATAGCTAAAATCTTACTCAGATCAACTCGAATATCGGATGCTGATACAATATGACCCAGAAATCCAACTTCTCGTAACCAGAGTTCACATTTACTAAACTTTGCATACAATTGTTTATCTCGCAGAGTCTGTAGCACTATTTTCAGATGTTCAGCATGCTCAAATTAATCACGTGAATAAATCAAAATATCATCAAGGAATACTACAGTAAATTTATCTAAATAAGGTAGATTAATCACGTGAATAAATTAAAATATCATCAAGGAATACTACAACAAATTTATCTAAATACGGTCTGAATATTCTATTCATCAAATCCATAAAGATAGCAGGTGTATTCGTTAATCCAAAAGGCACAACTAAAAATTCATAATGCCCGTACCTTGTTTTAAAAGAAGTTTTCGGAATATCAGAGTCCTTTACCCGCAACTGATAGTAACCCGATCTCAGATCAAACTTTGAAAATACAGTAGCACCTTACTGATAGAATAAATCATCAATTCTAGGCAGAGGGTATTTGTTCTTTATAGTCACTTTATTAAGCTGTCGGTAATCAATACACATCTCATTGTGCCATCTTTCTTTTTCACAAACAAAACAGGAGTAGCTCATGGTGAAAAACTTGGTGTAGCAAACCCTCGATCAGTCAATTCTTGCAACTGAGATTTTAATTCCTTTAACTCGATCGGAGCCATTCTGTATGGAGCTATTGAAATCGGAGTAGTACCAGGTACTAATTCAATGCCAAACTCGACTTCTTGAATTGGAGGCAAACCAGGTAGTTCTTCAGGAAACACATCAGAGAATTCGCAGACAACGGGCACTGATTCAACTTTCCTATCGTCCACTTTCGAGTCTAACACATAAGCTAAGTAGGCTTTACAGCCTTTCTTTACAAATTTCAGTGCTTTCATTGCAGATATCACAGCTGGTAATCCATTCAAATCGCTAGACTCAATTCGAATTATCTCATCATTCTTATACCTTAAATCAATTACTTTTTGTTTACAATTCACAATAGCATCATGCAAAGTTAACCAATCCATTCCCAAAATTATGTCAAATTCATCGAAAGGTAAAAGCATCAGATCAACAGGAAAACAGATATCTCGTAACATTAACGGGCAATTCTTGCAGGCTTTATCAACCAAGACACTTTTGCCTAAGGGGTTCGATACTCTAATTACGAATTCAGTAGACTCTATAGGTAAAGTCTTATTATGCACTAAATTCATACAAATATAAGAATGTGTTGATCCAAGATCTATCAATGCAATCACAAAAGTATCATAGAGAGTAAAAGTACCAGTAATCACGTCTAGAGACGAAGCTTCCTCACGAGCTCAGATAGCATAGGCTCTGGCAGGTGCTCTGGCCTCAGATCTAACAATAGTATCTCTAGTAGTTCTTTAACCACTACTTGCATTTCTTGCATTTCTGGAAGGTCTACCTCTAGCTGAGGTGTTGCTCGGTCTTAGATTCTGCACATTCTCTTGCTCAGCAGGTTTAGAACAATCTTGTACAAAATGGTCCAAAAGTCCACATCGGAAATAGGCTCGGTCATTGAATCTACAATTTCCCAGATGTCTTTTACCACAGTGTTTACATTCAGGTCTCTTAGATCGAACATTCTCGACCCTTGCAACGGAAGTAGCAAGGACTCTGAAGTTTGAATACGATCTAGCTCAATCTCGATTTGAATGTCCCACATTTGCATTTGGACGACTTTGATCATCTTGGAATTTCTTTAACATAGACTGAAATGATCTATTCGAAGACCTCTTTCTAGCATCTCTAGCCTCAGAATCAGCTTTTCTTTTCTCTTTACTTAATTCTTCAACTTTACATGCTCGCTCAACGAGCACTACCATTTCTTTAATTTCCAAAATCCCAACTAACAGACGAATATCTTTGTTTAGTCCATCTTCAAACCTTTTGCACATTATTGCTTCATTCGATACACATTCCCTAGCATACTGGCTCAATCTCACAAATTCACGTTTGTATTTAGTAACAGACATACGGCCCTGTTTAAGCTCGAGAAACTCCCAAGTACCCTGTTCACCCGAGACTACAAATATTAAATTTTTCCACCAATGATACGCCGTATCTCTCAGAAGTGAAACGGCACATTTAACACATTTCTCCGGACTTAGAGACATTTCATCAAACACTCGTATTGTATTTTCTAACCAGAATTCGGCTCTTTCAGCATCATCATTCGTTGTAGCTCGGAACTATTCAGTCCCATACTTTCTAATCTTATAAACCGTTGGTCTACTCAACTATACCAGATTCACTTGTGGCATCTCAGGAATTTCAGAAGGATAAACCGGGGGTGGAGGTTGTTGTACAGTCGGATTGGTTCTAATGTATTGTGTGAACCATTCATTCATCATCTGATAGAAGGCTTTCTTAGCCTCACCATCACGGCTACTGGTAGCCGGTCTAGAATTAGCTTGCACCGTCCCTTGCACGGGAGCAGGCGCATTGCTTTCAACATCGTCAGCTACAGCTCTATCGGGATCCATTTGCTATATAAAAGCACATTTCAAAGTCAGGAGTCATCACACTATCATAGATTCAGATATATGGCATGTATAGCTAGACTCATATACGCTATCGTGGTCCCAGAACCGACTAAACTATAGCTCTGATACCAATAAAATGTAACACCCCTAACCCGTAACCGACATCGAATTAGGGTTACAAGGCATTACCAGACAAATAGAACATTTCCAACCAATTCAAAATCACAGATATCAGATAACATCATTTCATAAGCAATAATCTCTTAAGATGGTCTACAAGACCTAAAATGTATTTTTAAGAGACAGTCGGGACTAAACCGAACACATTTATAAAGTTTAGAACTTTTAAAAATTTTCAATTCTATAGAGGTCACACGCCCGTGTGATCAGGCCGTGTGCCCCACACGAGCATCAAACATGCCCATGTGAACTAGCCATGCCAAAACAGAGCTTATATACTGACTTATTCCCATGACCAACAGACATGCCCATGTGCCACGACCGTGTGATTCTTAGCTAGCTACTGACTTAAGCCTACGGCCAACAAACACGCCTGTGTGCTATGGCCGTGTGGCACAATGCAGGCTTGGTTTAAGCCAATTTGCCACCCCTTTATGGGTCAAATCCTACAAGCAATAATATACAACATTCATACCAAAATTTCCAACCAGTTCCATGCTTAAGAATGACCAAAATATATTAGAACTTAGCACATTAGAAGCATACACCAAAACTATACATAAACTTATCATTTGTTAGCCAACTCCCATGGCATAATATATACACAACAAAACTTATATACATAGACCTTCTAGCCTATACATGCCATACTTTAAAATATGTACACTTTCAAAAGTACTAAAATGACATCGATAGTGTGGTGACGATCCTCAACTATTCCCGAGCCTTCAGTAGCTATGATAATTGTAAAACAAACAGTAAACACACAGAGTAAGCTACAAAGAGCTTAGTAAGCCAAATATAATTGGTCTAACTACTAAATCATATAAGTACAATTCAACCATATAGATTCATAACCATTTCATAGAATAATTCATAAGCTTAACCATGCTCCTTTATTTGCATATATGTCATGCTTCAATTCCATACATATTTCACAGAGACATAATTTTTCATATTTAGAAATTTAGTACGATACAAACGTACCTGCATAGGTTATACATTTCATATACTCAACTTTAGACTTCGTACGCTATCATCAGACGGGTCAGAAATGATACAGATGCTCATAAATAAGTACAATGCCGACGTCCCGGACGTGGTCTTACATGTAATTCAATATCGATGCCTCTGTCCCAGACAGAGTCTTACATGAAATCAAATACGATGCCGATGTCCCAAACATGGTCTTATACGTAAATCTCAATCGAGGCCTGTGTCCCAGACACGATCTTACACGATGTCTCAGACATATGTCAACTTTGCTTAGAAACATACAGAGCTTTTTAGATATTAACATATTATCATACTTTACTCCAAAGATATTCATCAGCCACTCAAGGCCATCCAATACAGATTATAGTTTATATGTGCTGAATTTATTTCAATTAACATGTAATTGTAATTTGACTTACCTTGGATGGATTTCGGATAAAACGAGTTGACTATTCAACTATTTTGGACTTCCCTCGATCTAAGTTCGATTTTCTTTGTTCTTGATCTAGTATAATACAAATTCAACCATTCATTTCATTCAATTTAATCCATATATACATATTTAGGGCACTTTACATTTTAGCCCTTACATTTTCACACTTTGACAATTTAGTCTATTTTTCACAAAATCACAAATATGCAAAATTCACCAAGACTATAGCTTGGCCAAATATACATGACTTCCATACCAACACAAATAACACATTTAATTCACAATTTAGTCCTTCAAAACCTCATTTTCACAATTTAGTCCAAATAGCTCGATTTCATCAAAAACACAAAAACGAAACTTATGAACCATCTATCAAGCCTTCATAATTCTTTCAAAAACATTACAAAACTCATTATATCAACAATGAAATTTCATGAAATCTTTAACAGAAACAGAAATTCAGACATGGGCTTTGAAGAACACTAAGCAACGATCAGAAAAACACAGAAATTATAAAAAACAAACCAAACTACATACCTTAATCAACCAAATCAATGGACAAACCCGAAGATGGTCTTTTTATTTCTATTTCTTTGTATTTTCGGCAATACATGCATGAAATGCTTCATTTTCATGTTTATTTTCATTTAATAACTTTAATAATCATTTTCTCACTTTGCCCTTGGCATATATCATCAAATTTTCAACCACTAATGTCCATCATTGTCTACCATTAATATAAATGATAAATTTGACATGCAAGGACCTTTATTTTAAAAGCCAAGCCAAATAGGTACATGAGAAAAGGATATGAAGCCTACCTTGCTTTCGTGTTGAATACTAAAGAATCTAAGTTGAAATTGGAATCGGTACCGATAGTATGCGAGTATCCGTATGTGTTTTCGAAAGAGCTACTCGGATAACCTCCTATTAGAGGGTAGAGTTTGGTACTGAATTGGTGTCTGGGACAACTCTTATTTCTATTGCTCTGCATAGGATGACACCAATCGAGCTGAAAGAGTTAAAAGCATAGTTGCAAGAACTGACGGATAAAGGTTTTACAAGACCGATTTTTTCACCTTGAGGTGCTCCGGTATTATTTGTGAAGAAGAAAGATGGTTCTCTGAGGCTATGTATAGACTACCGACAACTCAATAAAGTAACAATTAAGAACAAGTATCTGTTGCTGAGGATTGATGATCTGTTTGACCAATTGAGGGTTGCCACTGTGTTTTCTAAAATAGATCTAAGATCTGGCTACTACCAGTTGCGAGTTAAAGAGTCAGATGTGCCTAATACCATTTTCAGAACAAGGTATGGTCATTTCAAGTTCCTGGTCATGCCTTTTGGTCTGACGAATGCCCCAACTACGTTTATGGACTTAATGAATCGTGTTTTTTGACCATACTTAGACAAGTTTGTTGTTGTGTTTATTGATGATATCCTGATTTATTCCAAGAATGAGATTGAGCATGCAGAACATTGAGAACGGATTTACAGATCTTACGGGACAAATAATTGTATGCTAAATTTAGCAAGAGTGAGTTTTGGCTCCGAGATGTCGGATTCCTCGGTCATATTATGTTAGGTGATGGCATCTGAGTTGATCCAAATAAGATATCTACTATTGTTGAGTGGAAGCCGCTGTATTTGCCTTGAAGATTTGGAGGCACCATTTGTATGGCGAAACTTGTCGTATATTCACGGATCACAAGAGTTTGAAATATTTGATGACTAAAAAAGAATTGAATCTGAGACAATGGAGATGGTTAGAGCTGATTAAAGATTATGAATTGATCATTCAGGGAAAGGCGAATGTAGTCGCAGATGCACTAAGCAGAAAATCCTTGTTTGCTTTGAGAGCCTTGAACACGCAGTTGACCTTGTTAGATGATGGTTCAGTTTCGGTAGAATTAAGAGCCAGACCAACGTTTCTACAAGAAATTTGTGTGGCTCAGATCAATGATAGTGATTTACAAGCCAAGAGAACTCAATACGAGACAGATATAGAATTAGATTTTCGGATTGGTCCCGATGGTTGCTTGATGTTCAGAGACAGGATCTGTGTACTGAGAGACGACGAGCTTATTTGGAAAATTTTGCAAAAGGTGCATGATAGCTACTTATCTATTCATTTGGGAAGTACAAAGATGTAAAATGATTTGAAGAAAATTTACTAGTGGAATGACATGAAAAGAGACATATCCGAATTTGTATCGAAATGCTTGATATGTCAGCTAGTCAAGCTGAACACCAAGTACCTTCAGGTTTGCTATAGCCTGTGTTGGTTCCCGAATGGAAATGGGACAGGATTACTATGGATTTTGTGATAGGATTGTCGTTAATACCGAAGAAGAAAGATGCCATTTGGGTTATAGTTGATAGACTAACGAATTCGTCTCACTTTATTCCAGTACGAACTGACTACTCACTTGGCAAATTGGCTGACTTGTATGTATCTGAGATTGTGATATTACAGGGGGTACCATTATTGATTATTTCAGACAAGGACCCGAGATTCACTTTGAGATTTTGGAAGAAGTTGCAAGAAGTGTAACACCCCGTACCCGAGACCGTTGCCGGAGTTGGACAAGAGGGGTTCACAAACTAAATTCGCTTACTATCGCAGTCCATTTTAAAATTTTCCAGGCAGTTGGCTAACTGCGACACTGTCACCTTAAAAATCATATCTTGAGTTTCATAACTCGAAAATTAGTTTTGTAATTTTTCCCTGAAACTAGACTCATATGCCCATCTACATATTTTTTTCTAGAATTTTTGGTTGGGCCAATTAGTACAGTTTATTAGTCAAAGTCTCCCATGTTACAGGGATCGACTACACTGACCTTTGCACATTACGACTTGGATATCTCCCTGCACAGAGCTTCAATACTTATGCCGTTTGTTTCTATAGAAACTATACTCAGATAGGAATCTATACATGTATGGCATGACTCCTAATTATCTCTGGTTAATTTATAATGAATTTCCAAAGTCGGAACAGGGAATCCAGAAACCGTTCTGGCCCTGTCTCACGAGAACCTGAATATCTCTTAACATACTGTCCATATGATCGTTTCGTTACTTTCCTATGAAAATAGATTCATCAAGGTTCGTTTACATAATTTATTCATTATTTAATTCAAATCCTACTATTTTTAGTGATTTTCCAAATCTACATCACTGCTGCTGCCAGCATCTGCCTTTAAGGTAGACTTTACCTATTTCATAGTTTCCATGATTCAACTAGACCTTTTAGCATAAATAGCACAAATTATGATAGTGATTAACCATTCCATACCAAATGATTATAACATTATGCTCAAACATATATAAGCCATTTTCGCATGGCTATATACATTAACCAAAATATTCTTCCGCCACTAGTCTATTTTATACATGCCATAAGATAATCCAAAACATAGCAGTACCAAACAATGGATAGTGATAGTGTGACTAGTTGTTGACGATCCCCGAGCCTGTAGCTTCGCAATGAGATCTATAAAACAGAGGAAACAGAGTAAACGGAGTAAGCATTACAATGCTTAGTAAGTTTTAAGCAGTGTCAACAGATAACAATCAAATTATAACATAGTTGTTCGTATTTTTATTTCACTCTTCCTTCGGGCATACCATCCCTTTACCGAATATGCACATCTCATCATATACAATAGGCAGATAAACTTTCACATAAAAGTGAGCTCATGTGACATAGATATATCGTATGATTTCACATCACCTCTCACACTGATCCGATGTCACATGATCATAGGAATAGTCTCATAGATTGCTCTCGTATGCATCACATAACTACCTTATGATTTAGTGCAAATCAAGCTCACATATAAACTTGGAGTACATACCTGTTTAACCTTTCGCATTGAATATATTTATAAGCAATTCTTATTACGAAGTCTTACCCGGACATAATCTCCACACGAAGTTATCGGGTCTTACCCGGACAAAATTCCCACACGTAGTCATCGGGTCTTTAGAGCTCGGATATAGTACGAGCACGAAGCTTACGGACATTAATCAGTGATAATATTCTCGCATAAAGCCTGCGGGGTTTTAACCCGGACATAGTACTGACACAAATGCCCTTCGGGACTTATCACATTTATACACTTTCACATCCATCACGTTGGCCACTCGGCCCTGTCACATATATACACTTTCACATTCATCACATTGGCCATTAGGCCTTATCACATATATACACTTTCACATTCATCACATCGGCTATTAGGCCTTATCACATATATATACACTTTCACATTCATCACATCGGCCATTAGGCCTTATCACATATATACACTTTCACATTCATCACATCGGCCATTAGGCCCTATCACATATATATACACTTTCACATTCATCACATCGGCCATTAGGCCTTATCACATATATACACTTTCACATTCATCACATCGGCTATTAGGCCTTATCACATATATATACACTTTCACATTCATCACATCGGCCATTAGGCCTTATCACATATATACACTGTCACATTCATCACATCGGCCATTAGGCCTTATCACATATATACACTTTCACATTCATCACATCGGCCATTACGCCATACTATCATTTCATATTCGAATACTCATAAACTTACAATATCACGATTTAGGATTCAAGTATGGGTTTAATCAATAGCTTGTGAGCAACTAAAACAAGTTTATCAAGGTTCACAACATAATCTCAAATTCAGCACAAGCTGTTTTTCCTGAGCAATAGTCACTAAATTATTTATAACTGGAGCTACAAAACTCCAAATCACTCTCCGTTAATTTTTCCTGAATATAGACTCGTATATCTTCCATCCATAAAATTTCCAAAATTTTAGGTTTGGCCAATCAATACCAGATTTTTCTTAAAGTTTCCCCTGTTTCACTGTTTGACTAATCTGACCACTCTTCACTACGAATCAATTTTCTCATTTTACAGAATTCAAAATGTGTTGTATTTGATTTAATTTGAAACTAGACTCATTAAGGAGTCTAAGCATATAAATTTTATCTTATAACCATTTTTGTACAATTTATAATGATTTTCTAAATACAGAACAGGGGATTTCAGAGTCATTCTGACACCGTCTCACACAACTTTAAATATCTCATTATCGGAAATTCCTTTGCTTACACGGTTTCTTTTATAAGAAACTAGACTCATTAAGCTTTAATTTCATGTCTCATTAAGCCTCTAATTCAAGTCCATAAATTTATGGTGATTTTCTAAAGTCACGTTACTGCTGCTGTCCGAAGCAGACTATTTCAAATTACCCTTAAATTCCCAAGCTCAAACACTTAAGAACTTACCGATTGAGCTTAGAACATATCATGGCCACATCATATCTTATTAAATCAACTCATCATGTCCTATTATAATTGAATTTACTCAACGTTTAAACACTTAAAACTTACCTCGGATGTTATCGAATTATCACGAATCGACTATTCAGCTACTTTCTCTTTCCCTTATCCGAAATTTGTGCCCCTTTTTGTCCTTGAGCTTAATTAAACAAATTCATGTCATCAATTTGGGAGTATATTCGGCATTCAAATAACACATAATAAATTTCTCTTAAAAAAATTCTATAAATTAGTCTCCATTGCCGAATTTACTAATACATTACCCCTTTAGCCTAAAGTCATTTTAGCATATAATGCACAAACATTATACCACCACCATTAAATACATGACATAACCGAATCAACAAAATCATGAGCAACGTGTCAAATATAATTCACACTTATCATTACACTTTGGTCAATTTATCAAAATCATTAATAACCATCATTTGATGAAATCACCATAACCAACTTAACAATATAAACAAGCCATTTAAACCCCCAATTTATCAACTTTGACAAGTTTAAAACTCACCTAATGACTAATTACAAATTAAAGCTTCAAGCAATCAAATTTAACTCATCAAGAGCTTGGCCGAATACACATTCTTTTACCAAAATCGAAATTCAACGTGGGGTTTATAAGGGATTGCATCTAGCTCATAAATTAAGTTCACAATTTCCTATTCATATGAAATTTAACCTCATGGAGTCTATTAAGTACTCTTAATCCCTTTTCTAACAACAAATTTCAAACATAGGATTTTCTATACAAAACCGTACATGCTTCCATAAAAAAAATCTAAGAGAATAACTCATGGTTTAAGATAGAACTAAGATACAAACTCAATTTCACAAGTTTTCAACAAAAAAAATGACATAAACTCATACCTTAGAATCAATCTATGCTAATGGCCAAATGTGTCTCAAGCTGTTTTTTTCCTTCTTTCTCTTTTCTACTCACGGCAATGGAGAAGAAGAAAAAGATGAACCCACTTTGTTTTTATCACCCATTTCTTTTAATATATGTTCATATTTCATATTATTTATTCATTTAACATTTAATTTATTAATATAAAAGGCATATATTTTGTATCCCATACTCCTTATTTTATTGTTCCTAACATCCATCACTAACATAACATGTTTGTGACATGTTTCCACTCATAGCATGGTCGGCCACTATGCCTTAATTTGGGTAAATTGACATGCAAATCCATCATTTTCACAATATGCATTAATAGGCCATTTTGCAATTGCCTAGCACATTTCTAAATTTTCTCACATAAGTCCTATTTGATAAAATTCACTTACAATTAACAAAATTCAAACATGAAATTTTCACACATGCACATGTACATATAATGGGCATCAATTATGACGGTTAATTATTTTTATGACTCGGTTTAGTGGTCCCGAAACCACTTCCCGACTAGGGTCAAATTAGGGGTGTCACAAGAAGCCTTGGGTACAAAATTGAGTTTTAGCACGGCTTTTCACCTGCAGACTAATGGTCAGTCTGAGCGGATGATTCAGATTCTTGAGGACCTGTTAAAGTGTTGCGTCCTTGAATTTCAGGGTACTTGGGAAAAATACTTACCATTGGTAGAATTCGCCTACAACAATAGTTTCCAGACGAGTTTAAAGATGGCACCTTATGAGGCATTGTATGGCCGGAAGTGCTGGACTCCACTGTATTGGGCAGAGCTAAAGAAAAGCCAGATTCACGGAGTTGATTTAGTTAAGGAAACTAAAGAAAAGGTTAAAGTGATACGTGACTGTTTGAAATTGGCATCGATCGACATAAGTCATCTGCTGATTTGAAAAGAAAGGAGATCAAATTTCAAGTTGGAGATAAAGTGTTCTTGAAAGTGTCTCTATGGAAAAAGGTAGTGAGATTTGGTCGGAAAGGCAAACTGAGTCCGCAATATATCGGACCATATGAGATCACTAAAAGACTTGTACATTGCCACCCAAATTGGAAAAGATTCATGATGTATTCCATGTATCCATGTTACGGCAGTATCGATCAGACCCCTCCCATGTGATTTCACCAATGGAAATTGAAATTAGACGGACATGACTTATGGTGAAGAACCGGTCAAGACTTTGGCTCGAGAAGTTAAAAAGTTGAGGAAAAAAATATAACCTTGGTGAAAGTTTTATGGCATCAACACAGAGTCTAAGAGGCTACATGGGACCCTGAAGAAACCATGAGAAGTCAATATCCGAGCTTGTTCACTGGTAAGACTTTTGAGGACGAAAGTCCCTAAGGGGGAGAAATGTAACATCCTGAATTAGGGCCTGGTCAGAATAGTCATTTCGGGAGCATAAATTTGACATTAAAATAATTATGTTATGATCATTATGAGGTCTAGAATATGAAAATGAGCATTTGTTAAAGTTTCATGAAGAAATTCTATAGGTATGGTATCCAATTGGAAATTAGGGACCAAATTGAATAAACTGAAAAACTTGAATTCTAAAAGCAATTTGTATGAAATTGCTTTGGAATATTAATTAGAGGTCCTTAAAGCGTAATTTTCCAAATTTCTAAGTTTTTGGACAAAAATGGGCATGCATGAAAAATTTGGAAAGGTTAGTAAGGAAGGGCATTTTGGTCATTTGGTTAATTAATGAAATAAAAAGGGAAAATCAAGCAAGAATTCACTCATTTTCTTCTCCACGCTGCCAAATTTGAAGGATTCTCCATAGCTAGGGTTTTTCAACATTTCAAGCTCAATAGTAAGTGTTCCCTAGCCCCGTTTTTAATGTTTTTCGTATTTTTGAAACCCTCGTAACATGCTCTATCCATTTCTACCCATATTTCAAGCTAGGGTTCATGTTAGAAATTTGACCCATGTATGAAATGGTTGTTCTTGGATGATTTATGGAGGGTTATGAAAGTTATATGTTAGACAAACATATTTTGCTAGGTTATTTTTCATGAAAACACCAAAAAGGGGCCTAAATGAAAAAGGTATAAAATGTGGGGTAGAAATGTGAAATAGAGAAACATGTGGGGTAGCATGAGCTTATAATACATTTGGATAGGCTTGGGTAGCCAAGGAATTACATGCATTTCATTATACGAGACTTAGGACTAAATTGTAAATATTATGAAAGGTTAGGGGCAAAATGGTCATTTTTCCTAGGCTGAGTTTTAGGCCTAAAATGAATAATGTGATGTATTAATAATCCAATTTTATTGATATAAACCCCGAGGAACCAATTCCAGAGGTCAACCGTGGAAAACGAAAGGTTTCAAAATAACTGAAATACGAAACCGAATCCATTACCAAGTACGTTCGTATAACCCAAAGTAAACTCTTAATATACTTAAATATGCGTGTTCTTGAATGTATGAAAATTTAGATATTCATTGCATGATAATTTATGAATGTGCTTGTTTAAAGGAAAAATGATAAATGTCCCGGTTGAAATAGAAAAGGGAATCCGATGGATAAATTATGGCTTACATGACATGAGATCCCGCATGTGTAGCAGAAAAGGATTTAGCCTAGACGGGTAATCCGTTGATCTCGATATGGAAAGGATCTATTCCAGACGGGTGTTCCTTAAGTGATCGAGCCTCCCGAAGAATATGGGTGCATTAAGGGTTTAGCTCGTACGGGTAATCCGATTGAGGACTGAGAGCAATTGTCGTTAAAAAGGGATTTAGCCTGGGCTGGTAATCCCGACATTGCTCTATGAGTTACTACTACAGGGGATTTAGCCTGGACTGGTAATCCTACCGTAAGATATAAGGTTCACGGGAGTACGTACTCGAGATGATCACTTGTATGACTTGACAGATTTTTAAGAAATTCAACTGGATTAGCAGGAGAAATAGAAATGGAAATATTGACTTGATGAGCTCATCTAAGACTAATGATATGATGTATTGTTATGAGACTAACTTGACGATTGAGTGCATGTGATAGGGAAGCTATTCCATGCTTGTTGGAATTAGTGCCTAATATGGTTGTATACTAATTAACCTATAAGTTTACTTTCCAGTTATCTGGACTTACTAAGCATAAATGCTTACCCCCTTCTCTTTTCCTTGCCTTACAGAGCCCTTGGACTCGTGAAGATTGGAAGACGGTTGGAGAATCAACACACTATCAACTTGTCCTGCTTTGGTATATAGATACTTCATTTTGTTTAATGGCATGTATAGGATTTTTGGTTATTTTGTTATATGTGTCATTTGGCTAGCCAATGTAATGGCCTAAAAGGTATACTTATTCTTTTGTTTATGGCTCATATTGACGTAAGTAGTAAACCTACCAATGATGCATGCCTATGTTTAAATGTTTCATGAGATATGATGATGAGGTTTATCATGACTGGATGATTGAAATAGAACCTAATAATTTGAGAGTGGACATAGCATATAATGGTATTTGGTTATAATATGGCCTAAGTGTAAAAAGTAAAATGTGCTATGTTAATCCCTAATACGAAAAGGATAATTTAGCATGCACTAAACTGATGAGATGAGGTTAACATGCAATGAGTTATGTCAAGGTTGTTCAAGAGTATAATTAGGCCATGTTATATACCATTGAAATTTCTAAGTGTGTATGGATGATAGAGGGTGACCAAAGGCTAGGAAAATAGCCTTAACAAGGTCCACACGGGCAGACACACGGACATGTGTCTAGGCTGTGTGTGACACACGGTTAGCCCCATGGGGGTGTTGCCCGGTCGTGTGTCCCTTTCACTTAAAATTTTAGATCAGTTTGTATGGTAGTAAACACACGGGTAGAGACATGTCCGTGTGTCTCAACTGTGTGGAGGACACAGCTTAGCACACAGGCGTATGCCTTGGCCGTGTGCCTCAAAGCGAATGATGACGTCATAAACATAATGTCCAAGTTTTTGGACACGGGTGATGACACAGGCATGTCTAGGCCGTGTGAGGGACATGGGCCAGGAACACGAGTGTGTGCTTGGCCGTGTGAAAACTCCTATAGGTTCGAATTGAAAAATAAATCCAAATAATTCAACACGGGTGAGGGACACGGGCGTGTGAGGCATAACCCTAGTAATTTTTCTAAAATTTTCTTTAATTCTTGGTTTAGTCCCGGATTGCTTTTAATGTATGTTTTGGACCTTGTAGGTCCATAATTGGGACACTATGATGTTTTTTAGTTGATTTTAAATTAGAATGAAATTTTATAACCTATAATTTCCGAAAGTGTTCAAGTATAGGTCTGGTAACGATGCCTCGTACTTTGTCCCAGTCTCGAGTACGGGTAAGGGGTGTTACACCAATTACCTCATCGAATTTATCTGAAGTAATAATGTGACATCCAGTGTCTCATCGACTCGAAGTCGAAGTATCCCTGAACTCTTCCAATCCTATGGCATGCCAACTATATCCGACCCAGCCCGATACAGTTAATAGGGTTTCCGTATAATTTTTCAATTTCCAATCAATACACATTTCAATTCAATTAATCACATGTATTCATAATTCAATTCAATTCAATACCACAATAATCATCTCAATTCCACTTACCATAAATATAATAATAAATACAGTAATTAATAATTAAATTTGGATTAAAGAAATACAAATCGTAATTTCCAAGCTACTCCACTTCATCTTGTCTTTTCCTTTCTTACTCGATGTCTCATGATCAACGTTAGCTATGGAAATTAAAACAATTTAAAAATCATCAATACAACACAATTTCACATTGAATATTTCAATTTATACTCAACTTTTGCCTAAATTCACATTTAATCCTTAACCAAAACTAACTTTATTTTCTTCACAATTTATTCTTTATTTTCATTCAGTTAACACTTCAAACTAAATTTTAACTCTCTAATTTCACCATAAATCCATAATTTTGAAATTCTCTCAATTTAGTCCCTATTACTTCAAAACTTATAATTTATTTCACAATTTAATCCATTTTCACTTCTAACATAAAATTCTATCAATTTAGCCCCTAATTCTTTAATTAATTCAACATGAACAACATTTCAAAATTCAGCAACTTCTAAAATTTCAACATAAATCAAGTAGTATTTTATTCTAGGATTCTAAAAACATAAAAATTTCAAGAAAAGGGCTAAATTGACTTACCAAATTAAGCTTGAATCTTAAAACCCTAATTTTTCCTTCTTTTTCTTTCTTTCTTTCTTTCCGTTCTCTGTTTCGCTTGCTATGTTTCTTTTTATTTCATTTTCTTTGTTTATTTATTCTTTTATTTACTTTATGTTTATTATATTATATTAATATAATATAATATTAACATAATAATTATTATTTCTTAAATAATAAGTACATACATATATGTATTACAAATGTATGTATGTATTTATTACACATGTATTTTATTTTTACCACACAATTGTCACAATTTGGTTCATTTATTTATGTAGTCCTTTGACTTTTCTCTATTCTATAATTAAGCTTTCATACTTTATTCAATTTAACCATTATACCTAATTATTCTTAATTCAAACTAATTCGCCTAACCAAAACCTAATTAATCACATAACTAACTTCGTAAATATTTTTAATAAATATTTATGAATCCATTTTACAGAAATAGTGACCCGAAAATACGCTTCCTGATTATAGTAAAATTTTGGGTCATTAAATATGCACACTTTAATGATTTTAAATTATATCAAATGGATGTGAAAAGTGCTTTTCTAAATGGAAGTGAAATCAATCATTCTCAAGTAACAAAGATTCATGGAACTCATTTTGGAATTAACACATACTCATGCTAAGCACACAATATCCCAGAGAATGAGTAAAGAAACTCACCTTGCTTCCTTGCTATTGACAGTTTAGTTTGTCTAAACGCCAGATCCTCCTTCGTCCTGGCAGTTAAGCATAACAACCATCTATCGGTTATCTTGAAGGCATTCAAACCCTTAAAACTTAGAATTCGTAATTATATAGATGTTTTGGTAACTCTTACTCTACTTTTCTTCTTCAATCTAGAAGTTTAGGGGGTTAATAAAACTTACTAGTTCCCAATTTTTCAAATTTCGAACTCCAAATCATACGGCGATTGCAACATGCAAGCTTCCTCCAGCTACATCCTCTTCTTCTTCAAAGCAATTGAAGAAGACATTGCTTAGAGAGAAATATTTGGGGAAGAAGAATTGAGAGGAATTTTGTTTCCACACACCCACACCTATATATATATACTCCATTAGCATGGTGTCCACAAACCATTACCACCACGAAATCCTAGTCATTTTGTCCCTCACTATGGAACCAACCAGTTCCAATCTAACTGAACTAGGATTGAATCCTGACTATTTCTTAACTAGCCACTTAAGTTTCTTAAATATCTCATTATAGTTCACAAATTATTATTTCTATACATTCGGCTCCCCAACTCTTTTTCAAGTTCGGGTCCTTAGAAGAAATTGAATGTGACATGGTTAGGTAATTTTGTTGAATTAATGACTAATTAATGTACAAAGACTAAATCATAAAAACCATAAAAATTAATCGATATTGACTTTTATTGATTAAAAAGACTTAAATAATATTATTTCAAGGACTTAAGTGGCAATTTGGCCACAATAGATTATAGTGGATGGTAAAGACATGAATTTGGCCTTATTTTTTTTGTTATTGAAATTATTATTAAAAGTTTAGAAAATAATAAACATTAAAGTAAAACTAAGGTGGAAAAAGAGAGAAATTTTCATTCTTATCTTC
Organism: Gossypium hirsutum; assembly: GCF_007990345.1. Taxonomy (NCBI): domain Eukaryota; kingdom Viridiplantae; phylum Streptophyta; class Magnoliopsida; order Malvales; family Malvaceae; genus Gossypium; species Gossypium hirsutum. The sequence goes on along the minus strand of NC_053436.1, from coordinate 68,889,736 downwards.
TTCACTTTTCGAACACCATAGATTGAGGAATTGAGAGCTTCAAATTCTTCCAAGAAATCAACCTTTGCATGTGGTGAACTTGAGGTCTATTTTTCATAAATTTTATATTTTTTAGATCATTATAGATTAATCTAGCTAACTCGGGTATTAAACCGAAAAATTGTTAAAGTTTTAAAAGTTTGTAAAGTAAAATTTGTTAGTTTTGAGTATAGGGACTAAGATGTAATTATTTCAAAATTAGTATGAAGTTTCTATAAATATATGTGCTCGAGGGTTGTGGAAGTTTGAAATTAAAAACAGATTAAAATAAGCATAAATTTGAAAGTTATAACTATTTCGATTTTAGGGACTTAATTGAATAACATGCAAAACTTTAGGGAGCGTTCAAAAAATGAAATTGATTTTATACATGTTTATAATAGGAGGAAATAAGAGTGTTGAAATTGATAAATTGATTTAATAATTATATAGATCAGGAATTGGATCAAATAAGAATTAATCGAGGAAAAGGGCAAATTTGTTGATTAGTCCTTAGAGAATTAATAGTTTGCTCTCTTTTTTTTAGGTAAGTTCATATGGTATGCTTGTGTTAAATTGTTATTTATTTAAATTATAATTGTAAATATGTTTAATTGAAATTTGGATTGTTTATGATATAGTACAAAAATGTGAGATATGGACTAAATCATAAAGAAATGAAAAATTGGCTGATAAATTGAAAATAATGAATTGCAATCTAAGGTTGATTAGTTGAATTTAATCAAATTATCATGATTATGTTTGATATTCGAGATAGAGTACTGAATTGAATAGATTTGGAAATATTGTATATTACTGTAATTTGCACAATTGACTTTTTGTTATGATGAATTATAATGTTATGCATACAATTTGATAATTGATTGAAGAAATGATAGCATTGAATTGAGAAATTGGCTTATAAATGAAATTGAGTAAATTGCTACCCTATTATCTATTCAGGCAGAGTCGAGTATAGTTGGCATGCCATAAGATAGGAAGAGTTCAGGGTTATTTCGACTACGTGTCGATGAGGCATTGAATGCCAAATTACTTCGGTTATACTAATAAGGCACTAGGTGCCAAACATATTGATGAGTGTTGGGCACAAACTATTTACTTCGACATTGTCCAACGAGGCACTAGATGCCAAACTAGTGTGATTGGTTAGATCCTATTATCCGTCCAAGTTCGAGTCAAGTTAATAGGGGTATAAAGTGTAAATGGGATAAATGATATATGAATTGTTTTGGTAATATTATTTGATGATACAAATACACGTCGTGATTTATAAAAGATTATGCGAACTTATTATTCGAGCTCGGAAGGCCGATATGGAAATATGATGAGTTAATGATTTGATTTGAAATTTGAATAATTAAATGAAATAGTGAATAGCATTATATCGAAATTCAATGTATTGTTGATAATAGATAGAAAATGATATGAAATTAATATCAAATTGAATAAATGTTGGTTATAATCGATTTGGAATGTTGTATGCTTGATTTATTATAAGATGAGATATATGTTGATACTCACCTTATTGATATGTGGTTTCCATGTTTAGGTAATGTAAGGCCCCGAATTTGGGGTTAGAAGTTTTACAATTTGTAGGTAAGAGTCAGTGGCTAGATCAGGCAATTGAGTTTGTTTCTGTATTCTAGTTTCAAAATATGACCGCTGGTCTGGTGGTTGGTTAAGTGTTAGTTTAGTCTGGGGTCTCAGGTTCTCCAGGTGTGTTAGTGGGGAATTATTTTTGCATCTTCTATTTGTTTTGGGTTAAAGATAGTTATTATTTTTTTAACTTTATTTTTATTATTTTGATTGGTTATTTTTATTTTTATTTTTGGGAAAAGAATGGCACGTTCTCTTCTTTTTCTCCCTGAACTTTTCCTCTATCTTCCTTATTCTTTTTTTCAATCGAGAGATTTTTTTTCTCTTTCTTTGCCTCTATTGGTTCTCAAATTAACTCCGGGTTCAATGTTATTGACCGATGGATCTCTGAATTGGCTTGGGGAGTGAAGCGAACGATTCGGGTGTTCATCTTACAAATTAAAGGGGGTTTCGAACCTCTTCTCTTCTATTTTTGATTTGTTAATTCAATTTTATTGTATTTGATAATATCGAGTGTGTATTGAACTGGGTATTGGTACCAAACTGCTTATTGTTGTTGATTCTAGTGGATTTGTGACAGTCTAAATTAGACCCTAGTTGGAATGTAGTTTCGAGGCCATAAGACCGAGTCCCAAGAATTTATTTAAAATTTAGTTGCATGTCATCTATGTGTATTAGTGCATGTGTGAAAATTTGATGATTTAATTTAGACTTATGAATGTGAATTTCGTGTGATTGACTTAGTTGAGAACTTAAGAAAATATGATAGGGGAATGTGTAAGGACCAAATAATAACAAAGTGAGGGATCTTGGGTTTGCATGTCAAATTGCCAAAAAAACCCAAGTAGTGGCCGGCCATGCCATGATGCCCCTCCCTTAGGTTGAATTTCAATGCAATTATTTATTAGTTAACAATTAAAATAAATAAAAGAAAGGAATTAAAAAGGAAAAGATGAACAAAATGAGGAGGGAAGAAGGAGTGTTCATGTTTTCTTTCTTTTGCAATTGCCGTAACTAGAGGAAGAGGAAGAAGGAAGATTCGGCCAAGGTGGTCCTCTAGATTAAGGTATGTTCAAGGTTATTTTTGGAAGTATATACAACCTTTGGGTGATGAGTCTAAATTCTATCTATCTCATGGTTGGATTTGGGGTTGTTGGAGAGTTAGGATTCGGCTAAGGAGCTTAAAAATTTTAGTTGATACCTTGATGCTATTAGCATGCTAGTTATATGGATGTGTTAAGTTGCTTGTTATGTTAGCATGAAAGTTGAAATTGTTAAGCTATTTTGTTGGAGGTGCCGAATTTAGGACTAAGAAGAGAATGAGTATTCGGCTAACATAGTGGAAAGGTGGGTGTTGCCGATTGTTAGATTTAGACTATGGGAGTGGCTATAATGGGCATTAAGATGTGGAACTTAAGAAATGTAGTTATATGTGGATTTACATGATGTTACAAATAGATGTGAAAATATGCTAGATTAGGAAAATTCGATCAAGTGTTCATGAGATGAAATTAGGTGTTTAAATGATGTTATAGTTGACATTGTACATATATACATACATTTGGCCATCTAATTGAGTATGAAGGTGGTGTTAAATCTAATTGTGATGCCCATTCGGAAGTATATATACATATATATATACATAAGTATGCCCATTCGTGATGTTACCTTTAGTTATGTGTATAATCGACTAAATGGGTAATTAGTGAGGATGGTTGCCGAATATACAAACATACATATGCATGTGTAATTGAATTATGAATGTTTAGCAAGATGGTTAAACTAGTTGATTTATTGATTAAGCTCAAGGAGTTAAAGGAGGAGAATCAAGCAAAGGCAAAGAAAAGATCATCGAGTAGCCGAGTTGGAACCGTCTTACCCAACACAAGGTAAGTCATTAAGCATATATTTGGTATTGATTTAAATAGTCATAATGTCTATGTAATTATGTCGAATGAAATGATAAATATATATATACACGTATGCATGGGGTGATGAAAGTATTGAATGAAAAAGAAAAGAGGTGAGGTGTATTGAGATGTAGATTTCGGCACTAAGTGTGCGGGTATAAACAATTATGATCATGAGATTGGCACTAAGTGTGCGGGTTTAAATTGCATAGCACTAAGTGTGCAAGTTTGATTATATAGCACTAAGTGTGCGAGTTTGATTATGTAAGCACTAAGTGTGCGAGTTTGATTATATAACACTAAGTGTGCGGACTTACTATATGTTTTTGAAGCACTATTGACACTAAGTGTGCGACCTTATTGAGTTGGTCCCGGACAGCGGACGAGTAAGTGTCTTGAGTTCGTGGCTAATAGACGTTATGTTTATATTTGGAATTCTTGCTTGATAAGTTTTGAACCTATGTGATAATTATACTTGAAGTGACATACATGAGATTCATCATGGAATAGAGGGAATGTTATTTAGTTGCATGAATGTAATGAGAATGAAAGCATCCATGGAAAATGCCTCAAATACCATGTTGAGTAGCATATGAAAAATTGATGTAGTACCTTGTATGATATTGAGCCGAAAGGTCTAAGGAACCATGGCATAGTTGTATGGGTGGAGAGAATTAACCCCTTTTCACTTGTTTTCTCATGTGATAATTTATTAATGGATGATTATGTAATGCTTATGACTTACTGAGTTATATACTCACTCGGTGTTTGCTTGTCACCTACTTTAGGTTTCTTGGACTCGTCTTTTTGCGTGCTTGGGACCGTCATCGAAGTCATCACACCAGCTAGCAAGTTTTGGTACTTTCTTCTTAGTCGGTCTAGGAGAACATTTCGGCATGTATAGGCTATTATGTTGTGTTTGAACTTTGGTATGTAAACTTTCAGCCATGCGAAAATGGCATAAATGTTAATTTGGACTTTGGGTCCTATGATATTTAGTTATAAATCTTAGTAAATGGGTTTTATAATGTGGTAATGACTGATATTTGCCAATTCGGTTTGGTTGAATAATAGTTGAGGCCTATTCGATTTTTATGCCATATGTCATGGTTGATTATTTTTGGTGCTAAAATTCATGATATGGAAATAGTGTAGTAGGGAGATGTTTGACAATGATTAGCCTTTGGCATGGCTAGTCATGATCATAATTGGTGATAGGTATGATGAATCAGTCGTTAGACCAAGGAAAATCACGAAATAGGCATAGTCTGCTTTAGTAACAGATGCTGACAGCAGCAGTGTTGTGAGATTGAAAAATCACTAAAAATAGTAGAAATGGAATTAAATAATGAATAAATTAGGTAATCGAAGCTTGATGAGTCTATTTTCATATGGAAGAAACGAAACGACCATATGAACTTTATGTTAGGAGATAATTAAATTCTTGTGAAACAGTGCCAGAGCGATTTCTGGATCCCCTGTTATGAATTATAAAATTCACCGTAAATTTTATCGAGATAATTAGAGGTCTTGCCTTATATGTACAGATTCGTTATCGAGTCTAGTTTCATTAGAGACAAACGGCATAAGAATTGAAGCTCTGTAAAGGGAGATATATAAGTCGTATTGCACAAATGTCAGAGTAGTCGAACCCAGGAACAGGGACGACTTTAACTAATAAACTGTATCAATTGGCCTGACAAAAAATTCTACAAAAATTCTACCATATAGATATATGAGTCTAGTTCCAGGGAAAATTTACGGAACTGGATTTCGAGTTTCAGAACTCAAGATATGATTTTTAAAGTGACTAGTACGCAGATTGGCAGCTTGTCTAGGAAATTTTTAATAAGTGGTTTGAAGTCTGTTAACACCTCGTGTTCGACTCTGGCGACGGTCTCGGGTTCGGGGTGTTACAGGATTTCTATAAGATTCTATTGTTTAAAGAGTGGTTAATGGCTGGGGTTTTTTTTATATCGTAAAACCAAGATTTTGGCCAGTTTTGGTGTGGTTTCGTGACCACATAGGCAGCCACACGAGCGTGTGCTCCGTTCAATTAAGAATTAGGGTTTTCGGGCAAACGTTGGTGCCACACGGTCGTGTGGTCGACTTGGGGATTTTGTCGATTTTCACAGAGCTGTGTCCCTTGAGCACATTGGCGATGTTTGGGAATTAGGGATTTAGTGATTTGGTGCTGCATGGCCCGACCACATGACCGTGTGGCCAATTTGGGGATTTATGGATCTCACATAGCCGTGCATTTTGGGACACACAGCTGTGTCTGGTGGGCAACAGGCGTGTGAGACCCTTACACGGTAGTGTCTTGCTCAGTGCTCTATTTAAGCACATTTGGATAGTGAGCTACACGGCCAGATCACATGGCCATGTCCCTAGGTTACACAAGTGTGTAATGCCCCAATTTTTGGGCCTAAAAGTATTAGACCTTGAGTCTGGGTTCGGGTAGAAGACGGCCCGAATAATTTGGATGTTATTATTATTATTATTTAGTATGTTAGTTTAGTAAATAAATTACGAAGGGTTTATGGTGTGGGAAAAAGTCCGGGGCTCGGCCCATAGCTTTAGCAAAATTCTTAAATTTTGCCTCTTAAGGGAATCTGGGCAGTAGGCCTTATTAATAATTTGGATTGAGTTTTAGCAAAAACATGCACCTGGCCCAGTGGCTAAGCACCCTAAGAGGGCGTCGGAGGTGCCTAGGTTCAAGGCACGGTGTGAGCAAAATGGTTGTTTTTTTTAATATTTAGGTTGCGATTGGAGTAGGGGTTAAAAGAAATTGCGAGCATAATCCAGTACAAGGAGTACCGTGGCGCAGTGGCAGCAGCGTGCTGGGCAAGCGGAGAGGGCACAGGTTCGAGTCCTTGCGCGGGCAAATTCTGTTTTATTTTTAAAGCGGGCCAGAACTGAAACAGATAAGGGTTATAAATTTATTGTGAGGGGATTATTTCATGAAAGGAACTTCGGTGCAGTGGCAAGCAGCGTATTTGTGGTTAGCAGGTCGTAGGTTCGAGATGTATAGCAGGCGAAATTTCCTTTTTATTTCGCAAGTAACCGAGGCTTCAGCAGGAATAGATTAAGATTGATTGTGACCCTATATTAATAAAGAAAGAAGCGTGGTGCAGTGGCCAGCAGCATGGGCGAAGGCGTAAGAGCAAATGGAGGTCTGGGATTCGAGCCTCACCTCCCGCCAGGCAAGCTTGGAATTTTGTTGCACGCGTGGGCAAGGAGTTGAGGTCTGATCAGGACTCTGGGCATCCTGCTGAAGCGGTGCAAGGATGTGGATAAGATGCCTGCTAACTGATCGGTTAGGAGTTTGAATGAAAATTCAAACATTGAGTTGGCCAAGAATCAAGGAGCAATTCATGGAATTGGAATTTAGGAAGAATTTTTATGCCGAAATACACTCATTCGACCATAGCAAATAAGTGCCGTTTATTTTTGGCCTTTATGATTCATTTTCTCTTCTTTCATTCTCTTGCTCTCTTAGTTCTTCAAGCCGAGGCCATTAACCCATTCCTCTCCTTTCTTTTATCATCATCTTCCCATCTTCTTTGCTTCACCAATCATAAAGAAAAAACCTCTTCCATTCAATCACCTTAGCCGATCACTCACAAAAGCTGAAACTGCAACTTTTGCTTTCTCCCTTGTGCCAATCTCTTTTACTTTTACTCATCTTTCGGTTAAAGCCGAATCCCCCAACTATGTTAGCCTTGTCGACATCTGCTTCCTCTCATCATCGAGTTTCCATTTTTCTTCCTCCCTTGTTTGTTGAAAAGCCGAGGTCACCATACTTTAAGAGGTTGAAAGCCGAACACCTTTAGACCTCTTGGAGTCATACTTTGCTCGTGTTAGGGGTAGGAAAGTATTGGAAACATTCTTCATCGAATAGATCTCGTGGTAAGTATTCGTAACCCTCTTTCTATTCGTATCTTGTGGTTCTGGAAAAAAAAGCTGCAAAATCCCTAATCGCTTAAGGGTGGCTAACGTTGGGACTAAGGGCATTTTTGCCTCTTTCTTTTGGTTTTGTATGCGCTAGAGTGGTCAAGGGGGTGTACAACAGAGGGCTTGAAGGTTAACTCAGTTGGACATCTAGATCTAGTCCATATTTCGGCAGAAAGGTAAGAACTTTAGGGTCTCAGGCAATGTTGGTTGAATATGGTAAGGGGACTAGTACGTAGTTTGTTTTTGATGTGTAGACTGACGTTTTAGTAACTCGATTGTAGGAAACTCATGTGTGGATCTCGCCAACGTATCGTTACAGATCAGGTGTGTAAACGATACCCACTAGTAGACTAGATCGGCAAAAACTGAAAAGTCGAAACGCCGAAAAATCGGCATTTCGAGAACTTGCGAGCGTGCGAATGCTCGTGAGATTGCTTACATTGATAATTTTGGTAACTTCAACGGTAAGATTGCAGAGTGCGCAATTTCGTGCACTTCGGTATATTTGGGCTTAATGGGCCGAAATCGGGTTAATGGGCCAACGGGCCCAATTCGGTAAAAATGCTCGGTAAGTGATTCTGTTAATACGTTAATAACTATAATAAGCATGAACCCTAAAAAGACTGATAAAATCACTGAAATACCTCTGTAAGGTAAAATTACCGTAATACCCCTAAAGGGGTAAGTTTATGATTACGCCCCTCGAGGGTAAATAACTATTCTTACACTATAATCTGGCTGTCTTTTTGAAGCATGCCTTGTTAATTATATATATATTCTGCATACATGTCATACTGCATGGGGTTGGGTTTTGTTATGGAGGAAGAACCCGTTCTAGTGGCTGTGCCACATATTCTGATATAAGCAGCTTTGTTGCGGATTATAGTTAGTGCCGCAACCGGTGCTAACACTGTAAGTGTAGGGATGGTATGGGTGATTTATTCCCCACAAGAAGTGTAGGGATGGACAGAGGCAAGTGCAGGGTTGGATGGGGTTATCATGCATTAATCATATGAGACTGTTTTGTTATGGGCTAACTGTATTGAAATGGGCCCAACTGTGTTAATATGGGCAAGGCCCAATATATCTCAACTTGTAATAGGGCTACGGCCAAGATTGATACTGATATGGGCTAGGCCCAGTATACCCTGATACTTTAAGGGGCTATGGCCCAGATTAATATTGATATGGGCTAAGGCCCAGCTAACTCTGATTTTTGAATAGGGCTTAGGCCCAGTAAAGCTTGAACTGATTTGGGCTCTGGTTGGGGTACTTTACACACTAAGTTTTCCAAACTCACCCCCTTTTTCCCATCTTTGCAGCTGAGCCTTAGATCGGTGGACTTGGACCTGGACGGATTCAGAGTGGCCATGTGGACTGTTTAAAATAAGTGTTTATGCCTTCACTTTTATTCTAGATTATTTCCTTTATGTTTTCGGGTTTTAATTTGTAATAAGGCCGCTTTAATTATTTTTAATTATTTTTAGTACGTTTTGTTAGCTTAGATATGATATTGTTTTAACTGTTTGAAATTGAATAACTCTAGGGCGCGTTTTAAAAAGGTTACCTGATTTCAAAATATCGCGATAACAAAGTAAGGCTTCCGCAACGAAAACATTTTCAAAATTAATAACCTTTTCAAATGGTTTTAAATGAATTGGTTTTCCCTGAACAATCACTCAGTTAGAGTGTGGCAATGGTTGTGTGCATGTCTAGGATTGGATCCGTGGAGAGCTGGGTACTTAAGCAGTCTAATTGACTCACCTCCTCCTTTCTGGCATCTTACCTGGTGCACAGCTCTCATTCACTTTAATCTATAACAAAGATATTCTTTAAACACTAAGAAAGACTTTAGATAAAACATGACTTTTCTAGTAACGCTTCAATGTGACACGCCCAATTCGGTCGTAACGTCTGGGCCGAGTTTGGGGTGTTACAGGGTTTGTGCCTTTTTTTGCACGAGCATGTATACCTCCACAAGGGCGTGTTTACCCCTCACACGGCCTAGGCATATCCACACAACCGTGTACTCTGACCGTGTGGCCCAACCATGCCAAACTTTGTTCTGTGTCAAATTTAAGCTTGATTAAAATTTCGTGAGTTCCGACTCCAAGCTAAGTCATAGTAGGGGTGTTCGGGACTTTATTTTGGGCTAGATTGGTAAGTTTATATAGATATAACTTTATTTAAGTAGATTGTTTGATTGTTACATTTGGTTGCTATGCAATTGATTCTAAACCCGAGTAAATGGTTGTACGCATTCTTGATTCTAAGTGATTGGTGTGTGAGTGTTTGAGTGTGGTGCGCATTATTTGACTACACGAAAATTCTGTAAATGTTTGTTTGGATGTGAGTTTCTGTGTCCAAATGACTATCTGGAAAATTTGTATTTTGATTCTGTACGTCTGTCTGCATACACACTTTTGCTTAAAAACATTTTAGGTTTGGTTGTGAAGAGAAGGAAGACTATTCTGATCTGGCAGTTTAAACTGTAATATGTCTGTACAGTGAATTACCATATTGCACTATACTGTATATACGCTAGCCCTACTGCATATTAATATCTGAGTGATTCAGTCCACATATATGGTGTGTAGGGCTGGATGGGCCTTTCGAGGTCCTATGTGTTATATTTTGGCTGGATGAACGTAATCAGCTCTTATGGGGTGTGATCAGGGGACAGAGAGATATGTTGTCTGGATGGGTGGGTTTTTACTTGACTGCATTTCATACGTATATGATTAAGTGTTCTGGGTACAAGGTTATCTGAATGTATTCTGTCTGATTGAAAACAAATATGACTAAGTGTCTGTGTGTGACATGGTGTGTGTTTGAAATGTTACGCTTGATTGGGACATTGACCTCGAAATTACCTTTTGTTTTTGTATATATCTGTAGTTGTTTCGATATTGAATTGTGTTCTGTATTTTTGTTATTAGTCATGTATCAAACTCACACTGAGCTCGTGTAGCTCACCCCCTCAGTTTCCCCTTTTCAGGTATTCCATATACTGTTATTGGACTCGGCACGATAGGGGTCTCGAAAGCATCACATTTTCTTAAAGCCGGTTAATAAAGTTTTTTCTATACATCTGATTTTATGTAGGAAATTTTGGATTGTAAGTTTTGTTATTAATACTGTAATGTTTTTTAGGTTGTTAAACTAAAAATTTTTTCCCACGATCACTTCGGTGATCAATGTGACTTCTGAAATTTGGTCTAAACTTCTAGGCCGGGTTTGGGGTGTTACAGGTAAAATCGTAAAGTTAGTATCTTATCGAATTATATTGTAATTCGAGATAAGATTTTGTTTAAATACCAGTGAACTTACTAAGCATTTGTAATGCTTACCCTCTTGTCTCCTTTTTCCCTATAGATTGTCCACTTACGGAACGTGTCAAACAGATCGTAGAGAAGATCGTACTATCATGCTGTTGTTTTAGTAATCTTTTAATCACTTGAATTTTAGTTTTTTGGCATGTATATAGGGTTGATATAGGTGTTTATCTTGTTTGGTTGATTTTGGTTTGAACCTTGTTGAATGATTGATTTTGGACTTGTCCATGGGCATGTAAAAATGTGTGTAAGCTTGATAGTATGTATGTTGCATATGGATCTTATGATTGACAAGTTTGGAAAAAAATTAGTATGGTTATATTGGTAAAATTGATTGATTGGAAAAGAGTTGAATGTGTACAAGTGAAATGATTACTTAAAGACTTTAATGATATATAAATGTTTGGTTGATTGAGAAATTGTGTTAAGGTATTGGAAAGGAATTTAATGGTATGGTTTGATGCATAATGCCATGAAAATTTAATACTTTGAAATGGTATATGTATGTTGGTAAGTTTGAATTGAGTAAGTAGTTTTAATAGGTTTTGGTGCCAAAATTTTGGACAAGTTACTTTGGTAATTAGAATTGTTAGAATTTAATACTTATAAATGAATGTTTGGGAATGCCTCTAAGTATGCTTAAGGTTTGGCTTGGCATGAAATAGGTACCAAATAGGAAAATTTCATAAAAAAAAGGTGTTCGTCTCGACGTGAAATATCCCTCGTCGCAATGTCAATAATCACATAGTTCACTTCAAGTAAATTATCACTCTTATTCATTTTACAAATGTTTTCTTTCATCCATAATTTCAAACCTTGAATTTACTTACTCAAGCTCAATATTAATATCTAATTAAATTCCAACACTTAGCTTCACTTTTACTTACCATTATTTGTCAAATTAGAGAACGTCTTACAGGTCAAGTACGTCGTTTATTTGATGCCATATTCTAACTATGGTCTTACACGAAGTCTCATATCGATGCCATGCCCCAGACATGGTTTTATACGAAATCACATATCGATGCCAACGTCATATCCCAGATATGGTCTTACATAGGATTGCATATCGATGCCAATGCCATCTCCTAGACATGGTTTTATACGAAATCACATATTGATGCCAACGTCATATCCCAAATATGGTCTTACATAGGATCACATATCGATGCCAATGCCATCTCCCAGACATGGTCTTACATGGGATCACATATTGATGCCAATGCCATATCCCAGACATGGTCTTACATAGGATCACAATGCCATAGCCCAACTATGGTCTTACATGTCATTACGATGCCATAGCCCAGCTATGGTCTTACACGTACTCAAATGTACTGCCATGGTCCAACCATGGTCTTAACTGTCAATTCATCACTGAACGATCATACTCATCTCCTGCATTCTACTCAATTTGATCTCCCAGTTCAATTTCAATACCATTATAACATTTAGGGTTCCATAACAAAGTCATAAAACAAAACATTATATATTCTCTAGTTTAACAATTAAACATGAGATACAGCTATATGGACATACTGATTTTGCATTATTCAAACAAGTGTACATACACACACATTCTGTTCGTTGGGTAAGTTTATTTATCATATTCACTTAAATAAATAGATTGGGCACATAACATCATATCATGCTATACAAGCATGGATGGCTTATCACTATATAAATTTTCTTTTCATTCCACGTTTCCACATTTCTTAGCTTATAGTTATCTCATTTCGTATATTAACACATACCTATCATGAACTTCTATTCATACCTTTCCAAAATTTGACATATCATAGGCACATTTCACTCATCTCAATATCATTTTTAGCATTGTCGAAAAATTAGCTTGGTTGGAAGTTACCTCTTTCTTAACAAAACAATTTCGATTTCGTTAGAGCCGGGAGATATTTCATTATCACGAGTAGTAATATGTCATGTATAGCTAGATTCACATATGCTAGGTTAGCCCGAGAATCGACTAAACTATAGCTCTGATACTATTAAATGTAACACCCCTTACCCATATTCGCGCCGGAATAGGGTACGAGGCGTTATCAGACATAAACTCACACAATTATACAAAATTGGGCCATAAAATTTGCCCAAATTTAAAACTTTTCATTCACATGTATATCGTCCCTTATAATGGGTCTTCAAGGCCCAAAACATACATTGGGTGTGGTTTGGGACCAAATCGAGAACTCTCGAAACTTATACAATACTTAGAAAATTTTTTTATTTTGGTGGGTCACATGCCCGTGTGGGTAGGCCGTGTGGCCTCACATGCCTGTGTGGCTTAGGACACGTCCGTGTCTTCAACCCGTGTAACTCTCTATTTATGACGCCATCAACTAAATTGAGGTCACACAGCCAAGTCACACGAGAGTACTTAGGTCGTAGCCTCCACACGGCTGAGACACACGGTCGTGTCTCTACCCGTGTGTTTACTACTGAGCATTCTGTTTTACCAAATTAGGGTACAGGGGACACACGGCCAGATCACACGCCCATGGGGGTAGACCATGTGTCATACACAGTCTAGACACACGCCCATATGCCTACCCGTGTGGACAACTTTGAGGCTATTTTCCAAGCCAGTTGCCATCCTTATTTGCACATACATACATGACTTCAAAGGCATTTAACATGGCATAAGTGAGCACTTAAACATACACAAAAAAGACATGACCGTGATCATTTCATCTTTACTTATACATGCATAAGACTTCATACTTTGTCAAGCCCAACTTACAAATTCTCATTTAAGCCATGTTTATCATCATACTAAACCAATCCAAATTAAATTATCAAGCATTCATAACCACAACACATCACCATTGCATGGGCACATGTATACTTAAATAAATAGGCTTACAACCCAATAATCAATATAAGCCACATCTCATGGCCTTATACCAAATAAATCAAATATCAATATAAGCCAATTTACATGGGTTCACATTACATCAAACCCTTAACCATTACAAGCCAATACCTTTGGCTAAATTGTAAAGACGCATTCACAATTGACTAGGTCCCTATACATGCCATAAACTTAAGAGGTTTGTATTCATTTTTACCCAGGATGATAGCTTGATAGTGTGATGACATCTCCGGCGGTCTCCAACCTGACCTAGCTAATTTAACCTATAAGACATGGGAAAGGAGGGGGGTAAGCTATATAATATAGCTTAGTAAGTTCATATGCAAATAATAACAACTATTAACATTCATTTACTTTATCCATCCATAAGATTACTATAATTTAATTAGCATTAGATTTTAAGATTTCTACTTATTCATTCATAGTGATTACTCCTTTAATTTATAAACACCATTTAAATGCCTTGGAATTAGCCTAGCCACTATAGTTTTCCTATTATAACATATCACATTCAATTAGGCTCCTAAGCCTATCACATGATCATTATCAAATCTTATCATGCATCCATTCATCACAAATGTAGACCATTTGTTGTAAGGTTATCAATGTTTCACAAGCATAACTTGTTCACGTACATTTTCACCAAGAATTCATCATATATCAAATTCACTTCACATGAGTTCTGTGTACGTACCTGTACCACTCGTAATATGTCACATACTTTTTCATTCTTAGCATACCCGTTGAAATACAATTCAAGCATATAAACATATTAGGTCACATCTCAAATTGGCCAATCAGTCTAACACATAATCATCATTCATATTCATCATATATCCAACATTACGAGTATGTGCACTATCAATCACTATGGGTAATAAGTAATTATTTCCACAATAATCATGAATTTACAATTATAGGTTTACGTACATGCCTGTTTACTCGTAGTAATTTCATTCTCATACTCATCTTTAATTTACCCGTTGAACACATCGGAATACTAAGTATGCTCATGGATCTCATACTCATAGTACCGTATCAATGTCATGTCCTGCATATAGTTTTGCATGAAATATCATATCGATGCCATTTCCCTAACATGGTCTTATACAAAATCACACACCGATGCCATATCCCAGATATGGTCTTATACGAAATCTCAGTAGCTCTAATATCTTGAATTTTGTATTCTACCCTTGAGGTTAAATTGAGATTTCTCATTTTTCGAACCCTCGTCAAAATCATCATTAATCCTGTAATAGTCCGATTTAGGGCCTAGTCAAAATAGTGGCCTCGAGACTACAAATTCAATGTCAAGAAAATTATTTTATTATTAAATTTATGTTATAGCATGTTTATAAGAGTGCATGAAAAATTTGATCTATTAATTTTAGCGTTTATGAGCCCAATTGTGAAAAATGACTAAATCGCATAAAGTGCAAAGGTCTTGTATTGATAGCTAAAGGTGTTAAATAGTTAGGGAACCAAAATTAGGGGTCTTTAAAAGGCAAATAGACCCTTGGAAGAAGGCATAGCCGGACATAGAGTCAAAGAGGAGACAAATTTGTCAAAATTAGTTGAGTTGGTGACCAATTTTGATTAGATTAAAAATAAATCAAAGGGAAAATATATCATCTTTTTTTTTACCATCTTATTCTCCACCGAATTTTTAGAAAAATTAAGGGTTTGGAAGCTTGAAATTTTTCAGCAACTTGAGGCATTCACAAGTAAGTGGTTTTAATGAGTTTCTTGAAGATTTTTACATTTTTGGACCCCATGAAGCATGAGCTTTCAAATGAGGGTACCATTTTTCCAAATGATTGAAAGTCTAGGGTTTTTCCATGAGAGAATATAGGGTGTTTTCTGAAATTTTATGGAAGAATATGAGTCTTGGGTGTGATGTAAACAACTTTTTTGAAAGGTGTTAGCATGAGAACACCTAAAGGGACCACTTTGCATAAGTTGTAAAATAGATGAAAAATGTGTGAAATAGTAGAATTTTGGAGTTGCTATAAGAGTAAAAAGGGTTCGGCTAGGCTTAAGATGCAAAAAAATTAGATAAAAATCAATTTTTGAGCCTAGGGGTAAAATGGTCATTTTGTCAAAGTCTAGCGGCAAAATTGTCATTTTACCAAAGAAGTGAATTTTTGATTGCCTAATTTTATGTAGTGACTAAATAATGTATTTTACTATTATAGATCAAGAAATACTAAATCCGAACCTAGACTAGGGGAAAGCCAAGCAAATCAACTAAATCGACTAGTCGCCATATTTTGTAATCCGAGGTAAGTTTTATGTAAATAATACTACATTGTTAATGTATGCATTGAATTGTACTTGAATTTAATATACCATGAAGTGCTTGATTGTGGAATTGAGAAAGCATGATTGTCAATAGAGATAGCAGAGTTCCCGTTTGAATCTAAGAAATAAATCGGATATTCATGCCATGACATAGGGGTTACTGTGAGCTAGTGTAAGTCATGTCTGGGACATGCATCGACCACATTATGAGAGCTAGTGTAAGACCATGTCTAGGACATGGCATCAGCATCGAGACGAGTACTAGTGTAAGGCATGTCTGGGACATGCCTTGGTCTCGAGACGTTAGCCAGTGTAAGACATGTCTGAGACATGCATCGCCTACTAGATGATAGTCAGTGTAAGACTATGTCTGGAAAATGGCATCGACTTGAGATATGAGCTAGTGTAAGACCATGTCTGGGACATGGCATCAGCACCTTACCCCACGTTTGAGGCTATGGAATATTCGATAGCATTCTAAATGGTTCAACGGTGAAAGTTTTGATTTCTAATTAATAAGGAAAGTATAACCATGTTGTGATGATACAGGTACCTATTTGGTATGTAAAAAATGTGAGCCACATTATATGCTATATGATGTGTATTGAATATTGAGGAGTAAGTTTTGCTTATGCCCACTTGTGTATGATGATACTTGTTGAAGAATGGTAAATTATTGTTGTATAATTATTTATATGCAACTTAATAAGCTTTATGCTTACTCCCTCTCCTTTCCTTTTTCTTATAGTGTCGCCTATCTAGCTCAAGGATCAACGGAAGTCAGAGATATCAATCATATTATCATTCGAAGCTTTCGGTATAGTTCAATTCATATTTTTTATTATGGCATGTATAGGGCCGAGACTTTGCCATTTTTGTGTCATTGAAAACTAGCCAAATGTGTTGGCTTAGGTTGGGAACCCTTCATTTTGTATTAAGCCTTGAATGCTGGCTAATATCCATTTTGATTTATATGAAAATGTGTCATTTTCATAGATGAGTAAAATGCATAAATGGAATTTTGTTTATTGTGGCTAATTTGGTTGCTTGGGATAGTCTTATCTTGATTTTGGTTGATGCTATGCAGGTTATGTAAGTAAGGGTGGCAATTAGGCTTGGTAAATAGCCTTATATTTTCCACATAGGTAGACACACGGGCATGTGTCTAGACCGTGTGCGACGCATGGACTGCCCCATGGGCGTGTGGTCCGGCCGTGTGTCCCCTATACGTAAAAATTTCTAGTTAGTATGCATGATAGTAAACACATGGGCAGAGACACGGCAGTGTGTCTCAGCCGTGTGAGGGACATGGCCTAGCACACAGGCATATGCCTTTCCCGTGTGTCATTTTGGGGACACTGACATCAGAAACAGAATGTCCATGTTTTTGCACACGGGCTAGGACACGGGCGTGTCATGGCCGTGTAATGGACACAGGTTAGGCACACGGGTGTGTGCCAGGCCGTGTGAAAACCCTTATAGGTGTGCATTTAGAATTAATTCCATATGGGTGAAGGACACAGGCGTGTCCTTGTTTTGCTTAGGCTGTGTGTGACACACGGGCCATCAACACAACCAGGTCAAAATGGTCACACGGGGGTGTTGCCTTTCCACACGGGCATGTGCCCCTGTGTCAAGTGTCAATTTTCTATAGTTGGCTTAAGGGCTCGGGTTAATCCCGGATAGTTTCTTATGATCGATTTAGGGATCGTAGGCCCATGAAAATAAGCTTAATGTAGAAATTGAAAAAAAATTTAAATTGAGTAGAGTTTTGGTGACTCGAAAATGTTTGTTAGCATGAGTTCAAAGTTAGGTAATACCTTGTATTTCGTCCCGGCGAAGGGTTCGAGTGTGGGGTGTTACAAATACATTTCATAAAAACAAATGTATACAATTCATGAAATATCAAAATATTAAATACATAACATAAGGTTGAATTATTTACACATGAACTTACCTCAACACCAAAATGGCAAAAGGGACCTAACCGTCAATTTCTTGTTTTTCTCCTGTTCTAGGTCCGAACCCCATTTTCTTTAATCTATAATATCACATTTAGTCTATTTATTAGTCACATTAGTCAATGTGATCCAAAAATCATACTATGGAAAAATTATGTTTTTGCCCCTAAACTTTTTCATATTTACACTTTTTCTCCTAGGCTCGTAAAATGATTTTTATTCAATTTATTTGCAGTTTAAGCCTATAAAAATCATTTTCATAACTATATCAGCCCACAATTTCCACTAAATCACACTTTTATGACAAATTTTATAACTTTTACAAATTAGTCCTTTTTAGCGTTTTTACTGTAAACTACTTAGTAAAAGTCATTTAACACACAACAAGCATTCATATGCCTCCCTTAAACATTAAAATACACACATGTAGCACATGGGTAAATTTTTAAACATCAACCCTAGCTCAAATAAATGGTAGAAATAGATAGATCTTGTTACGAGGATTGCAAAAACATAAAAATCGTTAAAAATGGGGCTAGAACGAAGTTACAATCGAGATTGGAAGCTTGAAAAACCCTAGCCATGGTTTCTCCATGCAATTTTTGGCCAATGGGTTGAAGATGGACAAAAATTGGCTTTTAATTTTGTTTTTAATTCATTTTAATAACTAAATGACCAAAATGCCCTTAATGAAAAACTTTTGAAACATGCCTAACCATGTCCATTTTTGTCCACCAAATTAACCAATGGTATAATTACCATATAAGGACCTCCAATTTAAAATTTCATAACAATTGGACACCTCTAGCATGTAGAACTCAACTTTTGCACTTTTTATGATTTAGTTCTTTTGACTAAATTGAGTACCCAAACGTCAAAATTTTCAAAAGAAATTTTCATGAAATCTTTTCGTGAAATCTTAGACCATAAAAATATAATAAAAATAAATTTTCTTATGTCAGATTTGTGGTCTAAAAACCACTGTTTTGACTAGACCTTAAATCAGGATGTTACAGAGTTCTGCTGCAGTTTTGAATTTTGACCTAATTTATTGTAAAAGAACACACACCTAACTTTCTTGGGGTCTAGGACGATTACCTTTTGTTCAAGGTCAATCCAATCACCTATAAGGGTCGAAACTTTGATGAAATTCGGGATGTAGTTGATAGAAATCAACTGTTAGAGAAAAGAATTGAAATCGGGAATAGATTTTGATTCGGGAATAAAATAATTATCAACAATTGAGAAAAAATATTTTCATAGGAAAAGATGAAGAAGATGAGGGAAATAAATATAAATAAGGGAGATAAATTCTATTAGGATTTGAAAAGGAGTTATTTAAATTCTAGTTAAGATAAGAAGATAAAAAGGTGATGAAACTTTAATTCTATTTGAATTTTGAAGAAGTATAAGATAAGAATTTTAGATAAGTTTGAAAAAGATAATCAAAATCCTATTATGATTAGGATAATGACTAAATGGAAAGATTAAACAAACTTTAAGGTGCTATTTTGGTAATTAAATGATTCTGCCGAAATCAACAAAAATGGGAAGGAGTTAGCATGACTTAAACCTAGGTGTGCTATGGGAAAGGAGCAAACTTAACCATTAGGTTACT
The DNA here is from genome assembly GCF_007990345.1 of Gossypium hirsutum. Classification (NCBI taxonomy): domain Eukaryota; kingdom Viridiplantae; phylum Streptophyta; class Magnoliopsida; order Malvales; family Malvaceae; genus Gossypium; species Gossypium hirsutum. The sequence continues at coordinate 68,870,126 of NC_053436.1, read as the reverse complement.
GCTCATCTCATGTTATTTTTCTACCATAATTAATTCTTATACTAACTTGGATTCTATCCTTATTTGCTTGAAAAACAAAGAGGAAAAATGCAAAGAGTGGAGATTTGAACCTTAGCTTTCTAAGAAAATTTTGAAACTTTTACCCACTAATGCTAGAACTCAGTTCATATTAATTTTAGTCACTTAATTGTATATATCTATTTTTGCTCAACCTACCTATTCTTTATTACCTTATACTTTTAAGCAATTATTTTATTAACTTATTTTATCTATAATTTTTAATACTCTCCTATGTTAGTTTTATAAATTATAATTAATACTCATGCTCAAGACTCACTATTAATATTTGAATTCACTTTTACCCTGTCTCCAATTAGGTCATAACTCAATTAAAACACATTATTTTTAGATTAGACCTCTTAATCAAGTTTCGTTTTTTTTTAAACTAACCCCTAATTTTTGGGATGTTATAGTTCTTCCCTCCTAAAAGAAATTTCGTCCTCAAAATTTTCCTACTGACGTGTTAATAATTTAGCTAGAATAATTCCTTATTCAAACACCATGCTTCCTTCGAGCTACTCTGATTCCTTATTTACTATCACAGATTTCCTATACTATCATTATTTTTTTCTCTTCTCATCCACACTTTCCTCTCATCTATTTTCTCTCCTCCTCCTCTTGCACCACATTGAGCCACCATAATCTTTTAATTTTGGCTACCAATTCACCACCCTTAACTATCATATTATAACCCTATCACCACCACTTCTCAACTGTTCCCCTTTCCTACTCCCTCGTTGGCCGCACCACCGCCGAACCTCCTCCACCATTGCCACCGTCACGCTGCTACATCACTACCACCATCGCCCATCTTTCTTCTCCATTTTTCGTCCCCTCTTCATCTAGATGGGTCAAATCTGAATTTAGTATTTCTTCTTCTCTCTTTAGTAAGATATTCAATTATCTACATACTCACTTTGATCATATTTTGTTTTCTTTTATTTAGCCTCACTCCTCTGTCTAACCAAAATTCTGGTGAATCACTAATCATTCCAATCTAGCCCGATATAGTGAAGGTAATGTTTATTCTTCAACTCTCAAATCTTTCTTCTCTTTTCATGAACCGAAAATAAAGACTAACACCCTTGAATATTACATTCGTCAAGATATAATCTGAATTAATTAGAATTCCTCTAAGATAAACGAAATTTTGGATTGTCTGTAACGCTCCAATTTTTGGGAATTTTAAAAATGTTGGAAAAATTAAAAAATTCTGTGTCCTGTTTGTTTTTCGTAGGATTAAGTATGTTAATGGGCCTCTAGAAGGCCCAAGCTTAAGGTAAAACTCGGTAATTTTAATTAATTTTAATTCCATAAGAAAAAGGGGTTCTGGTTAATTGGGCTTTTAGGTATTAATTGTGTAAAATAAATCACAAGGAAGCATGTGGTAAAGTGGCTACGTGACGCTACTAGGAATGCTATAAGTGGCGTGTGGATGATTGGGAGGACCCAGGTTCAAGTCACAATGACAGGAAATAAGGGATTAATTTTTATGAATGGAAAAGGTAAGTAGTGGAACTAAAGTGAAAGACTGTTAGGAAGAGTTGGAGTTGCTCAGGAGATTGAGTAAGGAGGGGATAAGGGAGAGAATTTAGGAGCTGATTAGGGAGAGCTGTGTTGGCCGAATAATGGACTCTTGAGGAGCAAGAGTTGGCCGGCCAATGGGAGCTTTAGGGAGGCAAAATTTGGCTAGGGTTAAGGTCAGTATAAATTCGGCATTAAGGGGAAGTTGGGCCGTTTGCTGACCATTTCCCTCTTCATTTTTCTCCCCTCTCTTCATCAACCTTTTTCTTATTCTCCTTTCTCCTTCATAGCTGAACCCTACTAACCTCTTGTTCATTTCCATCCTTCCCTTCAAACGTTTCAAAACCTTCATAGCCTTTGGCCATAAAAAGCCGAAATCCCGAAAGCTACACTTTCTTCTGTGCCGATTTTTCCTAGCAAAATTCTCTTATTTTGCTTATCATCTTTGGCCTATTCTTTCCTCCTTTAAACCTTAAGTTTTTGTCGACAAGACCACAGTAAAACCCTATTAATTCATCTTTTTCTACACAGTTGCAAAAAAGCTGAAAACCCCAATTTTATAGGGACTTAGCCAAATATTGAAAACACTGAAGGCTTGACTTTGGTGATCGTTTGAGGGTAGAGCAGCATTAGATTTAAGTAGGCATCAATTGGAAACATTGGTCGAAGGAATCGGTGGTAAGTAGTTTCAAAACATAGTCTTTCTTTTGTATTTTAGAAAAGGCCGAAATCCCTAAATGTTAAGGAGGCTGTCGATTTGGACTTGTAGCCTTAAGGGGTTGTAATAACTGTTCTGCTTTGGTAAATGGTGTGATTTAGAGGCTGCTGATCAAGGGCTTGGACAAGTGGAACGATCAGATCTTTGGATTTAAGACATAGTTCGGCAACAAGGTAAGAGCAAGAAGGTTCTAAGCATGTTTGGCCGAATATGGTAAGGGGTTATTTACTCAGTATTAATTCGATATCTAGAGTAATATGTTAGTGATTTAATTGTAGGCAGTTCATACGTGGATCTCGACAACGAATCGTCACAAAACAGGTGTGTAACTGACACCCTCTCATAGACTAGATCGGTAAAAGCCGAAAAGCCGAAATGCCGGAAAGTTGGTATTTTGGAAATTTACGAGTGTGCGAATGCTCGTAAGATAGTTGGGTTTGTATGTTTGGTATTCTGAAGGTAATAAACTGCAGTACGTGCGATTTCGTACATTTTGATAATGTGGGCTTAATGGGCCAAAAATCGGGTTCATGGGCCAACGGGCTCAATTTGGTAAGTATGCGCGGTAAGTATTCTGATAGTACGTAAATGGATAGGATATGCATGAAAACCCTAGAAGTAGCTAAATCACTACAATACCCTTATGTATGGAAAATTACCATGATACCTCTAGGTGTAAATGACCAATATGCCCCTAGGGTTAATTTTGTCTGAAAAGCATGTTGATTTAAATATGTATGATGTATGCCATGAATGAATATTTGTTGCATGGGGACATGGGTTATATTTTGGAGGAAGCGTCCTGGTGGCTATGCCACAATTACCTGATCTGGTGGCTCTGCCACATATTTCTGGTGGCTCTGCCACGATTATCTGTATCTGGTGACTCTGTCACATTATCTGTTCTGGAAGCCATGCTGCATAATTCTATAGCGTGTAGCGGTTGGGTGGGTCGAGTAGTCTCCCCACATGGTGAAAGGTTGGTAGGGGGTGTATGTGGTTGGTTATGTGTTGGGTTTTGCATATACATGAAATATCTGATCTGATCTGTTATGGGCTTATGGGCTTAATTCTGTATTCTGTTCTGGGCTAAGGCCAATTTATTCTGTTTCTGTGGTTTGAGCTGATATGGGCTATGGTTGGGTTAATTTTACACACTGAGTTTCCCCAAACTCATCCCCTATTTTCATCCATGCAGGTAATCCCCAGCCATAGTGGGCTTGGAGCTGCAAGGGATTCGGAGTGGCCACTCGTTCTGCAATATGGATTTCTTCTGGTGATTTGGACTTCAATTTTCTTTACTTTGATGATTTGGGTTTTGTTATGTAATAAGGCCGCTTATGATTATTTTTAATTGGGTTTCGATTTATAACTTATCATGATGACCTTAAATTATATTAACTATCAAAATGGGCTAGATCTAGGGTTCGTTTTCCAAAAACATAAACTGATTTCAAAGTAACACGATTACAAACAAGGCTTCTACTATGATAACGTTTTATAAACTTAAATACGTTTTATTCTAAAATAGACATAATTTCAATGGTAACCTAAAAATATACGCGATGTTAGAGTGTGGAAATGGCGGTGTGCATGTCTAGGATTGGATCCGAAAGAGCTTGGTACTTAAGCAGTCCGATGGACTCACCTCTTTTTTTCGGTTTCCTACCTGGTGTGCAGCTTCCATTCCCTTTAACCCTTAATTGATTAATCCTTTGAACATCAAGTACGATTTCCTAGACTTAAAATGAAAAAAATGTTTTAACGTTTTGATGTGGCACGTCGGATCGGTCATAACGTCTAGGCCGGGTTTGGGGTGTTTCATTTTGTGGTATCAGAGCCAAGTTGCAACAACTCGGCTGTGGAATGGGTTTACAAAAACGAAGATTTCAAAAAAAATTTCTGTTTTTAAAATCTGGACTTCTGAAGGTGGCATTCTGAATCTCCGGCCCAAGCCTATAAGTATTCTGAATTTTTCTGAATATATTCTAAATTATCTGTCTGTACTGAAACTTTACTAGAATACTCTAGATAGGATGCTACTGAAATCCTAGAAAAGCTTGCTAAAAGACTGAAACTGTAGCTAGACATCGATTCTGCGAAAACCAACTCTGAATTACTGTCTGAATCATAAAACATCTGTAATAAACATTTGAATGATATTAATGCATAAAATTCATAATTAGATAATACGATATTAGTACAAGTGCCACTCGTGGAAGAGGCCGTGGACGTGGCCGAGGAAGGGCTCGAGCGGTATCTTCATCTTCGGGACATATGCCAGTGGCAGATGCACCGGTACCATCGGCAACAGAAGTGGAGTCTCATGATCGTGGTACCGGGGATGACGCCCTATCGCAGGCTATGCTTCGAGTTCTGGAAAGGGTTGCCGGGCAAGTTCGGGCAATGGAATTCGAGGATCGGTTTCTGAACGACTCTGAGCTAATGGAGCGGAGATCTTTAGGGGTGTATCTAGTGTAGCCCCGAATGTGGCAGAATATTGGTTGGAGGCCACAGAACGAATTATGGATGACTTGGACTGCTCGGTGGAGCAGAAGCTGAAGGGGGCCGTATCGCTGCTAAGAGATGAGGCTTATCAGTGGTGGCTCACCGTGAGGGATGGAACCCCAGCTGATAGGGTTACTTGGGAGCTGCTTAAGACAGCCTTTAAAGGAAAGTACGTCGGGGCAAGTTATGTGGATGCCCGCAGGAAGGAATTCCTGAATCTGGTCCAAGGATGTAAAACTGTTGCTGAGTATGAGGCTAAGTTTCTGAGGCTGAGCCGGTATGCTGTGGGGATAGTCGCTACGGAGTATAAGCGTAGCGTTCGCTTTGAGGATGGACTCAGAGATGACCTTAAGGTGCTGATTGCTCCGCAGAGGGAGCGGGATTTCGCGGTTCTGGTGGAAAAAGCTAAGATAGCTGAGGAGGTAAAGCGTACTGAGAGGCAGAATCGTGAGAAAGATCGAAACCGTTTTCAAAGGGATCCTGGACCTTCGGGTGGAGCAAATAAGAATGTCAAAAGGGAGAGAGTGGAGAAGCCAGTTTAAGCAGCTCCAGTGAATGTGGTTAGACCGCCAATTTGTGGAGACTGTGGAAAGGTACATTTGGGTGAGCGTAGGAAACGTTTCGGTGCTTGTTTCCGATGCGGATCTATGGAGCATAGAGTTAAGGACTGCCCACAGAGAGCTGATCAGGCTCAGGTTGCTGTACAGAGGGTTGTTCAACCAGCGAGAGGTGGACCACAACCACCGAGAGGATGTGGACAAGGTAGGGGTAGAAATGGAAATGGAAATGGTCGAGGTCGAGGGGCACCTGGCAGGGGTGCCGAAAATGCTGAGGCTCGACAGCCAGCGTTGGTGTATGCGGCTCGTCGTCGAGAGGAGGGCGACGCACTTGACGTCATAACTAGTACGTTTTTGGTTTCTAGCATGCCGTATACTGCTTTGGTGGATATTGGATCTACTCATTCCTATGTTGCATGTGCCATATCTGGGTCATTAGGAGTGCATTCTGAAAAGATAGTGAGTGGGGTCTCTGTGTTAAGTCCTTTGGGCCACTCGATTAGGGTAGACAAACTGTATAGGGATGTACCCCTAGAAACTCAAGGTAAGATCTTTCCTGGAGATCTAATGGAGTTGCCGTTCGGAGAGTTTGACCTCATTCTGGGAATGGACTGGCTTGTTAAGCATAGGGCGACTTTGGATTGTGCTGCAAAACGAATGGTGTTAAGGACCATGGAAGGTGAGGAGGTTATGATGATAGGTGAGCGAAGGGATTATTTGTCTAATGTGGTGTCGGCATTGAGGGCTGAAAAGTGGATTCGAAAAGGTTGTGAGGCCTATTTAGCATTCGTAAGCCAGTCGGAAGAGAAAGGATTGACAGTGGATAAGGTCAGGACCGTAAAGGAGTTTCAAGATGTTTTTCCGGAAGAGCTTCCAGGATTACCTCCAAACTGAGAAATGGAGTTTGGAATCGACTTATTGCTTGGAACGACGCCAATGTCTATCGCATCGTATAGGATGGCACCGAAGGAGTTGGTGGAGCTAAAGGCACAAATTCAAGAGTTGTTGGATAGGGGCTTTATTAGGCCAAGCTTGTCTCCATGAGGAGCACCGGTGTTATTCGTGAAGAAGAAGGATGGTACAATGCGGATGTGCATTGACTATCGCTAGTTGAACAAACTGACCATTAAGAATAAGTATCCACTGCCAAGGATTGACGATCTGTTTGACCAGATTAAGGGGGCTTCTGTATTTTCTAAGATCGACCTTAGATCTGGATATCATCAGTTAAAGGTCAAGGAGACGGATATCCATAAGACGGCATTCAGGACTCGGTATGGTCATTACAAATTTCTGGTAATGCCATTTGGGCTGACGAACGCTCCTACGGCATTTATGGATCTGATGAATCGGGTGTTTCAACCATTTCTAGATCAATTCGTAGTCGTCTTTATTGACGATATTCTGGTATATTCTAAAACGGAAGCAAAGCATGATGAGCATCTCTGTATAGTGCTACAAGTGTTAAGGGAGAAGGAACTTTATGCAAAGTTCAACAAGTGTGAATTCTGGTTGAGGGAGGTAACTTTCTTAGGACATGTGGTCTCTACTAAGGGGATTAAGGTGGATCCTCGAAAAATTGAAGCAGTTTTGGAGTGGAAGCCGCCTAGGTCAGTATCGGAGATACGGAGTTTCCTGGGATTGGCAGGATACTACAGAAGGTTTGTGGAAGGTTTTTCGGTGTTGGCCGCACCTCTGGCTAATCTCATAAGGAAAGGGGTACCATTTGTATGGACTTCGACCCAGCAGGAAGCTTTTGAAAAGTTGAAGAAAGTTTTGACTGAAGCACCTGTGTTAATTCAGCCAGAGTCTGAGAAGGATTTTACTGTGTACAGTGACGCATCACATGTAGGTTTGGGGAGGGTAAGGTGGTTGCATATGCGTCACAGCAGCTTAAGCCTCATGAAGGGAACTATCCTACTCATGATTTGGAATTAGCAGCAGTGGTTTTTGCACTTAAGATTTGGAGACATTACCTGTACGGAGAGAGGTGCATTATATACAAAGACCATAAAAGTCTTAAGTATTTGTTGACTCAGAAGGAGCTGAACCTTAGGCAAAGGAGATGGATTGAGTTGCTTAAGGATTATGACTATTCAATTGAGTATCACCTAGGAAAGGCTAATGTGGTAGCCGATGCTTTGAGTCGTAGAACCGTATCTGATCTGAGAGCAATGTTTGCTCATTTGAGTTTGTATGATGATGGTAGTTTGTTGGCTGAATTGCAAGTAAGGCTAACCTGGGTGGACCAGATTAAGGAAAAGCAGTTGGAAGATGAGTCTTTGGTCGCTCGTTTTCAACAAGTTAAGGAAGGGAAAACTTCTGAGTTTTGTTTAAATGGTGATGGAGTTCTATGTTTCCGAGGAAGAATTTGTGTTCCGAAGGACTCTGACTTGAGGCAGACAATATTGAACGAAGCTCATGGGGGACTATATGCCATGCATCATGGAGGGAATAAGTTGTATCACGACTTGCGGGAATTGTACTGGTGGCCTGGACTTAAGCGAGAAGTAACAGAGATTGTAGGAAAATGTTTGACGTGCCAACAAGTGAAAGCTGAGCATCAATTACCTTCTGGACTGTTGCAGCCGGTAAAGATACCACTTTGGAAGTGGGAGAGGGTAACCATGGACTTTGTGAATGGGTTACCATTGACACCATCGAAGAAAGACTCGGTATGGGTGATTGTGGATAGGTTGACCAAATCGGCCCATTTCATACCAGTACGTACCGACTTTTCGCTTCAAAAGTTAGCCAAACTGTATGTGGCGGAGATTGTGCGACTTCATGGAGTCCCAGTTTCTATTATCTCTGACCGGAATCCCAAATTCACATCTCGATTTTGGAAAAGGTTGTATGAGGCATTGGGGACGTGGTTGAACTTTAGTACGGCTTTCCATCCCCAAACTGATGGTCAGTCGGAAAGGGTCATTCAGATTCTGGAGGACATGTTAAGGGGATGCGTGATTGACTTTCGAGGTAGTCGGGAGGACTACTTACCGTTGGCAGAATTTGCGTACAATAACAGTTATCAGGCGAGTATTCAAATGGCACCGCATGAAGCACTATATGGTCGAAGGTGTCGTACACCTAGTTGTTGGACGGAGCTAGGGGAGCGACAAGTTCTTGGACCGGAATTGGCGACTGATACTGAGGCTAAGGTCAGAATAATTAGGGACCGTTTGAAAGAAGCATCTGATAGGAAAAAATCATATGCAGATTTGAAGCGCAAGGAGATTGAGTACTCAGTAGGGGATATGGTCTTTTTAAAGGTTTCTCCTTGGAAGAAGATATTGAGGTTTGGTAAGAAAGGCAAGTTGAGTCCTCGGTTCATTGGGCCTTATCGGGTTCTGAAGCGAGTAGGACTAGTAGCTTATCAGTTGGAATTACCTCCAGAGTTGGACAAGATTCACGATGTTTTCCACGTCTCCATGTTAAGGCATTATCGTTCTGACCCTATTCATGTCGTGCCGGTTGCAGAAATTGAGGTGCAAACTGATTTGACTTTTGAGGAGGAGCCTGTGCAAATTTTGGATTGAGATGTTAAGATTCTGAGAAGGAAATCTGTCCTATTAGTAAAGGTGCTTTGGCGTAATCATGGCAGAGAGGAAGCTACTTGGGAGCCAGAGGAGGCGATGCAGCAACAATACCCTTATCTGTTCGGACCAGGTAAATTTCGAGGACGAAATTTCTTTAAGGAGGGTAGAGTTGTGGGCCTCTAGAATTAAGTACGTTAGTGGGCCTCTAGAAGGCCCAAGCTTAAGGTAAAACCCGATAGTTTTAATTAATTTTAATTTCATAAGAAAAAAAGGGTTCTGGTTAATTGGGCTTTTAGGTATTAATTGTGTAAAATAAATCACAAGGAAGCATGTGGTAAAGTGGCTAAGTGACGCCACTGGGAATGCTATAAGTGGCGTGTGGATGATTGGGAGGACCCTGGTTCAAGTCACAATGACAGCAAAAGGGATTAATTTTTATGAATGGAAAAGGTAAGTAGTGGAACTGAAGTGAAAGACTATTAGGAAGAGTTGGAGTTGCTCAGGAGATTGAGTAAGGAGGGGATAAGGGAGAGGATTTAGGAGCTGATTAGGGAGAGCTGTGTTGGCCAAATAATGGACTCTTGAGGAGTAAGAGTTGGCCAGCCAATGGGAGCTTTAGGGAGGCAAAATTCGGCTAGGGTTAAGGTCAGTATAAATTCGGCATTAAGGGAAAGTTGGGCCATTTGCTGACCATTTCCCTTTTCATTTTTCTCCCCTCTCTTCATCAACCTTTTTCTTATTCTCCTTTCTCCTTCATAGCCGAACCCTTCTAACCTCTTGTTCATCTCTATCCTTCCCTTCAGAGGTTTCAAAACCTTCATAGCCTTTGGCCATAAAAAGCCAAAATCCCGAAAGCTACACTTTCTTCTGTGCCAATTTTTCCTAGCAAAATTCTCTTATTTTTCTTATCATCTTTGGCCGATTCTTTCCTCCTTTAAACCTCAAGTTTTCATCGACAAGACCACAGTAAAACCCTATTAATTCATCTTTTTCTACACAGTTGCAAAAAAACTGAAAACCCCACTTTCATAGGGACTTAGCCGAATATTGAAAACACTGAAGGCTTGAATTTGGTGATCGTTTGAGGGTAGAGCGGCATTGGATTTAAGTAGGCATCAATTGGAAACATTGGTCGAAGGAATCGGTGGTAAGTAGTTTCAAAACATAGTCTTTCATTCGTATTTTAGGAAAGGCTGAAATCTCTAAATGTTAGGGAGGCTGTCGATTTGGACTTGTAGCCCTAAGGGGTTGTAATAATTGTTCTGCTTTGGTAAATGGTGTGATTTAGAGGCTTCTGATCAAGGTCTTGGACAAGTGGAACGATTAGATCTTTGGATTTAAGACATAGTTCGGCAACAAGGTAAGAGCAAGAAGGTTCTAAGCATGTTTGGCCGAATATGGTAAGGGGCTATTTACTCAGTATTAATTCGATATCTAGAGTAATATGTTAGTGATTTAATTGTAGGCAGTTCGTGCGTGGATCTCGACAACGAATCGTCGCAAAACAGGTGTGTAACTGACACCTTCTCATAGACTAGATCGGCAAAAGTCGAAAAGTCGAAATGCTGGAAAGTTGGTATTTTGGGAATTTGCGAGTGTACGAATGCTCGTAAGGTAGTTGGGTTTGTATGTTTGGTATTCTGAAGGTAATAAACTGCAGTACATGTGATTTCGTACATTTTAATAATGTGGGCTTAATGGGCCAAAAATCGGGTTTATGGGCCAACGGGCTCAATTTGGTAAGTATGCGCGATAAGTATTCTGATAGTACGTAAATGGATAGGATATGCATGAAAACCCTAGAAGTAGCTAAATCACTACAATACCCTTCTGTATGGAAAATTACCATGATACCCCTAGGTGTAAATGACCAATATGCCCCTAGGGTTAATTTTGTTTGAAAAGCATGTTGATTTAAATCTGTATGATGTATGCCATGAATGAATATTTGTTGCATGGGGACATGGGTTATATTTTGGAGGAAGCGTCCTGGTGGCTATGCCACAATTATCTGATCTGGTGGCTCTGCCACATATTTCTGTTCTGGTGGCTTTGCCACGATTATCTGTATCTAGTGACCCTGTCACATTATCTGTTCTGGCAGCCATACTGCATAATTCTGTGGCGTGTAGCGGTTGGGTGGGTTGAGTAGTCTCCCCACATGGTGAAAGGTTGGTAAGGGGGTGTATGTGGTTGGTTATGTGTTGGGTTTTGCATATACATGAAATATCTTATCTGATCTGTTATGGGCCTATGGGCTTAATTCTGTATTCTGTTCTGGGCTAAGGCCAATTTATTCTGTTTCTGTGGTTTGAGCTGATATGGGCTATGGTTGGGTTAATTTTACACACTGAGTTTCCCCAAACTCATCCCCTATTTTCATCCATGCAGGTAATCCCCAGCCATAGTGGGCTTGGAGCTGCGAGGGATTCGGAGTGGCCACTCGTTCTGCAATATGGATTTCTTCTGGTGATTTGGACTTCAATTTTCTTTACTTTGATGATTTGGGTTTTGTTATGTAATAAGGCCGCTTATGATTATTTTTAATTGGGTTTCGATTTATAACTTATCATGATGACCTTAAATTATATTAACTATCAAAATGGGTTAGATCTAGGGTTCGTTTTCCAAAAACATAAACTGATTTCGAAGTAACACGATTACAAACAAGGCTTCTGCTATGATAACGTTTTATAAACTTAAATATGTTTTATTCTAAAATAGACATAATTTCAATGGTAACCTAAAAATATACGCGATGTTAGAGTGTGGCAATGGCGGTGTGCATGTCTAGGATTGGATCCGAAAGAGCTTGGTACTTAAGCAGTCCGATGGACTCACCTCTTTTTTCTGGTTTCCTACCTGGTGTGCAGCTTCCATTCACTTTAACCCTCAATGAATTAATCCTTTGATCATCAAGTACGATTTCCTAGACTTATAATGAAAAAAATGTTTTAACATTTTGATGTGGCACGTCGGATCCGGTCATAACGTCTAGACCGGGTTTGGGGTGTTACATTGTCTTTTTGAAAAGGGTAAGTTTTTTATTCGATCTCATAAGAGGCTAATTTGTGTATGTGGAAACACTACAATATATAAAAAAAGTTCAATACATTTTGAGCACCAATTCATGCAGTTTCTAAGTAATTTCTACTGAATTTTATATTTTTATTATAAAATAATAATTTGAACTTAATTTATAAAACATTTTTAATTTTTTTATTTTGATAATAATTTTTGCATAATTTGGATTATTTTTGACGATTTGCACAAACGTTGAAAAATAAGCTCGGTAGTCACCTTAAAAGAATTAATTGTCGAGGCATTTTTGGAGTAAAAGCTAATGAATTAACAGCCATGGAGGACTTATATTTATGCTCTTGGACTTTATTGAATCAGTTGATCTGATTTAATTTTTATCAAAAAAATTGGACAGCCTGAAGTGGAGAAAAAAGGCCTAAATTGAGCAAATAAAGAAAGAGGGTGGACAAGCCCAAAAGAGCAACCCAAACTATCCCAACTTGCTGACGAAATTAGCTAACTTAAGCTAATTTCAATACTTACAATATAACCCTTAAACTCTTCCCAATTTGCGTTCCAACCTCTCATTTTTTCTAGATTTTTCATTCAAACCACAAGCTAAAAATAGAAAACTCATTCAACCACTCCTTCTACCTAGCATGGCTGACCATATGAAGGGGGATTTCATGGTATTTTTAGCTAACTTGAGCTACCAATTTCAAGTATAAATACCCCCTACTTCTTCATTTTGCACACGAGTCCATCATTCACTCATCTCTTCTTTCACTTCTCTCTGTCATTCACTTTTACCTTCCATTTTCTTTCCCCTTCCCTTTGTCACTTCCCCTCTTAAGAAAGAACTAGCACGCCATTTGTAGTAGCAACAATCAAGCTTTCTTGAAGGCCATTGATCGACAAGACAAGCAGAGAGGAAGATGAGCACGCTAGTGTAGCTTCTGACAATCATCAAGATTTGCCTTCTAGTTTTATTCTCTTTATCTTTTAATTTTATTTTGTGATCATAAACATGAATGATTGTTGTTTTGGCGCTTCTAGTTTAATTAAAATGGGTTAAATCTTGTTTATGTTAGATTAATTGCATTATGTCCATTTTAATTGTTTAAATCATGTTTTTGTTGTTATAAGCCTTGGTAATTTGTTCAATTAGATAAAATCATAATGTGAGTCTCAAGACCCAATTTCAAACCCATGGATGTGATGGGGTCACACTGCCTTAAGGCACAAAAAAAAATGTCAAAGGCCAAGAAAATCAAACCAAGATTTGATCAAAGACAAGATTCGAGGATGAATCTTTTTGAAGAAAGGGGGAATGATACATGTACGGTTGGGGTGAAATTTATTAAATTCCATTCACCAAATCTATAATCTTTTTGGGATGGTATCCAAACATTTTTGGGTTAAGATTTCTCATAGCTTTTAAAGATCTATCTCTTAGTTTCAAAACGCACTTTGAATCATTTGATTTTGAGTTTGAGAGCTCAAGTTATGGCCGTTTTAGTGAAGACTATGTGAGCTGAATTTTTGGACGGGATTATGACTGGAATTACGAGTTTTGGGCTTTTAATTCAAGTTTAAATCATATTGGGTTAGGGTTTTAGGCTTAATTTTTATTATATCTAAGCTCAATATTGTATTTATCAGCTCTTATTATTTTACTAATCTGAATTTTTTATAATTATTAAGTATTTTAAGTTATTTAGGAGTTTTATGTCAATAAGAAAGTTTAGTTTAAAACTACTTCTTGTTTAGGTTAATTAGAGTTCTAATATATTTAGGAGTTTTATTTAGATTTATTTAGCTAGCCTATATAAAGACATTTGCATTGTACACATTTCATTCAATTGATTATTATTCAAATTCTCTTTGAATTTTTCTTGTCAAGAATTGTTCTTGAGCTTCTTTTAGAAGAGTTTAACAATCTTTTTAGATTGTGGGGATCATCTTCAAACTTTTTCTTACCAAGGTTTCTATCTTGGAGGGGAAATTAGAGCCGCTTGAAGAGGGTTGTGGATTCTTCATGTTTCCAATGCTTCTTAAGGCTTTTACATATCACATTCTATCTTTTCCATCTATCTTCTTAATTTTCTTATTTATTGTTCTATTATTCTATTTTACTTATCTTAGTTTATTTATTTCAATTGTTTTTCTTCAATTTATTTATCTGTCTTGGATTCATTTTTATTTTAGATTGTTTCAAAATCCAAGTTTCTTTCTGAACATCTAGAGCCGCAAGTCAAATTTGCGACTTAGACAAACTTTACGATCCGCTTTGGTATTCATCCATACTCATCCTTATCAAATCATGCCTATGTTATGCTTGCATTTTAATTGCAGGGTGACAAATGAATTAATTATTAATCAGGTTGAAATTATAATTATTTGATACAATATCTAATTGGTGCATGTTTAATCTTTTAAGGTAAATAAGGGTTAAATTAGCAATCGTATTAAATAATATTCTAGCCTTGCTTAACTTGCAAAATTGTTGTGATTACATTGTTCAGTATAGAAATATATCTAATTCACTCTGTCTTATACTTGCTTATGAATTGATTAACTAATTCAATAAAGGAATATGCTTATTTGATTAATTCGATAAGTATGTATGTCCATTAGTTAACAAAAGACCAAGTTACCATTATATTTTTAGTAACAACATGAACATAGTTTTAATAATTCTAAGTTAAATAATAAAATTAATCTAACACACTTATGGCATATTGATTAAAACCATTTTAGAAATCGTGCATTGGAATTTTATTTTTGTAATAGCCCATTTTTCAGTGAAATTGGAACAGTGGTTTTGGGACCACAAATCCGATCCGAAAATAATGTTTATTTTTATTTCATTATATTGTCTGTATTATAATAGGCATGTCGTGTACAAATTTTGATATGAATATTTTATTGATTAAGTGTTTAATTACGAGGACTAAATCGCATAAAATGCAAAAGTTGAATTCTAGTAGCTATAAGGATTAAAAAGCTATGAAATTCAAATCTAGAGGTCCTTATATGGAAATTAGACCATTAAAGAAAAGTATGTAGATTCTTGGTGACTCATCCATGGAAATATAGAAAAAGGGCAAGGACTAAATTGGAAATTACAAAATACTTAATTAATTAAAAGATGAAAATAAAATATCATCTTATTTTCTTATCATCTTTAACCTAAAAACACATGGAAACCCTAGGAGAGAGAGAAGAAACTTTCAAGGCCTAATTGGGTAAGTTTTCTTGGCCCGTTTTTAGTAATTTTGATATTATTAAAATCAGGATAGTTTAATCTCTCTATTTGATGGATTAATTTGCAAAATTATCAAATTATGGAAAATGGGTCAAGGATGTATATGCTGAAAATTAGAAATATATGGTAGAAAATGAAAGGTTGTTGATAGATAAACAACTTTTACAAAGTGATTTTTTATGGAAACATGATTTAGGGACTAAAATGTAAACTTGTGAAATTGAAGAAAAATTCTGAATTTTTATGAATACAAGTGCTGTAAAATTTGTAATGGGATTTTTATTAGGCTTGGAATAGAGATTAAATTGCACAAGTTTCATTTTTTGAGCCTAGGGACGAAATTAGAATTTATGAAAAAGTTAGGGGCAAAATGGTAATTTTGCCTAAGACGTAAATTGAGTCCATTTAAATATAAAATCTATGAAATTTATTATTGAATTCATTTATATAGATCTGGACAACACTAATTGGAGGTTAGATCGAGGAAAAAGAAAAGGTTTCGAATTAGTAGATTTCTAACGCGAACAAGTGTCGAGGTAAGTTCGAGTAAATTAATCGGGCATGTGATATGTTTAATTGAATGTTGTATTGTATGGAATGTGATTTATATTCATGTACATTACTTGAATTCTATAATGATAAAATTGATACATGATTGATATGGTGAAAAAGGGTTAAGTCCCTATTGAATATTGAATTCCGATGAATATATGCGTTTTCCCGAAACAAATAAGGTCCTGCATTTGTTGCCGACAAGATTTAGCTTAGACGAGTAATCCTATTGACCTTGTCATAGAAAGGATTTAGCCCAGATGGGTAATCCTGATATAATACCTCTTGAGTAGACATTACGATTAGGGTTTAGCCTGGACTGGTAACCCTAATTGAACTCTTTGAGCATACGTTATATAAAGGATTTAGCCTGGACTGGTAATCCTGTTATACGATATGTGGCTCAAGAGTGTGTTCCTTGATTTATACGATATGTGGCTCAAGAGTGTGTTCCTTGATTAAGTGCCCTGATGGGTTCCATTGAATAAGAATTGACGGATTATGGAATCGTACACCTCGAGTGTACTACTTGAGCATCCATCGAAATTTCAATGATTCAACGGACATATAACTCCAGACATGGCATGAGAATTTTGAGATAAAATGATAATTTCTTGAAAGAGTTTTGCATGATAAGCTCATCTATGTTACTTGATTTATATGAAGATTTTGGTGACTAACATGTTTGATTGAATGTATGTGTTTAGGCAATTAGGCCAAATGGATGGAAAACATGATATTGTATGCTTAGATTTAACAGGATTGGTAAGTCTAGTTTTTGTTATACAAACTTACGAAGCATGTAATGCTTACTCCATTTTATTTTTCTCATTTTATAGTGCTCGAAAGCTCGCGAAGGTTGGAAGATCATTAGAGCATCGTCACACTATCAACTAGTCATTTTGGGTATACTTAGTAAAATCATTTTGGTATAATGGCATGTATAGGACAATTTGGCCATTAGTAGCTTGAAAATGATGTTTTGTAACCTAGCCATTAGAATGGGTAATAATTTCTTATTTTGGTATGATTAAGTGGGCTATTATGATACATACATATATATATACACATGTGTTATGTAAGTATATGTGATAAAAGGTTGTTATTGCCTAAGTTAATCCAAGGTAAGTTTCTAACCACTTATGCATGTAATGGTATGCCATGTTAAATGATGGAAATTGCCTAATTTGAATGCTTGAAATGGTTGATATTGGATGTGTGTTTCAAGTGCAGGTCATGGGTGAAATTTTGGGTGAGAAATGAAGCTAGAAATGGCTCCATTTTGTCCACACGGGCTGACACACGGGCGTGTGTCTGGACCGTGTGTGACACACGACCTGGTAATATGGCCATATGGTTAGGCCGTGTGTCCCTTGCACCTTAATTTTGAGAAATAGAATGTTCAGATTTGATCACACGGGCGTGTGTCTCAACTGTGTGTGCTACACGGCCCAGAACACGGGTGTGTGTCCTGGCCGTGTGAAACCTGCACCTAATTTTGAATTGAATTAGTTAACAACACAGCCTAACACACCGGTGTGTGGCATGGTTGTGTGCACAAGTCAAAGAGTTACATGAGGTTGAACACGGCCTGTAGCACGGGCGAGTCCCAGGGTCAAACGGGCGTGTCCCTTGGACCACACAGGCGTGAGCCCTGCACCTTGAAAAATTTTTAAAATGTCACGAAAAAATCTTAGAGCTCCCAATTAAGCCCCGACTCGATTCTAATGCTCCTATTGGGCCTCAAGGGTCCAATCAATGGACGTTTTGTATTATCTCGTTTAATAAATAGTAATTTGTATTGTAAAATATTCTGAAAGTTTCGATAATACTCTGAAACCCTATTCTGACGATGGATACGGGTTAGGAGTGTTACAATTTTTCTTATTTTAGTTTATTAACTTAGTTGATTCTTAGTTATTAGATCACATCTATCAAATAAATATATTTTCTTTACCAATTTGTTTAAATTATATTTCATAAATATTTGCTTATACGGTCCCTGTGGTGGGTACGATAACTCAGCATACTTGTTACTTTATTACTTGTTACGACTGTGTACACTTGCATATTTCCGTCATTCCAAGTTTTTGGTGTTGTTGTTGGGGATTGTTTTAAAAGAAATTATTTGTCAAATTGTTAATTTTACATTTTGGTTTATTTTTTAGTTTTTTTTTTCTGTGATTGTTTCAGGTGTTTATGAGTATTAATCGGATTATCAACTTATAGAATAGACTTTCAGACAAATGAGAAGACAAACAATTCAAAGAAGGACCGAAAAGATGAATTTGGAATATCAAAACCAAAATCAAGGAAATGGAGCAAATGAACACCCCTTACCCGTATTCGACGCCGAAACAGGGTACGAGGCATTACTGGACTTAAACACAAGTAAACATTCAAACCGAGACATAAATTTCCACCCAAATTTAAAACTTTTCAAAAACATTCATATCGTCCCTTAAACGAGCCCACGAGGCCCAAAACATGCATTAGGAGTGGTTTGGGACTAAACCGGGAACTTCAGAAAACTTTCCAACACTTAGAAAATTTTTCATCAAAACAGCCCGTGTGAGTAGGCCGTGTGGTCTCACACGCTCGTGTCCCTAACCCGTGTAACTCTCTGTTTATGACGTCATCAACAAATTAAAGTCACATGCCCATGTGCTTAGGCCGTGTGGGCAATTTAATTTTTATAATTTTTTTATAAAATAGGTGCAGACTTCACACGCCCTGGGCACACGCCCATGTCCCTAGGCTGTATCCTTCACACGGCTGAGACACATGGCCGTGTTTCTGCTCGTGTGGACAAAAATAATGCTATTTACCAAGCCATTTTTCCACCTTTACTTGCACCAACCTACACATCAACAAGTAACACCAATCCAAGCATATGCACACAACCAATTCAACCACAACCAAGTTATTCACACATCAGTTACATGCTATGTTCTATCACATACATCTCATATTTATCATCTCAAACCATGCAAAATCCATATCCATGAAAACCTCATCATATGCATACATACTTAACCAATATTAGCCAATTTCAATGGCCATTTACAAAATGAATTATCGACCATTATAAGCCAAGACATTTGGCCAAATCGAATATGACACATAACAAAATGACCAAGTCCCTATACATGCCATAACTTAAAATAATATGATCATAAGTACCCAAAATAATAATTTGATAGTGTGAATGGGTCTCCGACAGTCTTCGATCCCTGAGCTGGCTTGACGACACTATAAGACAAGGGAAAAAGAAAAGGGGTAAGCTTTAAAGTTTAGTAAGTTCCTATGCAACTAATAGGCATCATAAACTCATTTTAACATATTTTTAACATGAAATAAATTAACATAGGTATCATTGTAAATCTCATAATCAAACTTGGCATGGATGATATTAAAACCTTAACTTTATAACTTACTCAATCGAACCTTACCGTGGGTTCATCACATATCGAGCTCATTAAGCATGAGTTTTGTGTACATACCTATACTGTCTTGCAACATACCATTGTCTTCCACAACATACAATAATCTTTCATAACTTTAACATGGTCGTTAAATTACCCGTTGAACCATTTGAATACTAAAGGATACTCAGGAAATCTCACCCATATAGTACCATACCAATGCCATATCCCAGATATGGTCTTACATGGGATCTCAGATCGATGCCAATAGCCCAGCTATGGTCTTACATGAAATCTCATATGGATGCCATATCCCAGATATGGTCTTACACGTAAACTCAAATAACCCTAATGTCATGACATTCGTATCCTATCTATTCCTAAGGTTCAATTGGGATATTTCTCACTTGTCAAAACTTTGTCGAATTTATTCAAAAAACAATTCAAAATTCATACTATAATAACACAATTAAAGCATAAATAATAATGCATTATTTACATACGAACTTACCTCGGTACCAAAAATAGTAGATAAGGATTTAATCGTCAAACACCTTATTCTTTCCCCGATCAAGGTCCAAACTTCGTTTTTCTTGATATATAATAACAAATTTAGCTTATTTAGTATTAAAATTACTCAAAGTAGTCCAAACATCACATTATGGAAAAATTACCTTTTTGCCCCTAAAGTTTCACATTTTTACAAATTAGTCCCTATGCTTGTAAAATGAAATGTATTCAATTTCTTTGTTACCCAAGCCTAGCTGAACCATTTAAATGCTCATATCAACCCACATTTTTCATCAAATCAGATTTTAACTACCTATTTTACATCATTTTTCAAATAGGTCCTTTTTAGGTATTTTCATGAAAAATCACTTAGTAAAAATTGTTTATTACACATCAAACTTTCATTTTCTACCATTAAACATCAAAAAACATGCATGTCAACATGGGTAAGTTTTTAAACATGAACCCTACTCCAAAACAATGGTAGAAATGGAAAGATCGAGTGGATACGACCTCAAAAACGTAAAGAGCATTAAAAATGGGGCTAGGATGTACTTACAATCAAGCTTGAAAAATGAAAAAACCCTAGATATGGATAGCTTGAAAATTTTGGCCAAGTTTGAAGAAGATGGACAAAATTTTGGCTTTATTTTCCCTTTTTATTATTTTATTTACCAAATGACCAAAATGCCCTCTTTGCCAAACTTTAAAATTTTATTTCACCATATCCATTTTTGTCCACTAACTTAAAAAATGGTCTAATTATCATATAAGGACCTCTAATTTAAAATCTCAAGCAATTGGACACATTTAACATGTAGAACTGAACTTTTGCAATTTTTACAATTTAGTCCTTTTGACTAAATTGAGTGCCTAAACGTCAAAATTTTCGAGCGAAATTTTCACGAAATCATTCTTTGAAACTGTAGAACATAAAAATATTAAAATTAAATTTTCCTACATTGAATTCGTGGTTCCAAACTACTGTTCCTAGTAGCGCTAAAATCGAGCTGTTACAGCAAATCATGTTGAAAATTATATTTTATTGCTGATGAATTTTTGCCTTCCATACTACTAGTAACAGCCCCAGATTGAAGTTGTCCATCAAAATCAAAATCTTCTTGATTATCGCATAGGATCTCGAAACGAGATCCTCCAACACATCCACCATTACCACTTATCCCTTGACTCTCCATCACTTGTGGCTTCCTTCTCTATTTCCTTTCAACTATAATCCATGGCCCAAATTGCTCTTTCTCGACTCTCCTCTGAGTTTCCTCTATTTTTGACAGTGAGTGGTCTGAGTTCCCCTCCCCCAATAGCATCCTCGCATTTTCCAGCGAGCAAGATTCTTAATTGTAACTGAATTTTCCATGGGCAAAACAAATATTTGGGAGTGATTCATACTCAATTCTTTTTATTCTCCCATCAATCTTGACTTTTGAGACTAATGGTTGCCCCAAATCGACTTAGACAACGACCTTGTAAACCATCATCTGGTATTGCTATCAGTGTTGCAATTGATCTTAAAAATTGGTCGAATGACTACCAAAAGATGTTGTTCATAGAGGCCTTTGGATAAACCAAATAAGCGGATCCAAACCACCATTTTTTTAAGGATATCTTGATTTGTAGAAAATTACAGAGACCATGGCTGCACTACGAGGTATTTGTAATGCCCCGTACCCAAGACCTTCGTCGGAGTCGAACACGAGGTGTTAATAGACTTAATTCATTACTTAAACAGCTCAAACAATTTATTTTTAAAATTTCCAGACAAGCTGGCTAACTGCATCACAGTCGCTTTAAAAATCATATCTCGAGTTCCGAAACTCGAAATCCAATTCCGTAAATTTTTCCTAAAAATAGACTCATATATATATCTAGTAATTTTTTTCTAGAATTTTTTGGTCGGGCCAATTAGTACAGTTTATTAGTTAAAGTCTCCCCTGTTTCAGGGTTCGACTACTCTGACCTCTGTGTATTACAAATCAGATATCTCTCTGTACAGAGCTTCAATGACTATGTCGTTTGTCTCTAATAAAACTAGACTCAATAATTAATCTGTAAGTATAAAGCATGACTTCTAATTATTTTTGTAAAATTTATGGTGAATTTACAAAGTTAGAATAGGGGATTCAGAAATCGCTCTGGCCTTGTTTCACAAAAATTTAAACATCTCATAAAATATAGCTCATATACCTGTTTCGCTTCTTCCATCGATTCCATAACTTATTCATTATTTAATTCCATTTATACTATTTTTCGTGATTTTTCAAATTCATGTCATTGATGCAGCAATATTTTGTTTTAAGGCAAATTTCATCTTTTCATGAGTTGTTATGAACTAGATAACCTATTAAACTTCCATGATATCAAACATGATCTAAATTTAACCATCACCATGACTTATCAATATCAAACATTTTCTCAACCAATCATGGCCATATCATAAAATTATTTACACAAAATAAATATATTGCTATACATGCCATACTTAAGTTTTACAAGCCATTTACCCAGATGAAAGTCCTTTGGATAGTGTGATCGAACCTTCGACCAGTCCCGATTCCCGAGCTGGCTTGTTCAAAACTACAAGGAATGAAAAGGAGGGAGTAAGCATAAATGCTTAGTAATTTCACATGCAAATAGCAAGTAACATAACTATATAAGCAAACATAAAACATCATTTGCATAATCATCACTGAGACATTCATATCACATTTTCATTTATCATCTTACCATATTGTTGTTATATCGAGTTTTCAACCAGAGGGTTAAGTACATACCTGTTCAAAGTATTCATTTCAAAACACTTACCAATACGTCCCTTTCATCTTGAGTATTCCTCCATTTTAGTAGAACTTTACCCGTTGAACACATCGGAATATAATTCGGATACATGGAAAGTTTGCACATAAGTGCCACATATGTAGCCAAGCTACCATGTAACCCGCCCATAAGCGAACTCGGACTCAACTCAACGAGCTTGAGCGTTCGCATCCATAAGTGAACTCGGACTCAACTCAACGAGCTCGGATGCCTAGTTACATCTCTCGAACTCGGACTCAACTCAACGAGCTCGGACATTCACATCCATAAGTGAACTCGGACTCAACTCAACGAGTTCGGATGCCCAAACATCCTAGTGACATGTCACTTGTATCCTAATCCATTCCTAAGGTTCAACGGGACCTTTTTCCCAATCATGTGTCTCAACCATCTCCTATGGAATGTCGATACCGATACTCGGTAGTATTTCACATTTCATTTTCCAAGTATATCATATAATTTGACATATTATCAAACAATTGTCACAAGTATGATATTTCATAATAATTATCATATCATTTAAATAACATAAAAACATTTAAAATAATAACTATGTTACCAACATTTACATATGAACTTACCTCGTATGAGAAAATGGCTACTTTTACCATTTCGTCCACAACTTGGTATTTTCCCCATTTTAGCCCAAATTTTAGTTTTCCTTGCTCTATCATTTAAAATATAGTCTAATTAGGACTCACATTATTCAAATTGACCCAAAATCATATTTTGGCAAAATTACAGTTTTGCCCCTAACTTTTGCATATTTACACTTTTTCCCTAAAGCTCGTAAATTAAACTTCAGCCTATTTTCTTATGTTTTATGACATGCTGATCATTTTTCCCTTCTATGGCAACATCAAATTCTCACTCTAACATGTATTTATGACTTTTAGGTATTTTTACCGATTAAGCCCTTTTGCTAGTTTTCGCTTAAAACTGAGTAGCACAAGTTGTCTAACATAATTTAAAACCTCATATTCTATCATAAAACACCAAAATACACAAATCTCACCTATGGGTATTTTTCCAAATATGAACCCTAGGTTGAATTATTGCTAGCATAAGCTTAATCGAGCTACTGGGACTCCAAAAACGTAAAGAACTTGAAAAACGGGGCTAGAATGGACTTACAATCGAGCTTGGAAGCTTGAAAAACCCTAGCCATGGTTTCTCCTTGCTATATCCGGCCATGGGGTTGAAGATGAGCAAAATTGGCTTTTAATTTTGTATTTTAATTTATTTTACTCCTAAATGACCAAAATGCCCTTACTACTAAACTTTCCAAAAATTCCTTCCATGTCCTAATTTTGTCCATGAACTTAAAATTGGTCAAATTGCTATTTAAGATCTCCTAATTAATATTTCAATGCAATTTCATAATAAAAACTTCTAGAATGCAAATTTTGCAACTTATTCGATTTAGTCCCTACTTCCAATTTAAGCACTTTATGCATAAAATTTCTTCACGAAATTTTCACACAATCATGCAATCATATCATAGACCTCAAAATAATCATAAAATAATTATTTCTATATCAGATTTTGTGGTCACGAAACCATTATTCTGACTAGGCCCAAAATCAGGATATTACAACTCCCCCCCCCCCTTTAGGGATTTTCGTCCCTGAAAATCTTACCAGAAAAGTGGTCTTCACTTAGATTCCTCAATTTCATATTCAGTGCTGAAGAACTTTCACTCAGGCGGTGCCTCCAATATATCTCATTAATTTCTCATATATTCTGAAAGTTTACGAACTCATCTCTTAATTGTTCTTAAATTTTCAACCCTTCTCCGTTTCCCTTGTCATCTTGACATAAAACCAGATCTCAATTTGGTTAATGGAGACCGGAATTCCAAGAAATCCAACAATCAAAGAGACCTGAAATTCCATGAATCTGATGAGTAGGAATTCATTCAATACATATATGATTTATAGATCTCGCCAAACATTTAACAATAGGATACATCACATTTTCCTCTTTCCGCCATAGAAATAATTCTGATATGGCCTTAAGAATAATCCTTCTCATTTCCATCCCAATATCAACACTGACAAGGATAATTTTGATAGATCCCAATGTTCGGCTTTAACCCCTTTAACAACTTCGATTTTATGTAACATCGAATGCTCTAAACTATCACATTACCTCACTGTCTTGAAACACATCACAATTCATACAACAGTACATTACTGAAAGTCAGGAAGTCTTTACTCAATGTAGACTAGTCTAGTTCAGACGCTTCGGTTACCAATATTCTCATCTATCCGAACTCTGTCAACATGTAATAAACTTTTCAGCTTTCACAAGATGGAAACCTTATCATTCGTAGTGACTTAAACTAATATCCAACTCTTTTCTAATAAATATACACTTCTCGTTCAAACTATTTACTCTTTTATCCGTACAAAATGAAATTCTATTATCAGACTTGGGAAAAATAATCCTGACATAATTGTCACATGAAATCTTTCAAATAAATAATTTACCATACCGACTGAAACTCGCGCTTTTATCACCTATGCCTTTACTGATGTCAAATCCTTACACAGAAATTAGAAAAAATCCCAATACTAAAATCACCACATTACCAAGATCAAATTAGAAGTATAGTCATATTTGACATGATTATCACGAGCTGAAAAACGTACTTCAAACATGAGTCATAATTGACAAATTATGGAACAAAGATAACAAGAAAACCGAATAAAGAAATCCAGAATAAAGAGATCCAGGATAAAGAAACCTAAGATATGATACTATGCCGGAGAATCGAAAACCAAACTCATAGAGAAAATACAGAATACCCCGATAATTCTTCAAAGAAAGAAAGTCAAGAAGAAAACATCATTTAATCCCACTGAAATCAAATATAACAAGAACAATATATCTTCCCATACATATATATCAGATGAAGCATCAAGTAGAAGAAACAGAATCATAATATCATATGTATTCTCTAATCAATTCTTATCAGACGAAATGAAATAGAATACCCAATGAAATATAGCAATATAAATTATAAACCAGTCAGACTACCAATGCTTTCATCCAACACCAGAATTAGAAGACATTCCCATATAACAAGAATTTCTTCAGAAGATCAATAGCCATAGAAATATTTCTGAGAACGGGTAAACACATAGAACATCTCAAAAAAGACTGCTAAATCTGTCCAGTCATAACTGTCACACTCAGATAGTTCACATTTCAAATATCATTTCCCCAACTAGTTTTGCCGTCACAAATTTCATATTAAACCATTCACTAAAGAAGGCCAGTTCTGAATAAATTTCGATTTACACTTTTCTCGACCTTGCACCTGAGTAATTCGATTTACCAAAGAGAATTCCTTCTCTAATTGGGATAGTGCATAATTCCAATAATCTTTACGTCAATCCGATACTTTACTGGCTCTGACTTTACTTATCAGCTCATTTTCAATCTCTGATCATACTTATAATTATTCTATCACTAAACTCTTTGGGTTCTCAACCGGAAACTTATTCAATACAAATCTCATGAAATTCCATTATAAGTACCACTTCGGTAAGGGGGAGGGGTTGTAGGACCTCTGACTCGACTTTCTTATACATACACATATGACATAACTCCCATCATCATAGCAACATCATCAAAATCATGTCATTCACTCAGGCAATGCAACATTCATGTTGGCTTACACAAATTTTCCTATTGTCCATTTAGACAATATACTTATGCATACATTCTATGTTTTCTAGATAGCTTTACTTATCCATTCATTTAATTAAATTAAGTCATGCTCATGACATTATATAAGACCAAACAAACATAGATATTTGCATCACAATCACAACTTTCATTTCATGCATCATCATGTACATATCATTACAATCATATAATTCAGTCCAACAATTTAACATAGATAAGTTCATTTCATTATAATCCTTTATCTCATAAAAATTATATATCATTAGCATTCATCAACATTCGACGTCCAAATCAAGACAAGGACATTTTCATTCGTATCATAATATTATGACTTTTATTCATACCTCTACTACTTTCTATTTATTCCGTTCATCTTATCAAGTAAGCAATATACACTACATCATATAAGCATTAAGCAAATATGGATATTTATCACATATGCATCATAAACTTTTATTCATACTTTTCTGAACCGAGACTTATCATAATCATAATTTTACTCAAATACCTTCACATAACATTGAACATGGTCAGTGCAGCTCGGTTGGAGAGTACCCTGTCTAAATAAGATGGTACTCATACGCGTCGGAAGACATCACACTATCACAGATCAGTGGCATGTATAGCTAAACTTTTACACATGCTAAGTTAGTCCGAGAACCTACTAAACCTACTCTGATACCACTAAATGTAACACCCCGTACCCGAGACCTTTGTCGAAGTCGAACACGAGGTGTTAATAGACTTAATTCATTACTTAAACAACTCAAACAATTTATTTTTAAAATTTCCAAACAAGCTGGCTAACTGCATCACAGTCGCTTTAAAAATCATATCTCGAGTTCCGAAACTCGAAATCCAATTCCGTAACTTTTTCCTAAAACTAGACTCATATATATATCTAGTAATTTTTTTCTAGAATTTTTTGGTCTGGCAAATTAGTACAGTTTATTAGTTAAAGTCTCCCCTGTTTCAGGGTTTGACTACTCTGACCTCTGTGTATTACAAATCAGATATCTCTCTGTACAGAGCTTCAATGACTATGTCGTTTGTCTCTAATAAAACTAGACTCAATAATTAATCTGTACATATAAAGCATGACTTCTAATTATTTTTGTAAAATTTATGGTGAATTTACAAAGTCAGAACAGGGGATTCAGAAATTGCTCTGGCCCTGTTTCACAAAAATTTATACATCTCATAAAATATAGCTCATATACCTGTTTCGCTTCTTCCATCGATTCCATAACTTATTCATTATTTAATTCCATTTATACTATTTTTAGTGATTTTTCAAATTCATGTCATTGCTGCAGCAATATTCTGTTTTAAGGCAAATTTCATCTTTTCATGAGTTGTTATGAACTAGATAACCTATTAAACTTCCATGATATCAAACATGATCTAAATTTAACCATCACCATGACTTATCAATATCAAACATTTTCTCAACCAATCATGGCCATATCATAAAATTATTTACACAAAATAAATATATTGCTATACATGCCATACTTAAGTTTTACAAGCCATTTACCTAGATGAAAGTCCTTTGGATAGTGTGATCGAACCTTCGACCCGTCCCGATTCCCGAGGTGGCTTGTTCAAAACTACAAGGAATGAAAAGGAGGGAGTAAGCATAAATGCTTAGTAAGTTCACATGAAAATAGCAAGTAACATAACTATATAAGCAAACATAAAACATCATTTGCATAATCATCACCGAGACATTCATATCACATTTTCATTTATCATCTTACCATATTGTTGTTATATCGAGTTTTCAACCCGAGGGTTAAGTACAGACCTGTTCAAAGTATTCATTTCACAAAACTTACCAATACGTCCCTTTCATCTTGAGTATTCCTCCATTTCAGTAGAACTTTACCCGTTGAACACATCGGAATATAATTCGGATACATGGAAAGTTTGCACATAAGTGCCACATATGTAGCCAAGCTACCATGTAACCCGCCCATAAGCGAACTCGGACTCAACTCAACGAGCTCGGGCGTTCGCATCCATAAGTGAACTCGGACTCAACTCAACTAGCTCAGATGCCTAGTTACATCTCTCGAACTCGGACTCAACTCAACGAGTTCGGACATTCGCATCCATAAGTGAACTCGGACTCAACTCAACGAGTTCGGATGGCCAAACATCCTAGTGACATGTCACTTGTATCCTAATCCATTCCTAAGGTTCAACGGGACCTTTTTCCCAATCATGTGTCTCAACCATCTCCTACGGAATGTCGATACCGATACTCGATAGTATTTCACATTTCATTTTCCAAGTATATCACATAATTTGACATATTATCAAACAATTGTCACAAGTATGATATTTCATAATAATTATCATATCATTTAAATAACATAAAAACATTTAAAATAATAACTATGTTACCAACATTTACATATGAACTTACCTCGTATGCGAAAATGGCTACTTTTACCATTTCGTCCACAACTTGGTATTTTCCCCATTTTAGCCCAAATTTTAGTTTTCCTTGCTCTATCATTTAAAATATAGTCTAATTAGGACTCACATTATTCAAATTGACCCAAAATCATATTTTGGCAAAATTACAGTTTTGCCCCTAACTTTTGCATATTTACACTTTTTCCCTAAAGCTCGTAAATTAAACTTCAGCCTATTTTCTTATGTTTTATGACATGCTGATCATTTTTCCCTTCTATGGCAACATCAAATTCTCACTCTAACATGTACTTATGACTTTTAGGTATTTTTACCGATTAAGCCCTTTTGCTAGTTTTCGCTTAAAACCGAGTAGCACAAGTTGTCTAACATAATTTAAAACCTCATATTCTATCATAAAATACCAAAATACACAAATTTCACCTATGGGTATTTTTCCAAATATGAACCCTAGGTTGAATTATTGCTAGCATAAGCTTAATCGAGCTACCGAGACTCCAAAAACGTAAAGAACTTGAAAAACGGGGCTAGAATGGACTTACAATCGAGCTTGGAAGCTTGAAAAACCCTAGCCATGGTTTCTCCTTGCTATATTCGGCCATGGGGTTGAAGATGAGCAAAATTGGCTTTTAATTTTGTATTTTAATTTATTTTACCCCTAAATGACCAAAATGCCCTTACTACTAAACTTTCCAAAAATTCCTTCCATGTCCTAATTTTGTCCATGAACTTAAAATTGGTCAAATTGCTATTTAAGATCTCCTAATTAATATTTCAATGCAATTTCATAATAAAAACTTCTAGAATGCAAATTTTGCAACTTATTCGATTTAGTCCCTACTTTCAATTTAAGCACTTTATGCATAAAATTTCTTCACGAAATTTTCACAAAATCATGCAATCATATCATAGACCTCAAAATAATCATAAAATAATTATTTCTATCTCGGATTTTGTGGTCACGAAACCACTATTCCGACTAGGCCCAAAATCAGGATATTACAGTATTGCTCGAAAATGATCCACGGTCCACCCATTAGAGTAGTCGCATAGTCTTCATCGTCTTGGAATTTCACTAGATAATAATCCTTTTCCAGATCCATCGGTTGAATCAGGTTTTTTGCTTGCCATAAACTTTAGATCTTTCCAAGAAGTATATGGAAAGCTGTCCTTCTACCCATCAACTTGATAATCATAGTCTTGGCCATATCCCTCTCGACGTGTTTATGCACCCGCTTTGAGAATGTGAGTGATGGAATCCTATCAACAGTTTTCACCTTTGCATCTCCCTCCAGAAGTCTGAACTCCTCTCAAATCTGGCTTTTTCCATGGGAAGCATTTCCCACAAGCTTGTCCTTCCATGACCTCTTCTGTTCCTTCGAATTGTCCACTTGCATCCCATTCTCGTCAACAATCAAATCGTCCAAATCCGATGGATCCGTTGGTCGCCGACGAACCTTCTTAGTGAACGACCAAAGTTGTCATTCAGTTGAGATGTCATTCAAGCTGAATTTCTTGATGATGGTAATTGATCAATGCACCACAATACTCTTGATTATTGTCAATATAATCTGATATTAATATACCCATAAAAGTAGAGAAATATTATAATAACCTATTTCTATTCCCTAAAACCATCCATTTAATATGATTTTAAAATCATACCATACCCACACCATCAAAAATCTTCTCCACTGTATGTTAATAACCATATAGGCAACAATTTTTTTTACACTTTTAAAAATTCCCTGCGATTCAACAACAGTCAGTATTGTTTTAGATGCAAGCCAAAAGAATTTCCAAATTCTTAAAATTTAAATTATATATATAAAACCTTAACATAATACATGCACTGAGATAATAAGAAATGTGGTATACCTTAAATCTGTTAAAAAAATTAACCCATATCTAACCAAGTATGAAAAACCAAGTGATATATGTAAAATAGTGGAAATAAAATGCCAAATAAATATTAGCTTTAATATATTCTACAATTTAATTAAATAAACATAATTCTTTAAAATATTACGGATCTGATAAAAAAAGGAAACTGAAAACTCTCCACCACTGGAGGAAATGAAAGTTTGAATTTATATTTTCTTTGAAGGAAGACAGTTTCTGGGAAGAAGAAATGATTTAGAAAACAAAAGCTTAATTTATAATTTGACTCTTGAAGTATACTCATTTTCTCATTTTGGTACTTTTTTTTTCAATTTGATATCTAAAGTTTTAATCACTTCTCAATTTAGTGCTTAAAGTATGCTTCCATTATATTTTTTAGTCATTTCCTTGCCGAACTTTAAAAAAAAAAAATCTTATAGCTAATCACAAAATGTTATGTAGCACCTTTATGTCGAAAAATAAAAATTTTCTTCTATTAAATGTATATACACATTAAAAATATAAATGAAAATAAATATATAAAGAAATTGGAAAAATATATAAATTCTAGTCACAAACATATAATTTATAAAAGTTACAAAAAATAACATACTTAGAAATAAATTAGTTGAAATTAATAATATTATTACAAAAATGTAAAATAAAAAATTGTAAAAATTATTAAAAGATTGTAATTTTAAAAAGAGAGTTTAAAAACATTTTTTTAATAAAATTTTCTAAAAAGGTATTTAAATCTCAAGATTTTTTTTTTTTTGCAATTACTTGAAATTTAAAGACTTTTTTAATTTTTATAACAATTTTCACTTTTTATATATTATTTTGATTTTTTAAAATTTAAAATTATGTATTTTAGAATTTATAATTTTTTTATTTTAAAGCATTTTTAATGTATTATATATAATTTTTTACATTTTAATCAGTATAATATATAATTATTAAAAAATAAAAAAGCACATGCGGTGAATTCTAATAGTGCGATGTAGTAAGTCAATGGTGGTCAACACCAATCAATGACTGATCAACAATTGGTCAAAGTAAAAAGTGTTTTGGTTTACCAACATTGACTACGATTGATCGATATTGACCGGTCATATGGCACTATTAAAATACACCACGTGTCTTTTTTTATTTCTTAATTATATATATTATATTGATTAGAATGTAAAAAACATATATAATATATAAAAAAATTTAAAAAGGTTTAAGTTTTTTTATAAAATTCTAAAATATATCATTTAAATTTTAAAAACTCAAAATGATATATAAAAATTTAAAATGTTATAAAAACTATTAAGTTTCAAGTAATTGCAAAATTTTTTATACCTATATATTTTAGAATTTTATAAAAAAAATTCATTTTAAACTTTTTTTAAAAAATAATTTTTTTAAAATAATTTTTACCATTTTTTTTACATTTTTTGTAATAAAATTATTAAGTTCAACTAATTTATGTTCAATTATCATATTTTTGTAAATTTTATTTTTATAATTTTATTTATAGGCTTTTTCTAATTTTATATATTTTCTGAATTTTTTATGTATTTATTTTTATTTTATATTTTTATTGTGTATATGCATTTAATAAAATAAAATATTTGTTTTTTTACATAAAAACACAATGTGGCACTTTGTGATTGGTTACAAAAATTTTTTTAACGTCTGTTAAAAAATAGACTAAAAAATTTAACAAGGCATACTTAAGATACCAAATTGGGAAGTGATTGATACCTTAAATATTAAATTGGAACAAAAAAGAATTTAGATACCCAAATGGGATGTGTTTAGAGCTTTATTATATAAGGACTTCCACTTTTTTATATTATAGAAACAACCCTTTTAATTTTCAGAGTTTTTAATATTTTACATTTAACTTTTTTAGGAAAAATTATCATCCATGCCCTTCAGGAATTTTTGAAAGACTAAATTACATATCTAACATTTTAACATTAATTGATTAATTTAATTTTTAATTATTATTATTATTATTATTATTATTGGTTTTAAAACAATATATATAGATCTCAAATCTTTAAAACCAATAATTACTTTCGCAACATATTGTTAAAGTAGAATGATTATTACTATTTTTAAAAATCGTTGATAAATACCTTTAAAAGATTTTCTTAAAATATTTCAACTTATTTTATTTATGAATTATATATAAATTAAATTAAATATATTTATTATTTTTTAATAAAATAATATATATTTTTTAAAATGTGTAAATATTAGAAGGTTAATTTTATTATTAGACCAATAAAAAGTAGCTCACGTCAACCTCCTGTTGGAAAATATGGATATCACATATATATAATAAAGGTAATCACATGTTATTATTTACTATCATGATAGGTCAGTCTAAATTAAAAGTGATTTAATTTTGTTAGAATTTTATTGGGTTTTAATTATTAAATAAAACATGGGTCAAATATGTGTAGATATCTTTTCTAATATCCCATCCTTAGAAAAGAAAGAGTAAATATTCTTTGAATTTTCTTATATGCTAATTTGGAAGATCAAATCCCTAAGATCCAGAAAAATTTTAAAGAATTCATGGATTCAGATACGTTTCTGCATTCAGTTTTATTCTTAATTTATTCTTAATGATTTGACATGATAGATCTTGGTTTATTAAATTTAATTTTAGATTTATTTTACAAATCTAACAAATAGTATTAGAGCCTCGTCATATCAAATCATTGAGAACTAATTAAAGTTCTTCCTTTGAATGGTTGATTCATGAAATTTCATGGGTTTTATATTTTGAAGGTTTATATTAAAATTTAGGATTTTGTTTTAATTTTTTAATTTGAGTTGATTTTCAAACTAATGGGTTAAATTACGAAGTTTAAAATATTTGTGAATCTTGCCATTGAATTTCTATCCAATCTTGCTTTTAAATAAAGAATGTATACTTTGCATGCTCTGTTTCAATTTCGATTCCTACTGTTTGAGCTTATGTAATTCAATTTTTTTTAATCATATAAGATATTTAATTTAGTTAAAAAAAATGGAAAAGAAGTTCACAGTAGAAATTGATGTTTCATATGTTTTATTTATATATAAAAATATAAAATATATGCATGCTTTGATTGGTTTAATGCATTTTTTGGAAAATTATACAAATATATGTGGTTATCTTTTAATTTGATTGAAAAATGAAATTAAGGTAAATATTTTGAAACAAATAAATTCAGATTTTGGCTTTTAATTAAGGATGTCTAATATTTTAAATAAATTAGTTGTAACAAAATGCCGTCAAAGTGACCTCTTTTGTGTAGATTAGTTTATTTGAAATATCAAGATGATTATATGTTTTTGTGATTCATGCATTTATTGATTGACCCAAAGGTAAGTTAATATTTGGCAGAATTTCAACGACATTTGTGGTGATAAATGTGTGACAATTATAAGGTATTTTATGTGAGTAATAAGTTAGTCCAAAGATTAATTAATTGTTTGACATAATTTATTGTCAATGTTTGATTGCTACAACAAGAGCATCACTTACTGTTAGCATTACTGTCCAAAGACTTAATATTAATGTGGTGTTTGGTATCTTGAGATGGGATTAGCCATTATCTTGAATTTATTGTTTACTTATGAATATTGATTTAAGCTTGTTTTTATTTGTTCTATATTCAGCTAATCCATCTTCTTCTACCACAATATCTGCTAATATAAATTCTATACCCATGCTTAATGGGGCTAATTTTAAGTAATGAAAAATGCACTTACTTATAGTGCTTGACTGTATGGACATAGACCTTGCACTAAGGGAAGAACAACCTGCACCTCTCACTGCAGAAAGCACCCTTGATGTTAAGAGGGATTTTGAGAGGTGGGATCGTTCAAATCGCATGAGTCTAATGATCATGAAACACATCATTCCAGAAGCCTTTACGGGCATAGAATCTAAAGAGATTACTCAGGCCAAGGGATTTCTTAATGAAATTGAGAAACATTTTGTTAAAAACGATAAGGTTGAGATGACATCACTTCTGACTTCTTTGATGTCTATAAAGTATAAGGGTCAAGGAAACATAAATGAGTACATTATGGAGATGTTCCATACTACTTCAAGATTTAAGGCACTTAAGATCGAGCTTTTTCTGAGGAATTGCTTGTTCTTATGGTTTTGGTATCACTTCCTGCACATTTAATCAATTTAAAATTAGTTATAACTGTCAAAAGGAGAAATGGACCCTAAATGAGCTCATTTCTCATTGTGCGCAAGAGGACGAAAGGTTGAAGTGTGATAAGTCTGAAAGTGCTCATTTGGCCAATGCCCTTTCAGACAAGGGCAAGAAAAAAAAATCAAAATGAAGCTGCTAAGGGTCCAGCTCAAAAGAAACAACAACAAGCTATAGAGAGTTGTTTCTTTCGTAACAAGTCTGGACACGTATAGAAAGATTGTACCAAATATCATGTTTGGCATGCAAAGAAAGGTATAATTCCTAATTTGGTCTGTTCTGAGATTAATTTAGCTTCAGTACCTAGAAACACTTAGTGGATAGATTCTGGTGCTACTACTCACATAAGTGTTTCTATGCAGGGTTGTCTGAGGTACTGAAAGCCAAGTGAAGGTGAAAGATACATCTTTGTGGGCGATGGTGTAACAGCCTAATTTTTAGTGGTCTCAGAGACAGTGGTTCGAGATCACTAAATCTGAAGAGTGAGTTTGAAAATTTATAAATTAATATTTATAAGTCAAGTGAGATTTTAGAAATATTTTTGAATTAGTGAATTTTGTGAATTAAAAGAATTGATTAGGTAATTTGGGTCGAAAACGAGGTAATGAGACCTCGATTTTATAAACTGAGCCTTAAATATTTTTATCAATATCTATGGAGTGTTAGTGAATTAGTATTAAAGTTTTGTTAGAAAATTTTAATATTTTGATAGTTAATTAATTAAAAAGGACTAAATTGAAAAAAGTGAAAAACTTGTTAATTAAAGAAATAATGACCAAATAGCTAAAGCAATAAATAAAGAAGGACTTAAAGGGAAAATTAGCCTAAAATAGATGGCTGAAACGGATAAGGTAGAAAAAAAAACAAAGAAAATGGGTGGTTAAAGGTCAAAATGGGAAATAGAGAAAATTTTAAATAGTTAAAAAAATGGACTTAATAAAAATCTAGACATTTATTCATTTTTCTTCGGCCAAAAACACCATTAAAGAGTCTCTCTAAGCTGGTTTTTCATATTCTTGCTACAAGTTCAATTCTTGATTATTTCTTGTAAATTTTGTGATTTTGATACTTTCACAACTACGTCCAATTATTAATTTCATAATTTTTTATTCTCTGAGTGATTTTGAAAGTTTCCATGAATGAGTGCTAGAATTTTATGATGAATAAGCAAGGATTTGAAGTTCTAATTTTGTTATGTGATGACTTTATTAAGTGATTTCAATAGAAATTGATTTTTAGAATTTAATTGTGAAAAAGTTCAGAATTAGGGTTTAGTGTTGAAATTCTGATTTTCAAAGATTTTTAAGTAGTTTAAAATGATGAAATAAAGTGTTAATTGAGAAAAATAAGTTCAATTGTTAGGTTAATTGATTAAGGACTAAAGTGTAAAAACTATAAATGCTGGGGTAAATGTATAATTTTAAAAAATTGAAGAGTATAAATTGTGAAATGGAATGAGGCTAAAATATATGTGCTAATGAATGAATAATTTTATATTATAGATCAAGAGTCCAAAGAAAATTGAGGAAAAGAGAAATTATCCAAATAGTTCCTGAGCTACAACAAATTTTATAAACTAGTCCAGGTAAGTTCGTATGGTTAAATTTTAATGTTTACATATTTAATTGATGATTTGTATTTATGTTTATTGATAAAAATAAAATTATTGCTAGAGTTATGAGAAATGAAATGAAAGGACAAAGTAATCGGAACGCGATATTGAGTATATTCGTTCAGTGCAAGAAAAGAATTAACAGCAAATTACCCAAGCAAACTGAGGTTCAGCATTTGTTGTGAACTTCTGTGTTTGCTTTCTGTTTAGCTCACATCAGTTTCAATTAACTCGTATGAGTTTCAGTCTAACCCTTATGGGTTTCCGTTTAGCTCTTACGAGCTTCTGTTCAACCCTTATGGGTTTCCGTTTAGCATTTATGTGCTTCTGTGCTGCCTTCAGGCTTTTGTATATGATGTACTCATATCCTAAGACGTTCTCTAAGATGACAATGCTGGTAAGTGATATATGGAATTAATATTTGAAGAATTAAATCTATTTTGATATTGATTTGAAATATGTGAATTTATCGATTGAAGTTGTGTTTGGCAGGAACAGTATATTAAATGATTTATTTAAATGAATTGTTTTAGTATGTTCGGTAAGATTTATGTTTAAAGCCAATGAACTTACAAAGCTTCATTAAGCTTACTTTAGTTGTTCAATGTTCTTTGTAGATTTTCAAGAAGTTCGGAGGATCGGATCAACACATTGGTTCATACTATCTAGATAACTCCTGTAGATTTTGTTATGCATCTTAAGGTTTATATGGCATGTATAAGGTTAAAATTAAAAGAAGTAAACTTGTAATATGGTTGAGAGTGGCACATATACATATATGTATTTTTGTATGCATGTATTTAGTAATAGTTTATAATAATCAATGAATGGAGTTAATGAGGTAAGTTTATGCAAATGAGTTGTATTATGACATATTAGGTCTAACATTTGATTTTTAGCTTGAATTGGTTGCTTGATTGGGTTATATTGGTATATGAGAGTGTTGTATGTAGGTTGATTGTGAAAAAGGTGAGAAAAGTGGCCTTTAAATGGCCTATTTTTTTCCACACGGGCAGAGAGGTGTGTGTCTTAGTCGTGTGTGACACACGGCCACACACATGGGCATGTAGTTTGGTCGTGTGTCCCCTGTATTTTAAAATTTAAAAAAGGAATGCTCAGAATTGAGCACACGGTCAGAGACATGGCCGTATGTCCCAGTCATGTGAGGAACACGGCCTAGTACACGGGTGTGTGGTTTTGCTGTGTGAAAATTGCACCTAATTTTTAGAAAAATAAATTGGCCACACGGCCTAGCACACAGGCGTGTGGTTGGCCGTGTGACCCAAGTCAGGGAGTTACACGGGGTAAGACACGGCCTGAAGCATGGGCATGTCATGGGACCACACGGGCGTGTCCCTTGGCTACACGGGCGTGTGACCCCTGTACCTAGGAAAAATTTTAAAATTTTACGAAAAATTTTTTGAGTTCCCGATTTAGTCCCAACTTGCTTATAATACTTAAATTGGGCCTCGAGAGCCCATTTAAGGGACAACATGATTAATCTTGATTATAAATAATAAATTACAAGAATTATGTGTAATTATTCTATAAATTCCGAAAATAGTCCGTAACCTTATTACGACAACAGATATGGCTTAATGGTATTACAGATAGAAAATAGGTAGAAGTGGAAGTAATTGGGCATTTTAGGTTGTTATTAGGAACTGGTTTTTATTTGGATTTAAAAGACACTTTTATTGTACCGTCATTTAGACGGAATTTAGTTTTTGTTTCTTTGTTGGACAAATTTAGATATTATTGTTCATTCGGAAACAATCAATTTAGTTTGACTTTAAATTCAAATGTTATTGGAACAGGTTATTTAAATACTTATGACAACCTTTATTTTCTAGATACTATTGCATCCTATAATGAAACCTTGCATGTGGAATCACGTGGTATTAAACGCAAATGAAATAAGGAAAATTTAGCATCATTATGGCATAAGCGCTTAGGTTATATATCAAAAGGTAGAGTTGAACGCCTTGTGTCTGATGGTATTTTAGAGTCCCTTGACTTCACAGACTTTGATGTTTGTGTCGATTGCATTAAGGGAAAACAGACCAAAACCAAGAGATTGGGTGCCAACAGATCTTCAGACATCTTAGAATTAATTCATACAGATATTTGTGGGTTATTCCCTACGACATCCTGGAATGGTCAACAATATTTCATAACATTCATAGACGATTACTCA
Source organism: Gossypium hirsutum (assembly GCF_007990345.1). Classification (NCBI taxonomy): domain Eukaryota; kingdom Viridiplantae; phylum Streptophyta; class Magnoliopsida; order Malvales; family Malvaceae; genus Gossypium; species Gossypium hirsutum. Next base: position 68,831,570 of record NC_053436.1, on the reverse strand, counting down.
CTTTATGGGTACCTATATCTCATTAATGAGAAATCTCAGTCTTTGGACATGTTCAAAGCTTATAAAGCTAAAGTTGAGAATCAACTCAACAAAAAGATTAAAAATGTCAGATTTGATCGTGGTGGTAAGTACTATGGTAGATATGATGGCTCAGGTGAATAATGTCTAGGACCATTTGAGAATTTCCTAGAGGAATGCGGTATTGTCCCATAGTACACCATGTCAGGATTACTTAGTATGAATGGTGTAGCTGAAAGACGAAACAGAACTCTTAAGGATATGGGTTAGGAGCATGATTGCTCATTCTACCTTACCTGAGTTCCTCTGGGGAGAAGCATTACAAACAACACCTTACATTCTTAATAGAGTACCTAATAAAACAGTTGCAAAAACACCTTATGAGCTTTAGACATGTCAAAAACTTAGTCTAAAGCACTATCCAGCTAAGGCAAGGCCTTATAGGCCACATGAAAAGAAATTGGACTCCAAAACAGTAAGCAGCTACTTTATTGGTTATGAGCGATCTAGGGGCTATAAATTTTATGATCCCATAATAAGGAATATTTTTGAGACAGGAACTACAACATTTTTTGAGGATGTTGAGTTTGGGGGAGAAATAATGTCAGAGACATTGCTTTTGAGGAGGAATTGGATTCTAACTCAAATCCTACTATCACTTTTGATGATGTTCAGGTTCTTATACTTATCATTGATCAAGAAGTGAATCCAGAACCTCTACAAGACAATGTTGAACAACTTCCATTCAAAATGAGATAATTATTCCAAAAGAACAAACTCAACAACCTGAAGAACAAGTGCCATTAAGGAGGTCCGCAAGAGAAAGGAGAAATGCTATTCCAGATGATTATGTTGTATTTCTTGTAACACCCCGTACCCGAGACCGTTTCCGGAGTCGAACACGAGGTGCTAACAGACTTAATTCATTTATTTGCACAGTCCATTTTAAAATTTCCAGACAAGCTAGCTAACTGCATCACTGTCACCTTAAAAATCATATCTCGAGTTCGAAAACTTGAAAACTGGTTCCGTAAATTTTTCCTGAAACTAGACTCATATGTCCATCTACAAATTTTTTTCTAGAATTTTTGGTCAAGCCAATTATTACAGTTTATTAGTTAAAGTCTCCCCTGTTTCAGGGTTCAACTACTCTGACCTTCATGCATTACGACTTAGATATCTCCCTGTACAGAGCTTCAATACTTATTCCGTTTGTTTATAAAGAAACTAGACTCGAAATGGAATCTGTACATATAAGGCATGACTTCTAATTATCTCTGGTTGATTTATAGTGAATTTCCAAATTCGGAACAGGGGATCCAGAAATCGCTCTGGCCCTATTTCACGAAAACTTAAACATCTCATAAAATACGACTCATATGATTGTTTCGTTACTTTCCTATGAAAATAGATTCATCAAGGTTCGATTACATAGTTTATTCACTATTTAATTCCATTCCTACTATTTTTAGTGATTTTTCAAATCCACACCACTGCTGCTGTTAGCATCTATTTTTAAGGTAAACTTTACATATTTCATGGTTTTCCATGAATCAACTAGAATTTGTCATACATAGCACCAAAATGATCATGATTAACCATTCCAATGGCTAATCGTTACCAAACATTTCCATACCTCTCAATGAACAACATACAAAACGATTATAATGCTATGCTCAAAGTATATATAAGCCATTTTCGCATGGCTATCCAAATATATACATTACCAAAAAGTACATGACTAACAACAAAGGGCAGTCCTATACATGCCATTTTCAAAGTTCAACTAAAAGAGTACCAAAAGGGCTTTGATAGTGTGGACGACTTCGACTTTGACACTCCCGAGTCCGATAGCTGACGAACAAAATCTATAAAACAGAAAAATCAAAGCAACGGAATAAGCATTTAATGCTTAGTAAGTTTGAGTAATGAAATTATGCACATCTGAAGTATAGCATTCATATGACTAAACGAATAATTTCATATACACATATTCTCAAAATCATACTTACTTCACATTTCCAACCCTTATATTCATATATATGGGATCAACTTAACTAAAGGCCGGAAGCTTGTTAATCGATTGAGCGAATACTATTTAAAGGGAATCATCTATTCCAATGCATATACGAAACATACCTCATCGTTTGGATTTTACGAGCGTATTAATTGAAATTATTACAGCGAGATCGCTCATTCTCAAACCAAGTACCTGTAATATCCCGAATTAGGGCCTAATCGGAATAGTGGTTTTGTGACCACAAATCCGAGATAGAAATAATTATGTTATAATTATTTTGATGATTATGATATGATTGCATGATTGTGTGAAAATTTCGTGATGAAATTCTATGCCTAAAGTGCTTAAATTGAAAGTAGGGACTAAATCGAATAAGTTGCAAAACTTGCATTCTAGAAGTTTTTAGTATGAAATTGTTTTGGAATATTAATGAGGAGGTCTTAAATAGCAATTTGACCAATTTTAAGTTCATGGACAAAATTAGGACATGGAAGGAATTTTTGGAAAGTTTAGTAGTAAGGGTATTTTGGTCATTTAGTTATTAAAATGAATTAAAAACAAAATTAAAAGCCAATTTTTGTCCATCTTCTTCATTAGGCCGAAATTTCAAGGGTTCTCCATAGCTAGGGTTTGTTTCAAGCTTCTAAGCTCCATAGTAAGTGATTCGAAGCCCCGTTTTTAATGTTCTTTACGTTTTTGGAATCCCGGTAGCTCGATTAAGCTTATGTTAGCAATAATTCAACTTAGGGTTTATATTTGGAAAAATACCCATAGGTGAAATTTGTGTATTTTGATGTTTTATGATAGAATATGGGGTTTTAAATTATGTTAGACAACTTGTACTACTCGATTTTAAGAAAAACGAGTAAAAGGGCTTAATCGGTAAAAATACCTAATAGTCACAAGTACATGTTAGAGTGAGAATTTGATGTTGCCATAGAAGAGAAAAGTGATCAGCATGTTGTAAAACATAAGAATAAGGAATAAAGTTTAATCCCGAGCCTAGGGGCAAAAATGTAAATATGCAAAAGTTTAGGGGAAAAATTGTAATTTTGTCAAAATTTGAGTTAAGGATTAATTTGATAATGTGAGTATTAAATGAGCTAAATGTGTTATTTTAGATCAAGAAAGATGTGGAATCGACCTCAATCGAGGAAAAGAAAAGATTGTGGACTAAATTGCAAAATCTTTGTATTTTGGTACCAAGGTAAGTTCATGTGTAAATAATGTAGCATAATTGTTATTTTTAAGTTATTGATATTAATTATGTGTTATGCTGAATTTCATTATGAAATGTATGCTTTGTGGTTAATTTCAAATAATATGTAAATTATGTGAGCTACTTGTTAAATATAATTGTTACCGAGTATTGATTTCGGCATTCTACGAAAGACGGCAAGGATAAGTGTTCGAGAAAAATCCCGTTTGAACCTTAGGAATAGATTAGGATACAAGTGACATGTCACTAGGATGGTTGAGCATCCGAACTCGTTGAGTTGAGTCCGAGTTCACTTATGGATGCGAATGTCCGAACTCGTTGAGTTGAGTCCGAGTTCGTGAGATGTAACTAGGCATCCGAACTCGTTGAGTTGAGTCCGAGTTCACTTATGGATGCGAACGCCCGAGCTCGTTGAGTTGAGTCCGAGTTCGCTTATGGGCGGGTTACATGATTGCTTGATTGAATATGTGGCACTTATATGCAAATTATCCATGTATCCGAATTATATTCCGATGTGTTCAACGGGTAAAGTTCTACGCAATGGAGGAATATTCGAGATGTAAAGAGAAGTATTGGTGAGTGATGTGAAATGGTTATTTTGGACATGTATGTATTTAACCCTCGGGTTGAGTATTGATACAACCACTATAAGGTAATAAGATGATGAGGAATGATGTTTAGAAATGTGATATGTGTTTTAGTGATGTATGCTAATGTTGATTGGTATAACTGTTTGTTATGTTACTTATTATTTGCATATGAACTTACTAAGCATTTATGCTTACTCCCTCCTTCTTACTCATTGTAGTTTTGGACAAGCCAGCTCAGGAGTCGGGATAGGTCGAAGGCTCAGTCACACTATCCGGAAGACTTTTGGTAAATGGCTTGTAAATTTAAGTATGGCATGTATAGCAATATACCTATTTTGTGAAAATGATCTTATGGTATGGTTGTGGAATGGTTGAGGAAATGCTTGATAATGATAAATTATGAAAATGGTTAGTGTAGATTATGTTTGATGTTAAGGAAAACTATTAAGATACTTAGTGCATAAAAACTCATAAAAAGGATGAAATTTGCCATAAACAGAATACTGCAGCAACACTGACGCGAGTTTGAAAATTTACTAAAAATCATAGAAATTGAATTTGGTGATGGAATACATATCAAATTGAATCTTATTATGTCTAGTTTCACATGAAACAAATGAAATAGGTAAAGGCATTATATGTTAGAAGATATTTGAATTTTAGTGAAACAGGGTCATAGCAGTTTTTGAATCCCCTATTCCAACTTTAGAAATTCATAATAAATTATAAAGATATAATTAGGTGGTATATTTTATATCCTCAGAATTCTTATTGAGTATAGTTTTAGTAGAAACAAATCTCATAGTCATATGAATTTTTTACAGAGAGAAATGTGGTTCGTAGTAAACAGAGGTCAGACCAGTCGAGTCCTGAAATAGGGGTAACTGTAACTAATAAACTGTACTAATTGGCCCAACCAAAAATTCTAGAAAAAAATTAGTAGATAGGTATATGAGTCTAGATTCTGGGAAAATTTACGGATCTTGATTTCGAGTTTGGTAACTTGAGATATGATTTTTCTTGTGACTGTGACGCAAGTAGCTTAAAAGCTGTGAATGTAGAAACAATAATCCAAAGTTCTAAAAATGTTAAACTAAGCTTAGTAACACCTCATACTCGACTCCGGCGATGGTCTCGGGCGTGGGGGCGTTACAGTACCTTCGGGATTTAGCCGGAGATCGCAACTCGCACAAATGCCTTCGGGACTTAACCCGGATATAGTAACTCGCACACAAGCCTTCGGGTCTTAGCCCGGAAATAGTCACTAGCACAAATGTCTTCGGGACTTAGCCCGGGTATAGCAACTACTCACACAAATGCCTTCGGGACTTAGCCCGGATATAGTAACTTGCACAAATGCCTTCGGGACTTAGCCCGGATATCATCCGAATAATCATGTACATATGTCCACAAATCATAACACATTTTTATTTCGTTTTCATTACTAGAACTCAGACACAAGGCACTTATCTACCATTACCATTTTTGGCTCAATAGCCACATACAAAGAGCATGGTTTTGATTTGCTATATAACATGATCTAAACGAATCATGATCTAAGTTCCATTACTCGAAAACTTACCTCGGATATTTTTGAACAGTTGCGGGTAGGCTATTCGATCGCTTTCTCCTTTCCCTTGTCTGCTCTAGTTCCTCTTTGCTCTTGGGCTTAATTTAAACAAATGAATTTGTTTAATCATTTCAAATATTAAAAGCTTCTTTAAAGCATTTAACCCTTATACTCAATAATGAAACCAAACCATATACATAATTATTTTATCACATCACCTTAAGCACACATATCAACTATCATACATCCATTTCGCAGGCCAAGTTACAAATAAAAAAATTGCATACACACCAAAAATTTAATTACCCATTTCGACCTTAGAGGGTAACTTCAATGCAAATTGTATATACAATTTGCCATACACGTACCACATTTTTAACAAGCCGAAATTACTCCTACATGTTATCCATTATAATTATTTCATAGATATAAAACATAGCTGAAATATCTTTAGCCTAAATACGTATAATAATACCCAAATCCTCAGCTATTTTAACGAACATGACACAAAAGATTAACTGAAACTCCATTCAATTTTAAGGTATTAACCCTACTAAACTCTTATCATGACCATACCTAATCGAATTCAAGTAGAGGATTAATTACAGCCATGTACACCAATATATAATTATAACATGTTTTAATATCTTATATATCTCATTCGGCCCTAACCACACAACTTAACTTTTATATAAAAATTCTATCTCATGATCAATTGTAGCAATTTACACATAGGTTACATATTTGTCAAACCATGACCGATTATGTATATAAATTAAATATTTCACATAACGCATAACTCAATGACCAAAATTTATATAACCCTAAATGTCTAAATATGAATATCCCTCAATTCTCTTATAACTTAACCCTTTTTCTCCTTTTATCCTAATATCCATTAGCATTTAGTTCATCAAACCAACATTTAATCCTATTTCCTTTAACACAATTGTATTCGGCAATGACCACATCATTTAACCAACTAAAATAATAAACCACAACATTTAAATTCATCTTATTCTTCTCCCATTTGACCGAATGAATATTTATCAAATGCAACTCAACTAACAACAACATTTTTCTTTCTAAAATGTATATACACTCATACGGCCACTTTCAAATTGTACTTTTCAACCATGAATTCTACTCATTCAAACATCATTTAAGCTACTTAACAAGTAATTAACATCCCAAAAAAAACTTATCAAAATGACACCAATTTAGCACTTGCCGAATGGATATTTATCTATTGACTCATGAAATTAAACCATGGGTTAAATAAGCTATGTACTTATCAATTTAATCTCATAGTCAATTAAAAAGAAAAATCACAATGCATACCTTAAACTAGGATAGCCATGGCCGAATACCTTGGTTTTTCCTCTTCAAAATTCCCTTTCCCCATTTCGGCAACCAAGAAGAAAGATGAGCATGTATACTTTTTTTTATTGTTTTACTAATCACTTTATTTTAAAATAAAAATAAAGCCATCCCTTATTATAATTCCAAAACAAAACATATATCTTACATCAAACATCATTTATGGCCGGCCACTAAGGAAAATTTGGTGCATTTGACATGCAAATCCCTCATGTCATCACTTCATGCATTATTTAGTACTTTAAAATTTACCTATCACACTTTCAATTTTTATCACATGAGTCCTATCTTAAAAATTTCACATACAAATAACCAAATCAAAGCATGAAACTTTCACACATGATTTACACATATAATAAACACAGAATTTAATAGTTAATTATTTTTATGACTCGGTTTTGTGGTCCCGAAACCACTTTCCGACTAGGGTCAATTTAGGGCTGTCACATTTCTCCAAGAACATGAGGATGATAATGGAATGATGGAAGATGATCCAATCAACTTTCATCAGGCCATGAAAAGTTCTAATTCTCAAAAGTGGATTGATGCTTTGAAATATGAGTATAAGTCTACACAGGATAATAAAGTTTGAGAACTTATCCCATTACCTAAAGGTCCAAAACCAATTGGTTGTAAATGGATATTTAAAACCAAGATTGATGCAAATGGTAATGTGGAGAGGTGTAAGACATGTCTTGTAACTAAAGGATATACTCAGAAAGAAGGTATTGATTTTACAGAGACTTTCTCTCTAGTTTCATCGAAAGACTCATTTAGGATAATCATGGCGTTTTTTGCTCATTTTGATACTAAGTTACATCAAATGGATGTTAAGACTTCGTTTCTTAATGGCGACATTGAAGAAACAATTTATATGGTACAACAAAAAAAATTTGAGTTGGAAGACTCAAAGAATATGGTTTGCAAATTGACAAAATCCATCTATGGACTCAAACAAGCTTCCCGTCAATGGTGCCATAAGTTTCATCAAATAATTATTTCGCTTGGTTTTGAGATGAATATTGTTGATGATTGTGTGTATTACAAATTCAATAGGAGTAAGTATATATTTCTAGTCCTATATGTTGATGACATTTTGCTTGCTGCTAATGATATAGGCTTATTGCACGAAACCAAGAGGTTTTTGTCTAATCATTTTGAGATGAAAGATCTTGGGGATGCCTCTTTTATTTTAAGAATTCAGATACATCGAGATCGATCTGAAGTATTCTTGTATTATCACAAAAGAGCTATATCGGTAAAGTACTCAAAAGGTTTAGCATTTAGAGTTATAGACCAGGTGTAATATCTCGAATTAGGGCCTAATCGGAATAGTGGTTTCGTGACCACAAATCCGAGATAGAAATAATTATTTTATAATTATTTTGAGGTTTATGATATGAATGCATAATTGTGTGAAGATTTCGTGAAGAAATTTTGGGCATAACGAGTTTAATTTAAAGTTAGGGACTAAATTGAATAAGTTGCAAAATTTGCATTCTAGAAGTTTTTAGTATGAAATTACTTTGAAATATTAATTAGGAGGTCTTAAATAGAAATTTTACCAATTTTAAGTTCATGGACAAAATTAGGACGTGGAAGGAATTTTTGGAAAGTTTAGTAGTAAGGGTATTTTGGTTATTTAGTTATTAAAATGAATTAAAAACAAAATTAAAAGCCAATTTTTGTCCATCTTCTTCATTAGGCCGAAATTTCAAGGGTTCTCTATAGCTAGGGTTTGTTTCAAGCTTCCAAGCTCCATAGTAAGTGATTCCAAGCCCCGTTTTTAATGATTTTTACGTTTTTGAGATCCCGGTAACTCGATAAAGCTTATGTTAGCAATAATTTAACCTAGGGTTTATATTTGGAAAAATACCCATAGGTGAAATTTGTGTATTTTGATGTTTTATGATAGAATATGAAGTTTTAAATTATGTTAGACAACTTGTACTACTCGATTTTAAGCAAAAACGAGTAAAAGGGCTTAATCGGTAAAAATACCTAATAGTCACAAGTACATGTTAGAGTGAGAATTTGATGTTGCCATAGAAGAGAAAAGTGATCAGCATGTTGTAAAACATAAGAATAAGGAATAAAGTTTAATCCCGAGCCTAGGGGCAAAAATGTAAATATGCAAAAGTTTAGGGGTAAAATTGTAATTTTGCAAAAATTTGAGTTAAGGATTAATTTGATAATGTGAGTATTAAATAAGCTAAATGTGTTATTTTAGATCAAGAAAGACGTGAAATCGACCTCAATCGAGGAAAAGAAAAGATTGTGGACTAGATTGCAAAATCCTTGTATTTTGGTACCAAGATAAGTTCGTGTGTAAATAATGTAGCATAATTGTTATTTTTAAGTTATTGATGTTAATTATATGATACGCTGATTTTTAATCGTGAAATATTATGCTTTGTGGTTAATGTTGAGTAATATGCAAATTATGTTTACTACTTGATAAATATGAATTGCTACCAAGTATCGGTTCCGATATGCCATGGAAGACGACAAATATGAGATCGAGGGAAAAAGCCCGTTTGAACCTTAGGAATAGATTAGGATACAAGTGACATGTCACTAGGATGGTTGAGCATCCGAACTCGTTGAGTTGAGTCCGAGTTCACTTATGGATGCAAATGTCCGAACTCGTTGAGTTGAGTCCGAGTTCGTGAGATGTAACTAGGCATCCGAGCTCATTGAGTTGAGTCCGAGTTCACTTATGGATGCGAACGCCCGAGCTCGTTGAGTTGAGTCCGAGTTCGCTTATGGGCGGGTTACATGATTGCTTGATTGCATATATGGCACTTATGTGCAAGTTATCCATGTATCCAAATTATATTCCGATGTGTTCAACGGGTAAAGCTCTACTCAAATGGAGGAATATTTGAGATGTAAAGAGACGTATTGGTAAGTGATGTGAAATGGATATTTTGAACAAGTATGTATTTAACCCTCGGGTTGAGTATTGATACAACCACGATAAGGTAATAAGATGATGAAAAATGATTAGAAATGTGACATGTGTTTTAGTGATGCATGCTAATGTTGATTGGTATGACTGTTTGTTATGTTACTTATTATTTGCATATGAACTTACTAAGCATTTATGCTTACTCCCTCCTTCTTACTCATTGTAGTTTTGGCCAAGCCAGCTCAGGAGTCGGGATAAGTCGAAGGCTCAGTCACACTATCCGGAAGACTTTTGGTAAAGGCTTGTAAATTTAAGTATGGCATGTATAGCAATATATCTATTTTGTGTAAATGATCTTATGGTATGGTAATGGAATGGTTGAGGAAATGTTTGATAATGATAAATTATGAAAATGGTTAATTTAGATTATGTTTGATGATAAGGAAAATTAATAAGATACTTAGTGTATAAAAACTCATCAAAAGGGATGAAATTTGCCATAAACAGGATACTGCAGCAACACTGATGCGAGTTTGAAAATTTACTAAAAATCATAGAAATTGAATTTGGTGATGGAATACATATCAAATTGAAGCTTATTATGTCTAGTTTCACATGAAATAAATGAAACAGAAAAGGAATTATATGTTATAAGATATTAGAATTTTAGTGAAACAGGGTCATAGCAGTTTCTGAATCCCCTGTTCCAACTTTATAAATTCACCATAAATTGTAAAGTTATAATTAGGTAGTGTATTTTATATTCTCAGAATCCTTATTGAGTCTAGTTTCAGGAGAAATAAACCTAATATTCATATGAATTTTTTAAAGAGATAAATGTGGTTCGTAGTAAACAGAGGTCAGACCAGTCAAGTCCTGAAACAGGGGTAACTTTAACTAATAAACTGTACTAAATGGCCCAACCAAAAATTCTAGAAAAATATTTGTAGATAGTTATATGAGTCTAGATTCAGGGAAAATTTACGGATCTTGATTTCAAGTTTCGTAACTCGAGATATGATTTTTCTTGTGACTGTGATGCAAGTAGCTTAAAAGCTGCGAATGTAGAAATAAATAATCCAAAGTTCTAAATATGTTAAATTAAGCTTAGTAACACCTCATACTCGACTCCGACGACGGTCTCGGGCGTGGGGGCGTTACACCAGGTGACACGCCATTGCTAAATGAGACAAATTTAGTCCTACTCAATGCCCTAAAAGTAACCTTGAATTCAAGAAATGCAAAAGATTCCCTATGCATCAGCTGTTGGGAGTTTAATGTATGCTCAAGTATGTACGCGTCCAGACATTGCGTACATTGTTGGGATGTTAGGCAGATATTTAAGCAACCTTGGTATAGACCATTGGATAGCAGCCAAAAGGGTTATGAGATATCTTCAGAGATCAAAATATTACATGCTTACTTATAAGAGATCAGATCTTTTGGAGGTCGTAGGGTATTCTGATTCTAATTTCACTAGGTGCCAAGATAGTAGGAAATCTACATCGGGCTACATTTACCTATTAGCTGGAGGAGCTATATCTTGGAAAAGTGTCAAACAGACACTTGTAGCTTCGTCCACTATGGCAGTAGAGTTTGTAGCATGCTATGGGGCATCAAACCATGGAATATGGTTGCAAAATTTTGTCACAGGGCTACGCATTTTGGAGAATGTAGAAAGACCACTCAAATTATTTTGTGACAATAAGTCAGTAGTGTTGTATTCAATAAAAACAAGAGTTCATCTAAGTCAAAGCATATTGACATAAAGTTCCTAGTTGTAAAAGAAAGAGTGTAAAATGGTCAAATGTCCATAAAGTACATTGGGACAAACTCCATGATAGTAGATCCACTCACAAAAGGCCACCCAAGGTCTTTCATGAGCACACTGCTCACATGAGTGTTAGATTGTTTGAGGATATCATGACTTAGTGGGAGTTTATATTTTATTTGTTTTATGTTTGTTTTCAAACTTTTATGTATTTGGTTATTTTCTGATCAGAAATGAAGTATTCAATTTATTCACTCTGTTTATTGTTTTGAAACTGACCTCACTTAAGTTTAAAGATAACCAGTTGGAAATAGACATGTTTAGATCATATTGCATGTAATTTTCATGCTACACATCCATACTTGATCCATGTCATTTATTTGTGTTAATTTAAGTGACCAGAGATGGATTTAGTTATGATATATGAAATGAAAGTCACATTGGTTCTATGTTAGCATAATTAATGGACGAGATTGTTCGAAATATCTTTTGAATATGATAGTAAAATTTTGAGCTCATAAGGTTATATAATGACATGTAATTATAAAGGAATTAGTATATATATGTGTGGTCCAAGTGGGAGATTGTTGGAAAATATGGACATCACATATATAATAAAGGTAATTACATGTTATTATTTACTATCATGATAGGTTAGCCCAAATTAAAAATGATCTAATTTGTTTAGAATTTTATTGGGTTTTAATTATTAAATAAAGTATGGGTCAAATATGTGTAGATACTCTAGTAATTGAGTTCTAATCAAATTCTAATTAATGATGGGCTACTTAGAAATTGCTTAGAACTAATATGCCAAGGTTATAAATATTAGGGTTACGGTTCCCAAATTATACATAACATATATTTTCTAATATCCCATCCTTAGGAAAGAGAGGGCAAATATTCTTTGAGTTTTCTTGTATGCTAATTTGAAAGATCTAATCTTCAAGATCTGAAAAAATTTTAAAGAATTCATGGATTCAGGTATGCTTCCGCATTTAGTTTTATTTTTTATTTATTCTTAATGATTTGACACAATAGATCATAGTTTATTAAGTTTTACATTAGATTTATTTTACAAATCTAACACCTCCCTTTAAGTGTTTAATAGTGGGTGATTAAAATTTTAAAATTTAAAAATATTGATGATGAAATTGATAATTTATGAAAATTGAGAAATATAATTTCTTTTATGTAAGGACACTTTTAAAAATATTTAAAGGAAAATAATCCTGTCAAAAAAAAAAAAAACAAAGAGTAGAGTTGCGGTACATAGCTGATGATGATGGAGGAAGATAAGGACACTTTTATAGACTTCCATTATTAATTGTTTTAATTTTAGGTACAAATAGTTAGAAAAACATGTAAATTTACATAAATCAGTATTCATCACTTTTAAAGTAGAATGATGGAATCTAAAATCTATTTAAAAATCGATACAAACCAATTAAATAGGATAAAAATTAGTTAAACTGAGCAATCGAACTAATTTTTTTATTTAATTTTAAAAAATTATTTAACCGAATTAGACACATAAATTATGTAGGTTGAATTGATTAATTGATAACTTAATTTATTACCGCTTATTCAAATCTACCAATGCAAATGATGTGATTTTCTATTTAAAGATTTGATCATAATTAAATTTTATTTTATTTACTTTTGTTAGAGCAACGGCTATATACAAGATGAATATGAAATAAATGCAATTTTTTTCTATGGTAAGTGCAATTTCTATATAAATATATATAAACATGTTACCAATTTTATAGTTATTTATTTGACTTCTTTTTACATTACACGTCAATTAATTTCTTTCTCCTGACAAGCTAATGGTCAAATATCAATTCTAGTCCTTTCATCTTTTTTGAGATTATAAAAGAATGGTTAAATTCCCTATTTAGTACCTATATTTCGCTCAATTTGAAATTTAATCTTTATACTTTAATTTTGACATAATTTGGTACATCAACTTTTATAATGTCATTAGTCTAAATACTTTAATCCAATTAAAATGGTGAAGTGAATTTTTAAAAATTGTTAACACCATTAATTTTTTTATTAAATTCAAGTCTTTTATAATATTATTTTTTTGTTACATATATATCAAGTGAGTTTTTTTAATTTTGAAAATGTCACACCAAAATATTTAACAGAAGAATTTTAATAGCATTAACAAATGGATCTAATTTTTAGATTTGAAAAGTAAAAGGAGTAAATTTATAAAAATAAAATACTACAGATTAAATTTTAAATATATAAAAAATACGAAAATTTAAAATAAATTACAACATTTAAATTTTTACTCTATAATTTAATTAAAAAATAAATAAATACCCAACACGAAAGCGTGGTAGAAACTATACTAATTTAAATGAAAAATATAAAATTTGTTAAAAGGTTGTATATTTACATCCGAAAAGTTTATTATTAAAACGTAAAATTTTTAACACATGTCATAGTTCTATTGGTCGATTCTGCCAGCTATAACCTAACCCTTTTCTTGAGGTCCTGACTTGTGTATCAGTTGACAACTATAAGGGCAAATATGATCCAATAAAAAAAATCAAGGACCAATGTGAGAAAATGTGTCAAGTTCAAGGGTCAATCAGTATGTTAAGCCAATCTATAAACTATATATAAAAGGTCAAATGACTTTCCTTCAACTGACACATTCACCTGATGGCACTCTCAAACTTTTTTTTAGATTAGTGGTTAAATTTTAATTTTGATCCTTTCATTATGTCAAAATTTTTATTTAATATCTATACTTAAATTTTTAATATAATTTGATCCTTATATTTTTATAATATTATTAATTAGTCGAAATAGTTAACATTGTCAGCTTTTTATTAAAATATTATATGACTATGTATAATTTGAATGTCTTAACTTAGAGAGTGCCTTTCTATTTCTCTTGAGTTTGACTTTGTTTTCTTTAATATAAGAAAATGGCCAGATATCATTTCTACTACTATATTTTGCTAATCTTGAGATTTAATATATATACTTTAATTTTTTATATAATTTGGTTCCTCTACTTTATAATATCATGATTTAATTTAAATAATTAATATTGTTAATTATTTTAATCAAATGTGAGCCTCAATTATTCTTATGAGCACAATAACAACAACAACAAAAGATATTTATCATGGAAAGTTTGAACAGGTATTTCTAAGAAAAAAAATCTTAATCAATATTTTCAACATTATTTTTTTGTTGCATGATTATCAAGTGAATATATATATGTATATGTATATAAATTTTAATAATGATAACAAATAAATCTGAATTTTTAAATTAAAAGGCAAAGAGATTAAATTTCTACAAAATAGAGACTAAATTACAAATACATAAAATGTATAAAAATTTAGGATATATTTTAACCCTCAAAATTTTACGATGTAATTTGACATAACAAATAATCAACTCAATACGAAATATGACAATCATATTAGTTTTAAGGATGAATCTAAAACTAATAAAAATGAAATAGATGAATCAACACGTGACATATGATTAGAGAAATGAGACCACGTGGAGACCAAGGAAAAATTTAAAAATCTTCATAACGTTCGCTCCCTTTTTTCTTTTTGTTTTGAGAATCTTTTAAATTCGAAAATCGATTTATTTTACCATGATTTCAAGGTATCTTTCTTTTAATAACTTATATTCTCAATTGTTAATTTCAGTTTTTTTTTTAATTTGTTTTAATCAATGCATGCGTGGTCTGATTGATGTTCCGCTGCTGAGATTTAAGAATTTATTTATTTACATTTTATCTAGTCTTTTGATGTGTGTTGTTAAATTAAATTCTACCAAATTTCTTGAAGTTCTTATTTTTATTTGATTTTTGGTTGATTATATAGTTCATTAGTTGCAGGTTTTTAATTGGTGATCACTTCTAATATTTATAATTAATTGGATTTTAATGAAATTGATTTATATGACATATGGAAGAATTATACGTCACCAAATGTCAAGAGTTTAGACTATCCATGTAGAGAATAAATTTTACAAATTTTTTGAAGATATGTAAAACATACAGTTATATTATAATTATAATTATAATTATAATTACAATACTTTAAACAAAAGAAAATAGTATTAATTTTTCATATAATTATTAATTTTTTATAACTAAAGTTTTATTTAATGAACTAAAAAAAGTAAGTATCAAATTTTACTAAGTACTACTTTTTTAATGGTTTATGAAAACACACCTTAACATGTGAATTATTCAATATAAAACAATACATTATATAAAAGTTATTTAAATTAATTAATTTTTGGAAAATGCTCAGTAAAAAATTCTTATGGTTTGAACATTAACAACATTTGTTTCTATTTTTTCTTAAATCTAAACTTCTAATCATACTTTTTATTGTTGGTTTCTTAAAGTGATTCTAATTATTAAATACTGAAAGTTTTATACAAAAAATTTAAATAATAAATATAACATTCTAATAAAAAGTGATTCTAATTATTAAATACCAAAAGTTTTTGTATAAAAAATTTAAATAAATAAATATAATATTTTAATAAATACAAATAATTAATTCATGCATCCCACATGAAAAAAAAAAGTATATAATGTAAAATAATACTAGTATTTTAAGAAATAAATATGGCATCTTAGACTTAGGACACTTGGATACATGATATATATGTGCTTGCTCTGTTTGGCTTCAACGAGAAAGTGAAGGAAAATGAAATGGAAAACGTCAATGCATGATATGCGTGTGTTTCTTGCTTTGTTTGGCTTTGACGAAAGTGAAGGAAAATGTTAATCTAACCCCCAAAATATAGAGGGTTAGATGGAATGAATAACTAAATAGTTGAATAGGCTTGATAGTTAAATTGGTAGTACGATGGATGATGTGTATGCTTAGTGCATTATTGTTATAAATACTAAGAAATGATTTAGAAATTTACATAGTTAAGTCTTATTTGGATAACTTATTTTGATTTTTACAAAAAAAAAGTTTTACTAAAATATTTTACTAAAATTATGATTTAGTCCATAAACCTTGCTTTATATAATTAACTAAAGTATTAAAATAATACAATCATATTTTGTTTTATTATTTAATCTAAAACGAAACTTGATTACAAGATTTAATTAGAAAATAGTGTGTTTTAATTGAGTTAGATCCTATGTGGAAAAAAGGTTAAAATAAATTACAATATTAATAATGATTCTTGACTATGAGTATTAATTATTATAAAATAAAATAGGAATGTGTTAAAAACTATAAAGTTAAATAAGTTAACAAAATAATTGATTAAAAATACAAGCTAATAAAGAATAGGTAAGTTGAGCATGAAACAAATATATATAATTAAGTGGCTAAAATTAGTATAAATTGAGTCCTAGCATTAGTAGATAAGAACTTAAGAAATTGTCTAAAAATCCAGCTCTTTGCATTTTTCCTCTTTATTTTTCAAGCAATTAAGGATGGAAATCAAGTTAGTATAAGAATTAAATATGGTAGAGAAAAAACATGATATGGATAGTAGCTTAATGGTTAAACTTGCTCCTTTCCCTTAGCACACCCAGGTTTGAGTTACTCCATCTCCTTTCCATTTTTTTTTTGATTTTGGCAGAATGGTTTAATTATGAAAAAACTCTCTAAAGTTTTCTTAATCTTGCCATTTAGTCCTTATCCTAATCATAATAGGATTTTGATTACCTTTTTCAAATTTATTTAGAATTCATATCTTATCATTCTTCAAAATCAAATAGAATTAAAGTTGCATCACCTTTATATCTTCTTATCCTAAATAGAATTCAAATTATTCCTTTTCAAATCTTAATAGAATTTATCTTTCTTTTTTTTTCTTTCTATTTATTCCCTTTTTCTTCTTTTATCTTTTCATTTGAAAATTGTAATATCCCGAATTAGGGCCTAATCGGAATAGTGGTTTCAGGACCACAAATCTGAGATAGAAATAATTATTTTATTATCATTGTAAGGTCTATGGCATGATTTCATGATTTTTTGAAAATTTCGTTTAGAAATTTTACCGATAGAGGGTCCAATTTGATATTTAGGACCAAATTGCAAAAGTTGTAAAATGTGTGTTCTAGTTCACAAAGGTACTAAGTACTTGTGAGTAATGGGTTTTTAAAGTGGAGGTCCTTGGATTGTAATTAGACCATTATACTAGTTTGGACAAAAATACCTAAAGAAATATAAAACACCATAGTTTTTAATTAAGGGCATTTTGGTCATTTAGTTATTAAAATGAACTAAAAACAAAATTAAAAGCCAATTTTTGTCCATCTTCAACCCCTCGGCCGAATTTCACATGAGGAAGACATAGCTAGGGTTTTTCAAGCTTCCAAGCTCGATTATCAAGAGAAACAAGATTCGAGTCGTGATCGAGGGAAAAATAAAGTTTGTGAGGAGTAGGCTCGATTTCTAACATTTTGTACCGATTTTTGACAAGCCAGATAAAAAATTGGGAACAATCGGAGGCTTGCTCACACTATCCATGGACCATTTTGTAAATGGATCCCGATCCAGCTGTGGCCAATGATGTAGAGAGCAATGCGCCAGCTCCTACTGAAGGGGCGGTGTCGATTGAAAATCGACCTCCTATTGTTAGTCAAGGAGGAGGAGAAGGGGCTCGAGAAGCCTTTCTCTAGATGATGAAAGCATGGTACACCGAGTTCGTTCGTACGAACCCGAATGCTCAACAACCTCCCCCGATTCCTCAACCTGTACCCCTGATGCCTTAATGTATGGATCTGATGAAATTTCATAGAACCCCAGTTGATAGAATTCGCAAGCCAGTGGCTAAAGAATTCACGGCAAATGTTGATGATGATGTCGAGAAAGCAGAATTTTGGCTTGAGAATTCTATTCGGGTGTTTGATGAATTGTCTTGTACACATGAAGAGTGCTTAAAATGTGCTATATCCTTGTTGAGAGATTCAACCTATTATTGGTGGAAGATATTGATTTCAATGGTACCGAAAGAGAAAGTGACTTGGGAGTTCTTTCAAGAAGAATTTCGGAAGAAACACATCAGTGAAAGATTTGTTGAACAGAAGCGTAATGCGTTTCTCGAGTTGAAACAAGGCAACATGACAGTTACTGAGTATGAAAGGGAGTTCGTTCAGTTGAGTAAGTATGCTAGAAAATGTATTCCTTCGGAGGCTAAAATGTGCAGACGATTTGAAGACAGACTCAATGAAGACATCAAAGTATTTGTGGGAATTCTTGAGTTGAAAGAGTTCGTAGTACTTGTTGATCGGACTTGCAAGGCTGAAGAACTAATTAAAGCAAAGAGAAATGCAGAGGATGAGACTAGAAATTTGAAGAAAAGACCGATGAGCAGTGCATTCCCACCGCAATCGAGAAAATCCAAAGATATGTATTCTCGTTCTCATGTTTCGGCCGGACATTCGTATGGGAATCGTAAGAAGCAAAATGCAGGTTTTAAATCTCAGACTACTTCTGTTGCTAGTGTGGGAAATTCGAGATTTGTTAGACCCGAGTGCCAAAGATGTGGTAGAATTCATCTTAGTCCATGTAGAACTAACGAATGTTATCAGTGTGGTTCTCCAGATCATTTTATTAGAGACTATCCCGAGAGAATTGAGAAAGGAAAATTTTAGAGTACAAAACCTAGTGGTGCAGTTTCGAGAGGAAGATCTTCGAGAAATGCAGGAAATGAGGCAAGCGGCAAAAATGTAGTCAAAGATTCAGCGTTTAAATCTGAAGCTAGAGCTCCTGTTAGAGCTTATGCCATAAGGGTGCGTGAAGATGTTTCATCTCTCGATGTGATCATTGACGAATCAGGGGCATTACCTAGTTTGATTTCTTCGATGTCGGCTCAGAGATATTTGAGAAAGGGTTATGAAGTTTATTTGGCGTATGTGTTGATTACAAAGGAATTTCAGAAGAAAATTGAATCAGTGCCGATTGTATGTGAATTTGAGGATGTATTTCCAGAAGAGTTGCAAGGTTTGCCTCCTGTCAGAGAAGTAGAATTTGGTATTAAGTTGATACTGGGAATAACTCCGATCTCGATTGCTCCATATAGAATGACACCAACAGAGTTGAAAGAATTAAAGTCGTAGTTGCAAGTATTGACTGACAAAGGCTTTGTGAGCCTGAGTTTTTCACCTTAGGGTGCTCCCGTATTATTTATGAAAAAGAAGGATAGTTCTATGAGATTGTGTATAGACTATCGACAGTTAAATAAGGTAACAATCAAGAACAAGTATCCGTTGCCGAGAATTGACGATTTGTTTGATCAACTGAAAGGAGCAACATGGTTTTCAAAGATTGACTTGAGGTCTGGATATTACCAGTTGCGAGTAAAAGAGTCAGATGTGCCTAAAACTGCTTTTAGAACAATGTACGGCCATTATGAATTTTTAGTTATGCCATTCGGTTTGACAAATGCTCCTGTTGTTTTTATGGATTTAATGAATCGCATATTTTAGCCATACTTGGATAAGTTTGTTGTGGTATTTATTGATGATATCTTAATTTATTCGAAAGATGAGATAGAGCATGCTGAGCACTTGAGGATAGTTTTGCAAACTTTGAGAGATAAGAAATTGTATGCCAAATTTAATAAAAGTGAATTTTGGCTTCGAGAAGTTGGACTTTTGGGTCATATTGTTTCAGGTGATGGTATACGGGTTGATCCCAGTAAAATTTTGGCTATTGTTGATTGGAAACCGCCAAAGAATGTAACTGAGGTTAGAAGTTTCTTGGGTCTAGCTGGTTATTATCGACAGTTTGTAAATGGATTTTCTATAATAGCTACTCCTATGACCAGACTACTCCAAAAGGATGTTAAATTTGAATGGATGGAAAAATGTCAACAAAGCTTTGAGAAATTGAAAAAGTTACTGACTGAGGCACCAGTGTTAGTACAACCCGAGTCGGGTAAAAAATTTGTGGTGTATAGTGATACTTCTCTAAATGGCTTGGGATGTGTCCTTATGCAAGAAGGAAAAGTGGTGGCTTATGCTTCGAGGCAGTTGAAACCTCATGAAAGGAATTATCCGACTCATGATTTGGAACTGGTTGCTATAGTGTTTGCTTTGAAGATTTGGTGACATTATTTGTATGGTGAAAAGTGCCGAGTATATACCGACCACAAAAGTCTCAAGTACTTGATGTCACAAAAAGACTTGAATTTGAGACAGCAGAGATGGTTAGAATTATTGAAAGATTACGAGCTTGTGATTGACTACCATCTGGGGAAAGCGAATGTGGTTGCCGATGCTTTGAGTAAAAAGTCGTTTTTGCTTTGAAAGCTATGAATACTTAGTTGACGGTGTCTGACGATGGTTCGATTCTAGCAGAGTTTAGAACAAGACAGATGTTTTTACAAGAGATTTGTGAAGCTCAGAAAAGTGACAAAGATTTGCAAGCCAAGAGGAAGCAATGTGAGGCTCATACAAGATCAGATTTTAGAATCGGTTTTGATGGTTGCTTGATGTTTAAAGATCGGATTTGTGTACCGAAAAATGATGAATTGATTTAAAAGATCTTGCATGAAGCACATAGTGGTTGTTTGTCAATTCACCTAGGCAGTACAAAAATGTATAATGACTTGAAGAAAATGTATTGGTGGAACGGAATGAAAAGAGATATCTCCGAGTTCGTATCGAAATGCTTAATTTGTCAACAAGTGAAAGCTAAACACCAAGTGCCTTCGGGACTACTTCAGCTTATCATGGTTTCCGAGTGGAAGTGGGATCGTATTACTATGGATTTTGTATCAGGGTTGCCGTTAACTCCGAGGAAGAAAGGTGCCATATGGGTAATAGTCGACAGATTGACTAAATCGACTCATTTTATTCCGATATGTACTGATTATTCTCTTAATAAGTTGGCTGAATTGTATATCAGTGAGATTGTTAGACTTCACGGAGTACCTTTGTCGATCATTTCGGATAGAGATCCGAGATTTACATCGTGGTTTGGAAAAAGTTGCAAGAGGCATTAGGTACGAAGTTAAATTTAGCACTGCCTTCCATCCATAAACTGATGGTCAATCAGAGAGAGTAATTCAGATTCTTAAAGACATGCTTAGATGTTGTGTATTGGAATTCCAAGGTAGTTGGGAAAGATACTTACCGTTGGTAGAATTTTCCTACAATAATAGTTATCAGACGAGTTTGAAGATGACACCTTATGAAGCATTGTACGGTCGTAAGTGTCGGACGCAATTGTATTGGACTGAAATCAAAGAAAATTAGATTTATAGAGTTGATCTAATTAAAGAAACCAAAGAAAAGTGAAAGTGATTCGTAGTGAATAGAGGTCAGAGCAGTCGAACACTGAAACAGGGAAAACTTTAACTAATAAACTGTACTAATTGGCCAGACCAAAAATTCTGGAAAAAAATTATTAAATAGATATATGAGTCTAGTTTCAGGAAAAATTTATAGATTTTAATTTCGAGTTTCGTACCTCAAGATATGATTTTTTTAGCGACTGTGACGTAGATGGGCAGTTTATTATGAAAGGTGAAATAAATTGTTTGAAATAGTTTAAGTGATAATTTAATCTATTAACGCCTCGTGCTCGACTCAGGCGACGGTCTCGGGTAATAGGGTGTTACAAAAATATTTTTCTCCATTGTTGATAATTATTTTTATTCTCAAATCAAAAATCTATTCCCGGTTTCAACTCGTTTCTCTACCGGTTGATTTTTCGTCAATTACATCTGAATTTTCATCAAAATTTTGATAATAATTCTCGTTTTGATTTATTAAAGCTTGTCAATTTTGGAATTTCATTGTTTTCATTAAATCTTTCAATAAACTATAAATATTTAACATTTTTGCCAAAAACCCCCACAAGTCTTGTAAATCTGTCATTAATTCTTGCATTTTGTCAATTGAAAGACCCTTGTAGGAGATTGGATTGAGCTTGAACGAAGGGTAGTCACCCAAGACCTTGAAAAAGTCAATTGTGTGTCTTTTCATGAAAAAGCAAGTCAAAATTCGAAATTGTCCAATTGCACACAGCCTACCAAATGGGCGTGTGGCCTGCCTGGGTGGATTACACGGCCTCACACACAACCAGGTTCCCTGACTCCTCGCGCAACTTCATTTTGTACACGGCTTGGAGCTTCGTACATGGTCTAATCACACGGCCATGTGGCTCCTGCACTTCACCCATTTGCTTCGCACATGACCTGGGGCTTTACACACAGCCTGGTCACACGGTCATGTGGTCCCTAAATCTAAAAAATTATAGTTTTGTCCTATATTTTATTATTTTATGCAAATCAGTCCCTAAGTAGGTTCTTAATGGCATTTAGAGAACTACATCATGCAATTAGGTCTTAGAATAGGATTAGAATGATTGAATATATGAATGAATGAATTTTTGATTTAATTGCTTTTGATTGATTGCTTGATCCGTGAATGAGTTCATATTTACTAATGTTATAAATGCCAAATGAACGTCTTGTATGCCTAAATGATTGAACTATCGATTGATTGATGGATATAATCGTGAATGTCATTATTCTGTAATGAAATAGAATGTTGAAAGTATTAATGATTGATTGAATGAATGAATTAAAGAATGATTGCATTGTATATGCATGGGGGTGATATGAAAGGAGGAAGAATGAAAGCTCATATTGACTACATAAACGAATGATTGACTATGTACACATAGAATGACAAATTCCAACTGCAATCTGACTGTGCTGCACAATCCTTTTGACAGTTATTATCTGAGAGCGATCGTGACTCCGCAGTTAAACAAATGTTCGTTGTGTACTCACAGCCATAGCATATTCCAACTGTGACGGTCTTACTGTGTACCCATGGAACGGTAGATTCAAACTGCAACGTTTTTCACTATCCTCTCACGATCCTCCAATAGCTTTCTACGAAAGTTGTTGTGTTTCCACAGTTGCTGGCAGCTTTTACCTGCACCCAATGAATGTAATGGTAAAAGTCCACCAGCAGAGTAAAAAGCTAGAGAGGTTCTAGGGACCTACCTATTTGGAGAGCTAGTGGTCGAGAGTAGGATGAAATGAATGTTAAAAGAAACATTAAGACAGATGTTGCATGACATACTATACATCCTTATTGAAAGGTATCACATGTGTATATGATATGAGAATTATACACGTCAGATCAAGTAATCAAGTGATAAGTAAGACTGTCTCCACAGGGATTAGATTAGGTATAAAAGCGGTCAAGTTATTATAACGAATTATGATTAATGCTATGGAAAAATGAAGATAAGTATGCAGTTATAATTTATAGGAATAATAATGTGTGTGATATGTGTAATTGATAAATAATGGAAAATGCTATGACAAGTCAAGAGTGAAAATGAAACAGCAATTACGAGAATAATTATGTGAATAATATGTAAACAAATAAATAAAAAACTAAGACTGCTATGGGAAAGATGTTGCGGCAACGGTTTGAAGGTATACGATGTTAATTTGGAAGGTTGGATTGGTAAGAATCTACCCTTATTTTTAATAATGCCTGAGCATAATCGTATTCAATCTACTACTCTGAAGAGACCTAAAGTGACCTGCTTCTTTCGAGAATAGATCTCAAGTTACCTGGCCTGGGTCTATAGGCCTTAGCATGGTACCCTGCAATGTTTTGTCTTCTTTTTATACAAATGTTTCTCTATGTCTAGAGTTTGCTGCAAGTATTCGATCGAATACTCACTTGCATCATTCAATTTTAGTCCAACTAATCCAACCTTTTCAAAATTAGGTTCAATTTAGGGGCTTACTACACACTCATTTGTGTCTAGGGAATGTACGCATACAATTAGGAAATAAAAACAATTGAATGAAATAGTAGGTTAATTCATATCTATACTTCAGTCATTAAAGAAAATAAAGGTTTCATTAAGT
This sequence comes from Gossypium hirsutum, assembly GCF_007990345.1. Taxonomy (NCBI): domain Eukaryota; kingdom Viridiplantae; phylum Streptophyta; class Magnoliopsida; order Malvales; family Malvaceae; genus Gossypium; species Gossypium hirsutum. The sequence continues at coordinate 68,807,206 of NC_053436.1, read as the reverse complement.
AATCCCAATCCTATGATATTTAGCTCATAGGTTGACAATTAAAATTCAAAATCAAAATATCATTCATATTTGTTTCAACAAATTAATTCATGAAGAGCAATCAAGAAATAATGAAAGAACTTCAGGAGGATAGCTTTCGTGTATCCAGCTTACACTCCAACAACATAATGTCCTGTAGTGGCTAAGAGGGACTACCTTCGTCTTCTTCTTCCAGTTACTGTTCAATTCCGACCCACTATTTTTGCCTAAAGATCTCTCATATTTTGTGTTCACCCCCTTTATGGTTTCCTCTTTCTTGTTGTTTTTTTCGTTCCCCCTTTTAGGTTTCACCCTTTGGCTTTTTATAAGCTTTTTCCCTAGGGAAAATCCAATCTGCCCATGATTTTCTTCCCTCTTTTTTAGGTATATTTTTCTGGTACAAGTAGAGTTAGGCTAAAACTATTATGCGTTAAGTATTGATTTGGTCTTCTCGGAATTGCCATGGCAATTGTGATGGCAAACTGCCCAACCTTTTGCCACGACAAACCTTCATTTTTTTTATTTCTTTCTCTACCTCCTGCACCTACCAATTACTACCAAACAAATCCTTCCCATAAATAAGTAAAAGTAACATATAATAACATTTAAGCATAGTTTAATCTTCTTAATGTAATGTAATGAAAATTATGAATGGAATGTTCTAAAATGCAACTAAATTTACTTGCCAATTTCTACATGCAATTAGCTAGGTCTAAAGGCATGAAATATAACTCTTTTCAAGAGTTATCACACCTCCAAACCTGAGTTAGTGCTTGTCCTCAAGCAAAATATGCATGAATGTAAGAATTGCTATAGCAACATAATTACCTTTGGATTGTTCTACCATTTAAAGAGCATTTTGTACTTCAATTCGCAACAATATTCTATGTAACACCAAGAACCCGGCTTAGACGTTATGGCCGAATCTGGTGATGTCGTAAGGAATGGGTTTTAAAAATAGTGTCGACTTAATAAACCATTCATTTTTTATACCACGAGTTCGTTGATGAATATACTAAAAATGTTATTTAATTAACTACTTTGTCAAAACACTTATTACATCGGAAGTTTAACAAATTCATTATATTTTAAAATCCTGATTTGTCATTTTTAGAAAAAATCACTTTTTGTGTAAAACCATCGAGTTCATACATCTTATCAAATCATGCAGATTATCAATAAACCAAAAACCAACAATTAAAAACCATAAAGTCCAGAGAGTCCCCAAAATTACAAACTCTCAAAAGAAAACTAAAATCATAAATAAAATCATAAAACTAATAACATTAAACAGTTTACGGTCGAGTGGTCACTGCTGAGTCTCTACTTGACAAAACAGACAAATAGATGTGAGTTTTCGTAAACTCAGTATGTAACCAATAGAATTAAGCATGCAAACATACAGAATCATAAACACAGTCAGAAGCAGATACAGATTCAAATTCAGATCCAGATTCAGATTACAAGAACACATATGCAAAAATCCTACACCTATCATCTACACACCAATTCCATCCATCCCATCACATCATACAGGGTAAAAAACACCCACTCATCCCTACACACCGTGTCATGCCATTAAGACACATATCAGATAATATGCAAACAAGCTGCCAAAATATAGTCGTTTAACACCGAACAGAATACTTCCTCTTTATATACAAATCGCACCCTACAATCATATACAAAAACAAATATAGAATAACATACTAGACATCTGAACATGCTTACGTATAGATATCAGAATAATCATACATACATAGCATTATCATACTCAGAACAGAATATTAGACTATCAGAGCTATAGTTTTGGGTTTGATTAGGCCTTACCAACCCTACGGTAGGCCTACAGTCAATCGTTACGACCTGTGCGATCCTAGGGAAAATTTTAGAATTACGGCCCCACATGCCTGTGTGGGCCCACACACCCAAATTGGCCTTGGCTGTGTAGTGCACACAGCCTGGCCCAAAATCCACATGCCCGTGTGAAATGCCCATGTGGCCCAGACGACATACTTGGTCTAGCCCATGTGGCTCATACGGCCATGCACCAGCCACCACATGGCAGTGTCCTACGCACGGCCAAGCTTTCGTTGATCACACGGCTGTGTCTCGCACACGGCCATCCACATGGGCGACCATACACTCGTGTAGCATCGACAGTGTAATTTTTTGGCTTTTGCACAAACCTTATTTTCTGCGTTTTGGGTACACACATGGTATCGTTTCGATGCTACTGCAAACATGAACCCTCTAGAACCCAAAAATATACACCCATGCTCAAAATTAAACTTAATTCACGATTAAACCACAACTAAGAAACATACAACAATTCAAAATAAGCGTTCATCGCTTACGCCAACACCTTGAACATCTTTGGCTATGATTCCGTAATAGGAGAGTTACAATCTTCTCAATCTGCTGTTGCCAAAACACGAGCACAACATTAATAGAAAATTCGAAAATTAGAGACTCCCTAGTCGACAAAACATACTACCAACTTACCAAACAAATAAACGCAATGATCCAAAATCCCTCAACAAGGAAGCACGATTTTTGTCAAAACGAGCAAGGAAAAGAGAAAATATTTCATTTGAAAAGGAAAAGGGGAAAAAAAGGGCAGAGGTGGAGGAAAAGAATGTCAGTTTTCTGGAATGAGAGAATTTTGAAAATAAAATTCTAAACAAAATGATCCTCAAATCCCCCCTTTCTCCCACTAATTCACTAACTAACAACTTCCTCAAAATTTTAGTTCAACCGAAATTTTATCAGATAACCGAGCAAAAATAACATCCTTGCTAACACAGCGATTTGAACACAATACCTCCAACACACCAACACCCTTAGCACTGGAACCAGCAGGCTCATGCTGATATGAATTTACAGATAATTTAATATAAGCCCACTGGACTAGAATAAAGTTTGATTCCAAAAATCACAAAATTTTAGCAAAGGTGAAACTTGAACCCAATATCTCTCACACACACCCAGAACACTTAACCATTGAAGCAGATACACAGTTGTTTTAAATTTATAGAAATAGAAATAAATTATTCAGGGCATTACAACTCTACCCCCTAAAAGAAATTTCAACCTTGAAATTTACCTTATCAGAACAGATGAAGATACTGTTGACGCATCGAGTCCTCTGGTTCCCACGTGGCTTCCTCAGTGCCATGATTCCGCCACAGAACCTTTACTAAAGGAATGAACTTCCTCATCAGAATCTTAACATCTCACTCTAGAGTCTGAACCGGCTCCTCCACAAAAGTCAAGTCTGGTCTAACCTCGATCTCCTCAACAAAGACAATGTGAGATGGGTCACACCAATACTGCTTCAACATCGAGACGTGAAACACATCATGGATACGGTCCAACTCTGGAGGTAGCTCCAACTGATAAGCGACCGATCCCACATTGTAACACCCCGTACCCGAGTCCGTCGCCGGAGTCAGACACGAGGGGTTTGCAGACTTAAATCACTTCTTTGCACAATCCATTTTAAATTTTCCAGGCAAGCTGGCTAACTGCATCACTGTCACCTTAAAAATCATATCTTGAGTTTCACAACTCGAAAATCAGTTTCGTGATTTTTCCCTGAAACTAGACTCATATATGCATCTACAAATTTTTTTCTATAATTTTTGGTCAGGCCAATTAGTACAGTTTATTAGTCAAAGTCGCCCATGTTACAGGGATCGACTACACTGACCTTTTCTCATTACGACTTGGATATCTCCCTGTACAGGGCTTCAATACTGATGCCGTTTGTTTCTATAGAAACTAGACTCAAAAAAGAATCTATTCATATATGTAATGACTTCTAATTATCTCTGGTTAATTTATAATGAATTTCCAAAGTCAGAATAGGGAATCCAGAAACCGTTCTAGCCCTGTCTCATGAAAACCTGAATATCTCTTAACATACTGTTCATATGATCGTTTCATTACTTTCCTATGAAAATAGATTCATCAAGGTTCATTTACATAATTTATTCACTATTTAATTCCATTCCTACTATTTTTAGTGATTGTCCAAATCTACATCACTGATGCTCTCAGCATCTGCCTTTAAGGTAGATTTTACCTATTTCATAGTTTCCATGATTCAACTAGCCCTTTTAGCATAAAGAGCACAAATTATGATAGTGATTAACCATTCCCATGGCCAATCCTTGTTAAGCATATCCACACCTCTCAATAACCATATCCATACCAAATGATTATAACATTATGCTCAAACATATATAAGCCATTTTCGCATGGCTATCCAAAATTATACAAATCCAAAGGGTCCATGACCCACAACAAAAAGGGTAGTCCTATACATGCCATTTCAAAGTTCAACCAAAAGTGTACCAAAAGGGGCTTTGATAGTATGGGCGACTTCGACTTCAAAATTCCCGAGTCCGATAGCTGACGAACCAAAATCTATAAAACAGAGAATCAAAGAAACGGAGTAAGCATTTAGTGCTTAGTAAGTTTGAGCAAAGAATTTAAGCACAATTGAAGTATAGCATTCATATAACTAAACGGATAATTTTATATGCACAAATTCTCAATATCATAATTACTTCACATTACCAACCCTTATATTCACACACAAAAGATCAACTTAGCCAAGGCCGGAAACTCATAAATTTACTGAGCGAATATTATTCGAAGGGAATCAACTATTCCAATGCACACACGAAACATACCTCATTGTTGGGATTTTACAAGCGTATTAACTGAAATTTTTACAGCAAGATCGCTCATTCCTGAATCACGTACCTTCGGAATTTAACCGGATATAACTACTAGTTCAAATGCCTTCGGGACATAGCCCGGTTATAGTAACTCGCACAAATGCCTTCGGGACTTAACCCGGATTTAGTAACTCGCACCAATGCCTTTGGGCTTAGCCCGGAATTAGTGACTCGCACAAATGCCTTCGGATCTTAGTCCGGATATGGTCACTTAGCACAAAGCCTTCGGGACTTAGCCCGGACATCATTCGAATAACCTTTAACAATAAATCATGACACATTCGTATTTCATTTTCATTAGCAAAACTCAAACACAAGACACTTATCACTCTTGCAATTTCGGCTCAATAGCCACACACAAAGAGCATGATTTTGATTTGCTTAAAACATGATCTAATCAAATCATAATTTAAGCTCTATTACTCAAGAACTTACCTCGGATGTTGTCGAACGATTTCGATGGCTATTCGACCACTTTTTCCTTCCCTTTATCGGATTTAGTTCCCCTTTGCTCTTGAGCTTAATTTTACAAATAAATTGATTTAATCATTTGAGCATCGAAAAGAGGAACTCAAGGTACTTAGCCCATATATAATTCATTAGACATCAAAGTCACATATGTACGGAATCATGAATCAAACTCAACACATTAGTTAGTATTCTCCTTAGCCGAATTTTCTAAGTCAAGATAAATCCTTCAATATGCTTACCTATGTCCGAACAAACACATCAACCTATGTACTCATTCATGTGGCCGAATATGCATGTTTATGTTGAGGCCAATTATATACTTAATACCACACACAAATGGCATACATTTTACTAACTAATGCATTACATATTATAACTCAATACGCATCCATCATTTACTCCATAATCGAAACACCATCATATGAAAATATATACCTTGAGATATTATATATGTCATGCCAATACATCATGTGCAAACATATATATATATATATGTGTGTGTAAGAGCCGAATCACAAGGTTGATTATAACCAAACATAAACATAAATCCAAAAACAAATCTTACCTACCATGCAATAAGCATAAATCATACTTATGGATATACCATGGCCGACTACATCACAACACCTTACCATTTCAATTTTGATCATGGTTAAACAAAGAACTTAATGTCTCACTCAAAAATGCTAAAAATAAAATCCAAGAGTTAATCAATCCACCATCACATGTATCATTAACAAGCTTCACATTTAGCATGCAATGACATTAACACAAAATCCACCTTGGCCGAATATCATCCCCATGACATAGCAAAGATTTGAACCATGGCTAATTAGAACTCAAGCTAGCAACTAAAAACATGCATGAATCTCATGGCACAACATCAACATACCTTAATCTAGATACAAGTATGGCCGAACCTTCTCCTAATTCTCTTCCAAACCAAACATGAAGCAAGAACTCCTTCCTTCTTCCTTAGAATTTTCGGCCAAGGATGAACCAAAGGATGAACACTTTTTTTTTCCATTTCTTTATTACCCATACTCCTTATTTTATTTTTTCCTAACATACATCACTAACATAACATGTTTGTGACATGTTTCCACTCATAGCATGGCCGGCCACTAAGCTTAAATTTGGGTAAATTGACATGCAAACCCATCATTTTCACAACATGCATTAATAGGCCATTTCACATTTGCCTAGCACATTTCTAAATTTTCTCACATAAGTCCTATTTGATAAAATTCACTTACAATTGACAAAATTCAAACATGAAATTTTCACACATGCATATATACATATAATAAGCATCAAATATGACAGCTAATTATTTTTATGACTCAGTTTTGTGGCCCCGAAACCACTTCCCGACTAGGATCACTTTAGGGCTGTCACACACATGCTTCAGAATCCGATATGACCCAATGAACCTAGGGCTTAACTTGCCCTTACGAATGAATCTCAGGACTTTCTTCAATGGAGAAACCTTAAGAAAGACGAAATCCCCCACAAAGTACTCAATATCACGCCTCTTTAGATCTGCATAAGATTTCTGTCTATCAGAAGCCGCTTTCAGATGATCTCGAATTAGTCCAACCTTATCATCGGTCTTAGAAACCAACTCAGGACCCAAAACCCGATGTTCACCCAACTTAGTCTAACATAGTGGAGTACGACATTTAGGACCATATAAAGCTTCGTACGGTACCATCTGAATACTAGCCTCGAAACTGTTATTGTAGGAGAACTCAACTAGCGACAAATAATCCTCCCAACTACCTCGAAAGTCAATCACACAACTCCGAAACATATCCTCCAATATCTGAATCACCCTCTTAGAGTGACCATCGGTTTGAAGATGGAATGCAGTACTAAAGTCCAATCTGAAACCCAGAGATTCGTGTAATTTCTTCCAGAATTGAAAAGTGAAACGAGGATCTCTATCAGAAGTAATCGAGGCAGGAACACCATACAGTCTCACTATCTCAGAAATAAGCAGCTTCGCTAAATTTTGTAGAGAAAAGTGTATTTGAACCAGAATAAAATGAGCGGACAATTGATCTACAATGACTCAAACAGAATCCTTTTTAGTGGGTGTCAAGGGTAACCCACTGATGAAGTCCATCGTCACTCATTCCCATTTCCATAAGGAAATCTTAACTGGCTGTAATAAACTCGAAGGCAACTGGTGCTCAGCCTTAACTTGTTGGCACGCAGACAATGAGTAACAAAATCTGTAACCTCATACTTCAAACCCGACCACCAGTACATCTCACGAAGATTGCAATACATCTTATTACCTATGGGATGCATAGCATAAGGGCTACTATGCATCTCCCTCAGAATCGACTGCCTCAAGTCTGAATCATTCGACACACAGATCCGACCTCAAAAACATAGAACACCCTCATTATTTAGCCCAAAATCTGAAGTACTGCTACCCTCGACTTGACGAAACCGCAAACCCAAAGATTCATCCCCAACTACTTAACTTAAATTTTATCAGTCCAAGTCGGCTTAACTTGCAACTCAGCTAACAGACTCCCATCATCAAACAAACTACGTCAAGCTAACATCGCTCTCAAATCAGTCATCGCTCTTCAACTTAGAGTATCGTCCACCACATTGGCCTTACTTGGATGATATTCTATCGTGCAGCCATAATTTTTGAGTAACTCAATCCATCGATGCTGCCTAAGAATCAACTCCTTTTGGGTAAGGAGATCTTGAGGCTCTTGTGATCAGTATAAATAATACACCTCTCACCATATAGATAGTGCCTCTAGACCTTCAATGCAAAAACCACCGCAACCAACTCGAGATTATGTGTCAGACAATTTTCCTCATGTGTCTTAAGCTGACGGGATGCATAAGCCACAACTTTTCCATCTTGCATCAATACACATCCCAAACTAATGTACAAAACACTACTGTATAACACAAACTCTTTATCGGATTCATGCAATATCAGGACAGGAGCCTGGGTCAGAACACACTTGAGCTTCTAAAAGCTCGATTGTTGCGTATCACTCCAAATAAAAGGAACACCCTTATGCAAAAGCTCAGTCAAAGGTGCTGCAATCAAAGAGAATCCCTCAACAAAATGCCGATAATAACCCGCCAGACCTAGAAAACTATGGATTTTAGATACATTCTTAGGCTGTTTCCAATCAAGCACAGCCTCGATCTTCCTTGGATCAACACAGATCCCATCAGCAGAAACCACGTGCCCCAAAAAAGTTACCTTTCACAACCAGAACTCGCACTTGCTCAACTTAGCGTAGAACTATTTTTCATGGAGAATTTGAAGCATCTAATATGCTCATCATGCTCATCCTCAGTCTTAGAGTAAACCAAAATATCATCGATGAAAACTACAACAAACTGATCCAGCTATGGCTGAAAGACTCGATTCATCAAATCCATGAATATGGCAGGAGCATTCGTCAGACCAAAAGGTATAACTAGGAACTCGTAGTGTCCATAACGAGTCCTAAATGCAGTCTTATGCACATCCACCTCCTTAACCCTCAACTGATGATACCCAGAATGGAGATCAATATTCGAAAACACAAAATCCCCGTATAACTGATCAAACAAATCATCTATCCTCAAAAGTGGATATATATTCTTCACAGTCAATTTATTCAGTTCCCGATAGTCAATATACATCCTCATGGTGCCACACTTTTTCTTCACAAATAGAACCGGTGCCCCCACAGAGACACACTAGGGTGGATGGAACCACGATCCAAGAGCTCTTGAAGTTGAGCCTTAAGCTCTGCAAGCTCTGCAAGCTCCTTCGGCGCCATTCTATAGGGAGCAATGGACATTGGAGCTGTACTCGGTAGAAGCTAAATTCCAAACTCAACTTCTCGATTTAGAGGTAAACCCGGTAACTCTTTAGGAAAGACATTTGGAAAATCCCTCACAGTTTTGATATCCCCGATAGCAGAGTCCCCAGAAACAAAAACACAGATGTAAGCCAAGTACGCCTCACACCCTTTCTAAACCAGTTTCTCAGCCCCAAGAGCAGAGATTACTTTGGATAAATAATCTTGACGCTTACCGATCACAACCACCTCTATATCACCCTTGGTCCTCAGAACGACCCTCTTAGATGCACAATCCAAACTGACTCGGTGTTCAACCAACCAGTCTATACCCAAAATTAAATCAAACTCCCCAAACGGAAGCTCCATCAAATTAGCCAAAAAAATAATCTCTTGCAACACTAATGGAACATCCCTAGAGAGTTTACTAACCCGAACAGACTGCCCCAACGGACTTAATACAGTAACCTCACTAAAAGTGCTCTCAACAGACATCCCCAGGTTTTTAGAAACAGAACTAGGTACATAGGAGCGTGTAGAACCTAATCTATTAGAGCAATATAAGGTAGATCAAAAATTAAGAATGTATTGGTGATAACATTTGGAGCATCTCCATCCTCTTAGTGTCGAGCAACATAAAGCAATGTAGGCTACCTCGCCATAGTCTGACCAACACCTCTACCCGGTGCTTTCTGCCATCGGCCCATACCATTACCATCTCTAACAAGTCTACGGCCCCTAGGTAGCTGCTGAACTACCCTCTAAGGCTGCACAGAACCCGGTCCCGAAGCTTGCATCTGATCTGCTCATTATGGACACTCTTTAATACGGTGCTCCAAAGATCCACACCTCAAACAAGCTTCAATCCTCCTCCAACACTTGCCTGAATGGCACCTACCACAATTTCTACACGGCTAAATCCCAATAGGAGCAACATGAGCCCCCACTCTAATCGGCCCATCAGGTCTGACCTTTTCTCAGGCCTCTGAACAGAACTAGAGGGCTCTGAATCCATCTTATTCTTACCCCTCCCTCGGTCCCTATTTTGGCACTCCACAGGCTCAACATCCTCGGCGATCTTTACCTTTTCAACCAGGACCAAAAACTCTTACTCCTTCTATCGAGCACTCAGTACCCTTAGACTGTCTCTCAAACTGTCCTCAAACCGGAAGAACCTCTCATACTCAGACACCACCATGCCTCGAGCGTAGCGACTCAACTTCTGAAACTCGGCCTCATACTTGACCACAAATCTATCACCTTCCGTGAGATTCATGAACTCACGCCTACAAGCATTCACATAGCTCGCCCCCACATACTTCCCTTGGAAGGTAGTCTTAAAAAATCCTAGTTCAAACGATCAGGCTGAGTACCCTCCTCTATAGTCAACCACCACTAATAGGCCTCATCGCGAAGCAAAGAGACTACACCCTTTAGTTTCTGTTTGGGCGTATAGTCTAGATCATTCATGAACCTCACAGTGGCCTCCAACCAATATTCGGCCACATTAAGGGCGACTCAATGACACCCCTAAACAACTTAGCACTGTTAGATAAGAGTTGTTCAGTTACCAACCCTCGACCCCTAGCTCTAGAATGGGGTCTAGCAACCCTCTCCAAAATCCTCAGCATGGCTTAGGACAGTACTCGTTGTAACAGCTTGGTTTTGACCCTAGTTGGAATAGTGGTTTCGGGACCACAAATCTGAGTTAGAAAAAATATTTTAATATTAATTTCTGTGTATTTGATAAGTGAATTGATGTTTGTGAAAGTCTCGAGTGAAAATTTAACTGTTTGTATGCTTAATTTGTAAAAAGGACCTAATTGCATAAAATATAAAAGCTGTGTGCTAGATGTTTAAGTGCTTATTTGAGTTGGCTTTCTAGATTAAAGGTCCTTATGTGGTTACTTGACCATTGGAAGTTTGAATGGACATAAAAGGGCATGTGTTAGGTGAAATTATAATGGTTTAATAAAGGTTATAATGGTCAAATGTTTAATATGTTAAGATATGTTATAAAAAAAACTTGAAAATAGGCATTTTATGCTTTGTTTGTGCCAAAAATTGAAGAACAAAAAGAAAAGATAGAGAGTTCTAGGGTTCAACTAGTTGGAAGCTTAATTCGGGTATGTTTTTGCTTCGGTTTTTGATAATTTCTACGTTTTTATGACCGTTGCTAAGTGTATTATAAAGCCCATGCCTCAATTTTTGATTTTGTTGATGATTTGAAAATGTGCCATGGATGAATTCATGAGTTTTGTGTTGTTAAATGGTGAAATATGAAAACATGATGTTAGGTTTACATGTTTTGTCTTTGGCTTTTAGATGAATTTGAGCAAATTAGGCTAATTTGTGAGAATGTTATTTTGAGGGACTAAAATGTGAAATAAATGAAATGTATGGACTTGTATGAGAGCCATGAAAATTCAGCTAAGCTTGTGTGCAAACAAATTTTGTGTATTTTGTGAATTTGTGAAATAGGGACTAAAGTGTCGAAATGTGAAAATGTGACGGCTAGTTTGTAAAATGCCCTAAATATGTGTTTATCGATTGAATTGAATTATTTGGTAAATGAAAGGGTTAATTTTGAATACATTTAGATCAAGAAAGGAGGAATTCAAACTTAGATCGAGGAAAGTCGAAGGTTATCGAGTAGACAGTCCAAGTCGATAAATTTCAAGTACGAGGTAAGTTCGTACTTAAAATATGATGTTAAGTATGTTTTGATGTATGTATTATACATAGGTTGTATATAATTGAATTGAATATTATGGTGATGAAATGGAAGTTTTGGCACTAAGTGTGTGATTTAAACTAGCTTTGGCACTAAGTGTGCGGTTTAACTAGCTTCGGCTACTTGAGGCACTAAGTGTGTGATACCGACTTAGTCTCAGTTATTTGAGATGGCACTAAGTGTGTGGAAATATTTAGCTTCAGCTAACCTTATAGCACTAAGTGTGCTGACGTATAAAATACAAATAACTTATGGAAAGTCTTATAACATTCAACATGAGGTAAGTACAAAAGTGAATAAGTACGGGAAGCTTCAGGTATGTACATTGCCTAAGTGGTAGATGATGTTATGTATATGAATCTCATTGAGTTGATATAGTTATATGGATTGAAATTGTGTGAATACTCATAGGTTATCATTTTATGTTCATATATTATGAATGTTTTGAGTACGAGCTTACTAAGCTTTTGAAAGCTTAGTACGAGCTTACTAAGCTTTTGAAAGCTTACTCTGTGTGTTTTCTGTCTGTTTACAGTATTGTAGCTACTGAAGGCTTGGGGATAGTCGAGGATCGTCACCACACTATCGATCTCATTTTGGTACATTTAAAAATGTAAATATTTGAAGTATGGCATGTATAGGCTAGTAGTTGTGAAGTATGTTTTGTGATGTATATAGTTGGCCATGAGATTTGGCTAATTTGTGTTTGAACTCATATTTGATAATGGCTTTTGATATGTAATTTAATTTACAATTATGGCATGTCTCAATTAGATGAAGGAGAAGGTAAGTTTGGAAAGTTCATGGTATGAGAATGGATGATGTTTTTGATACATTATGTTTTAGTATAAAAAGGTAAGGTTTATAAGTATGTAAATGATTGATAATATTATGGTATGAATGATGTATGTTTTAGCTTAAAGAATGGTCGATTGGGTTGTACATAAATGCTTGATTCCTTGTTTGTAGGGTGACCCATAATGGGGTGGCAAGTTGGCTTAAACCAAGCTTGCATTATGCCACACGGTCAAAAGCCACGGGCGTGTTTTGTGGCTGTGTTTGTTTGGCAATAACCTCTTAAAAATCACACGGCTTTGACACACGGGCGTGTCATATGTCCGTGGGCATAAGTTAGTAGCTAGCTAAGTATCACATGGCCATAGCACACGGGCGTGTCTATTGGTCGTGGGTGAAAGTCAGTATGATCACCCTGTTTTGGCATGGCTGGTTCATATGGGTGTGTCTGATACCCGTGTAAGGCACACGGCCTGGTAACACGGGCATGTGACCTTATCAAAATAGAAAAATTTCCTAAGTGTTGAAAGTTTTGAACATGTTCGGTTTAGTCCCGACCTCTTCCTAATGCATGTTTAAGGACTTATTGACCTAAGAAAGGGACTTATGTTGATGTTTGACCATGATGCTATGAAGTTTGTGAAATGAATGCGAAGTGTTTCGATATGTTTGTTAATGCCGCTTAACCCTAGTCCGGCGATGGATATGGGTTAGGGGTGTTACACTTGTCCCCAGCCGAACGGCTTTGAGACCCAGTCTCAGTAGTAGGCAAAATCGGTGACTCACTCGTATCTAAGTTTGGCATACTGCCCAGATATGAGGACCCAGCTCGAGCCTCCTAGGGCCTCTTCCACGGCTACGAATACCATGTTCGCGAGTACCACGAGCGCTCATTGTATAATTCAAGTTTTATCTACATTACAAAATTTTATGCATCAGTTCCAGTATTTATTAATAGATGTTTTATGCATAGATTATCAGAAGTTCAGAATTGTTTTCAAAAGTTTCTAACAATTTCAGTATAGTTTCAGAAGGTACTATCTACAGTGTTTCAGAACAGTTCTATCTAAGTTTAAGAAGTACTTACAGGATCAGGGCCAGAGACTCGGTGTACCACACACTTCCTCAATTATTCAAATTATTTAAAAATCAACTCTTTTTGAAACACAATTTTGGAACCCAAAATTTCACAGCTCGAGTTTTGCAACCTGACTCTGACACCACTAAATGTAACACCCCGAACCCGACCTAGATGTTATGGCCGAATATGGTGATGTCACAAGGAATGGGTTTTGAAAACAATGTCGACTTGATAAACCATTCATTTTTTTATACCACGAGTTCATTCATAAATATACTGAAAACGTTATTCAATTAACTAGTTTGTCAAAACATTTATTACAGCAGAAGTTTAACAATTTCATTATATTTTAAAAATCTAATTTTTTATTTTTAGAAAAATCCCTTTTTGTGTAAAATCGTTGAGTTCATACATCTTATCAAATGTAACACCCCTCGCCCGAATCTGACGCCGGGAAGGGTTCGAGGTGCTACTAGACTTAACTCAAGCATAAGCATATAAAACCGGGCCATAAAATTTCTTTTAACTTAAAACTTCTCGTTCACAAGCATTTTGTCCCTTAAATGGCTCACGAGGCCCAAAACATGCATTAGATACGGTTCGGGTCTAAACTGAGAACTTAAAAAAAACTTGGAAAATTTCATGGTTTAAGGCTTCACAGGCCTGTATGGGTATAGGGCACACGCCCATGTCCTTTAACCGTGTAACTCTCTGTCCATTTGGTCATGAAAAAAAGAAGGAGACCAAGGCACACGCCTGTGTGCTAGGCTGTGTCCACCACACGGTTGAGACACATGGCCGTGTCTCTGCTCGTGTGTTTACTATCATGCATACTGACTTGAATTTCCAAGGTGCAAGGGACACATGGCTGGGTCACACGGCCTAGACACACACCCGTGTGTCTACCCATGTGGACAATTACAAGGCTATTTTCCAAGCCATTTTGTCACCTTCACAACATATGCACACATACTTATACAATAGCATACAAGAAGGCATACATGGGCACTTAAACATCCATAAACATGTTATGATCATGTCAATTTCTCAAGCAATAGATATCATAGATTTTACTCACATCTTTACCATATTCATGCCATAATCATTATAAACTCCTCACATAAGACCATAGCACATGCATGCATATGTAAATAGGTTTACAACCTCAATAGTTAATGTAAGCCAAACATAATATCACATACTCAAATATTTAAACTCCTATACATGCCATAGACTCAAAGTACTTAAAATCACTTACAGCAATAGCTATAGCTTGACAGTGTGATAATATCTCTGACGAACTACAACCCAAGCTAACCTGGCAACCCTAGAAAACATGGGAATGGAAGGGGGTAAGCTTTATGCTTAGTAATTTCATATGAAAACAATAAGCAACTCATTAACATGTTTTTATCAATGTTCCCAACATATTCTCAAGTTCATGATAAGTTGTCTTCTTGTACAACAGTAAATAAAACATTTATATCTAGAGCTACAAAACTCCAAATTAATTTCTGTTAATTTTCCTTGAAACTAGACTCATGTACCTTTCTACCATACAATTTTCAGAATTTTTGGTCTAGCCAATTCGTACAGTTTATTCCTCAAATTTACCCTTTTTTTGTTGTTTAACAAATCTGATCCCTCTTCACTAAAAATTAATTATATCATAATACGAGACTCGGATGATGTTCCCATCTATTTCTCTTGAAAATAGACTCATTAAGGATTATAAACATATAAATATTTTTTAAAAATTTATAATGATTTTATAAAATCAGAGTAGGGGATTTCAAAGTCATTCTGACTCTGTCTCACACAACTTCACATATCTCATTGTAGGAAATTTTTTTGCTTACATGGTTTATTTTATAAGAAACTATTCTCAATAAGATTTAATTATATATTTTATTTAGCCTCTAACTCATTTTCCGCTATTTTTAGTGTATTTTCAAAGTTACACCATTGTAGTAGCCCAAAACTATCAAGGCTAATTTACTCATTCACAATTATTGTTCACCAAATTAATACCACATCATTTCATCCACATGGTAAGAACACATAGATATGCATCATAAGCATGGACCCATAATCTCAATGTCATCAAGTATCAAAGACTTATCAAGTATCAAAGACTTAGTCCAAATCATGCCATTTTCATAGTATTCTCCAAATACTATATACATCATAGATTATCACATATCAAGGCATTACTCATAAGTTTAGTGTACATACTTGTACAACTTGTAACATAACTCAAGTACATACTCAGCAATGACTTACCTCATTGGGACCATTATCAACTCTTTCCTCTAATTTCTCGTTGAACACTTGGAATACTAATGGATACACGGAAGATTGCACATAAGTGCTATATACGCAGCTAGACCACTCAATAGCGCGTAATATATGTAGCCAAAGTTACCTCATAACATGTAACACATCCATAATGAACTCGGACCGCTCAATGAGCTTGGCTGTTACATGCATCACATCCATCATGTTCATAACATATTCATACTTTCATGGAAATAATTGACATTTAAAGCATGTATCATTAAACACATCACATGGTAACAATAAAGCAGTTAATTTCACATATTTCATATACCACATGTCATATATCGTCATTTTCTTACATTTCATGTAATATTCTCCATGTCATAATTCCACACATCAAACAACATTCCATCAAGCTTTCTAATATCTTAAATCATATAATATATGCAATATTAACAAGGAATGTAATTCAAACATAACTTTGCATTATTATTATCATACGAACTTACCTCGACACCAAATTGGTAAAAGAGGCCTAAACATCAATTTCTCGTTTTTTCCTCGTTCTAAGCCTGAATCTCATTTTTCATCATCTATAACATCACATTTAACTTATTAAAACAATATACTAATCAAATTAGTCCAATGACACATTTTGGAAAAAAAATTATTTTGCCCCTACACTTTGCCATAATTACCAAATTGCCCCTAGGCTCGTAAAATGATTTTTATCACGTTGTCACATTACTCAATCCTAGATGAATTCTTCACACACTAAAAACAGTCCACATTTCTCATTATTTCACACATTTATCACTTATTTTACAAACTTTACAAAATAGTCTATTTAGGTGCTTTCATGCAAAATTCTTTCATGAAAGTTGTTTATAACACTACCAAGACTCATATTCTTCCATAAAAACTCAGCAAACAATACATATGCTATCATGGAAAAACCCTAGACTCTTAATCATTTTGCAAAATAGTCCCCTCTTTTGAAAGCTCATGCTTTAGGGGTTCCAAAAATGTAAAAATTATCAAGGCATTAAAAACACTTACTAGGGAAATATGTTGCTAAAATTTTCCAGCTCTCAAACCCCCCATGTTGCTGCCATTTTTGGTGAAAGAGAAGAAGAAAAATGAAAGAAAATGACAACTTTTCCTTTATTTTATTTATTACCAAAAGCCACTTTAAATCCCATAAAATATGGCTTTTTGACCAATCTTGTCTCCCTTGGCCGGCCACCTCTATTAAAAAGGGTCTAATTGCCTTACAAAGGCCCCTAATTTTAATTATCTAGCTATTAGACACATTTAGGTACTAAAATAAAACTTTTACCTTTTACGCGATTTAGTCCTTTTTCGAAATAAAGCTAGAAATCGATAAAATAAAATTACCAAAATTTTTATGCACCTTTATAAACATGCTATATCACATAAAATAAGATCAAAATAATTTTCTCTGGCCTCGGAATAGTGGTTCCAAAAACTACTGTTCCGACTAGGCCTAAAATTGGGCTGTTACATCAAATCATACAGATTATCAATAAACCAAAAACCAACAGTTAAAAACCATAAAGTCCAGAGAGTCTCCAGAATTAAAAACTATCAAAAGAAAACCAAAATAAAAAATAAAACCATAAAACTAATAACATTAAAAAGTTTATGGTCTAGTGGTCACCATTGAGTCTCTGTTGCATCGATCTATCTAAATCTGTGGATTACCTGTCAGAATAGACAAACAGATGTGAATTTACGTAAACTCAATGTGTAACCCAAAAGAATTAGGTATGCAAACATACAGAATCATAGACACGGTCAGAAGCAGATACAGATCCAAATTCAGATTCAGATCTAGATTCAGATTACAGAAACATATATGGAAAAATCCGCCCCATCCTCTACTCACCAACTCTGTCCACCCCATCACACTATGTGGGGTTAAAAACACCCACCTATCCCTACACACCATGTCGTGCCATTAAAACACATATCAGACAATATGCAGCCAAGCTGCCAAAATATATGTGTTTAACGACGACCAGAATACTTCCTCCTCATATACAAATCCCACCTCACAATCATATATAGAAACAGATACAAAATAACACACTAGACTTGCTCAACATGCTTACGTACAGATATCAGAATAATCAGACATGCATAGCATTATCATTCTCAAAACAGAATATCAGACTATCAGAGCTATAGTTTTGGGATTTGATTAGCCCTTACTGACCCTACGGTGGCCCACAATCGATTGGTACAGCTCGTGCGACCTTAGGGAAAATTTCAGTATTATGAGCTCACACATCCAAATTGGCCTTGGTCTAGCCCATACGACTCACACAGCCATGCACAAACCACCATACGATTGTGTCCTGCGCATGACCAAGCCTTTTTCGATCACACGGTTGTACATCAATCACGACCATCCACACGAGCTACCACAAGCCCATGTTGCGACGACAGTGCAGTTTTTCGGCTTTTGCCAAAACTTCGTTTTCTGCATTTCAGGCATGATACGTGATATTCGTGACAGGTTTTAAATATTTATAATGAGTCGTTCTTGAAACTAACTATTATCACGATGAAGGCAAGTGTACCTATTGAACAGTAGTATAGTTTTAGCAAGACCGGATTGTCGAACCCAAAGGAACTAAAAGTACTAGTAATGACTGTCTTTTTATTATCTAGCTTAAGAATAATAGGGTTTGTTTAAACTAACTAATTAACTAAACTAAGAAATCACAGAAAATAGAATTGGGGAATTACTTTTGGAAAAACGATTGAATTAAGACAATACCTAAGGAAAAATCCACCTAGACTTCACTTGTTATTTGACTCTGAATCAAATTATTTATTTATTTAACTTGATCTGTAGAAACCTAAGTTATATTATTATCCCTCTCGAGACTAACAATGTCTAACCTTAGGTTGAATAATTGAAATCTCTTTCTAATTAACTCCCTAGGGTTGCATTAACTCGATCTATGGATCCCCTTATTAGGTTTCACCCTATCTCTAGGCACGCAACCAACTCCGCTTAATTATGACAAATGTACTCTTAGATAGGGTCTATTCCTCCTCTGAATAAGAGCTTAACTTGAGTCAATATCCTGGAATATCAAAACAAGAATTAAGAACACATAATTAAGAACAAGTCAAATATTTATCATACAATTCAGATAATAATAACAAGATCTATCTTAGGTTTCATTCCCCTTAAATATTTAGGGGTTTTAGTTCATAACTAAAAAGTAAACATATCAGAAGAATAATGAATACAAAACATAAAGAAAAACCCAAAACTCCTGAAGGGAAATTGATGGGAGATCTTCAGTCTTTATGATGAATCTGGCTTCTGAGATGGATCAATCGGCTTTTCTTGAGCAGTTCCCTACCTCCTTCCCTCTGTGTCTCTTTTCCTCCTCCTCTAGGGTGTATTTATAGGGTTTGGAATGCCTAAGAACCCTTAAAATTGGCCTTTTCTGAATTGGACTAAACTTAGGCTCGGTAGGGACACGCTCGTATGTGATTGCTTAAGGCCATGGTCAAGCCTGTTAAATAGGCACGAGCGTGTGGTCCACCTGTGTGAGTCGTGCTTTGGTTCTGCCAAATTGACACGGCCATGTGGTCTACCCATATGAGGAGGTAGGCCGTGTTGATTTCGTACGTTGGCCCATTTTCTCTATTTTTGGCTCGTTTCTCGTTCCTTTCACTCTCCTATGCTCACCTACACATTTCTCATTCCTTTCACTCTCCTATGCTCACCTAAGTACAAAACATGAAATTAAGGCATTAGGAGCATCGAATTCACCAATTTTAAGGAAAATTCATCCATAAAATTTGCTAAGCATGGGATAAAATATGTATGAATTACGGTTTATCAAATACCCCCACACTTAAGCATTTGTTTGTCCTCAAGCAAAATCCTCAACTCATAATCAAAATAAATTCTTCTCAACTTATAATTTCTATCGATAATATCTCAAAATAATCCATAGGTAATCATACATTGAAAATTCAACTGAAAGAACATCAAAGTTTCAGACATTCGAAGTTGAGCATTTTATCATGAAAACATAGGTGTCTCCCCTCATTTAAGTAATTACCTTTGACTCAAAATATCACAGAGCTTCACATCCTCACTAAAGATTCACTCAAATCACTCGAGGTGTTTAAGGACAACAAAATAAAGCACTCAATAGTCAATAATGAAGAGTCATTACCATAGGCTTGCATGAAAATCAAATCTCCACCACTATAAATTGAGATGAAACATCAATCAAACAGTCTTTAAAGGGTTGTAATGTGGCTTTGGTTAAAGGGTGTGGTCACAAGCTGAAAGAAAGGGTTAGAATCAAGATTGAATTGAAAACTTGCCTAACTAGAAAAATGACTAGTCATCAATTGCGTACAACAAAGCTTTTTCTCAGAATATGAAATTTAACTTCTTTAGCTCAAAATATCACTACTACTAATATGTGTACATGTATTTTTTTATTTAACTTTTTTTTAAAAAAACAAGTCAAATTATAAAAAAGAATAAAACATAGCTAAGCAATTATTCCAACTCAAATCTCGACAAAAATAGGGATCAAATTAATTTAGGGGATTTCAACAATAATGAGTTATGGGTTAATATCGAGGGTAAATCAATGAATGGGTTGTTAGGATTAAGGGGGTTCACTAAGGGTTAATTGTGAAGGTAGTCTTTTATGGAGTGAGTGGGTTAAACCTAAGTGCCTTTATCATTTTGACATATCAAATCAAATGGTGTGGTCTTGACATGCATAATCAAGTAAGTTCTAGAATAGCAATTCAATACTGATGCACTTATAATAAAAGTGAGCATGAAAGAAATAATAGATGCTCTAAAGGCTCAAGATCTCACAAAAATTATGGCTTTTTGATGTTTAAACTTGTGAATCCCAACTCAAGATAATACCTAAACTTAGGGAAACAACCTAAAAGTTTTTAATTCTTCAAAAATCAACTTATCATGCTTGATTCCCTAATGTCTTAAAGTTTAAACCCTCAATGCATAAATGCCTATGTTTTAATTCCAGATATATTAATAAAAGTCATAAATCAATCAAAATTTATCCTAAACATGATATGAGCTTTTCAAGAGAACAAGGCAATCGTTCAGGGATTTTTCTAATAGTGAAATGAATTCCCCACACACTTAAGATGTACATTGCCCTCAATATACAAAGATAGATATGTAGAAAAGAAATATAAGAAAGGGAGAGAAGTGAAACTTTCTGAGTGATGAATAAATTTCCTTGAGCTGGAGTTTTGGAGAATAATAAGCGTGAGGGTGGAGGAGGATACTTCGGCGGTGGTAGAGGTTCATTACTCCATAAGTCCTACGCCAAAAGAATATTATATCTGAAGTTGGTTATGGTCGTGGTCGAGCAGGACATGGTAGTCGTGGAGAACCTTCCCCAGTGGAGTTTCGAGTCCCTGAGTAATAGTGAGCTTTAGAGCTCTTTATAACTATGATATAATCAGGAACTCTTTTAGAAAATATATAAGGAAGAATGATTACTCGATAGGAAATAACCGAAATTCAAAATTGTTAAATAAAAATTATAAAACCTAATAAAAATAAGCTTAAAGAAAAATAAAAATTACTCCTAAAGTAGAGTAAAAGTAAAAATATCAAATAATAAACAAAAGTTTTTAAACATCTTCATCGCTAGATGGTTCGCGAGGTGGGGGTGGCGATGAGATGTAGAAGTGCTGAAAAATCTGGTGGAGTGTAGCATCAATGTGATCGAAGCGCTGAAAATATTGCTGCTCGAATCGAGTTAGGCGCTCAAAGATGTCAGCATATGAAGCTGCAGCATGAACTAGACGAGAGGGTGGTGGTGGCTGAGACGGTGGGTCCTTGTGACGTGGAGGGACATCATCAGTAATGTCTTCGGGGCCTCCTCCTCGATGGATTGGGCGAGACGGCACTAAGGAGGGAAGGTACCACATTGTTTCTCGATCATCCTCATACTTAGCATGCTTGAGATGCCCTGTGGGGACATCTGGACCATGAGAGTGAAGGAGGATGATTGGGCTATTGTGTTGAGGAACCCCAAGTGCCAAGCCAACCATGTCACATAGGGCCCAATGGAGATGACTCCCTTCCTATGTTGCTCCGTCTGATGCTAAATGGCGAGGGTAATGAAATAAGAAAGGTCTATGACGTGCCTGTGTGACATGCACCATAGAAAGTAGGCATCGTGAGTGTTGACGATGCCAGTGCTCTCTCTCCTTCCAGTTAACATATGAGCCAAAATAGTGTGTAAGTACCTCAGAGAGGGAGGGAGAGCCGATGCCTTGGAGCAGCTAGGATTGTAAGAGGCAGCGCCGAGGGCGAGGGCATTCCAACACCGTGAAGAAGAGTGATGGATGTGGCGATTGAGAGCGTTGAGTTCATTCTCCTCCATAAACTCCTTATTGTGAAGGCCCAGTGCGATTTCGAACTCTAAGACGTTCAACTAGCGGACTAGACCGCCGAGACAAAATGGGATTATCCCCGGGTCATCAAAGTGGGCCATCACGGTCTGAAGATGGAACTTTAAGCAAAGTTCCATCGTGAGTTCCAGATATGTCAGCTCGACAATCTCAAAGAAAAGCCCCCAACAGTCGATGGTGAGGAGGGCCTGAATTGCATCCGCGAGTTGGACTTGTTCTAGCGCAGCCCAGTCTATACAGCGGCCTACTTCCAAGGGTCAAGCCCGTAGAATCTGGAAAAGTTTTTTTTGGGGCCCAATGAGGAACTGCAAGAAAGGGTGACGAATTTTTACGGTAGGACCCGAGGAAGATGATGCTCCCTTCCTTTTCTTCGAAGCAGGGATGGCGACTTTCTTTCCTCGTGATGATGACATATTAACCTATTCTGTAATAGCCAAAGTAAATGTGCCAAATAACCCTATGAGAATAAGTAATGGAGATATCTAAAGAATGAATTTGTGTGGGGTTAATAGCATGAAACCCATAGAAACAATAACCATGAATGAATGTAGCCTAATATACTGACTAAAAAAATAAAAAAAATTACCAAAACAAAACTTAAAAATATACATTTATCTACTTAACTATGAATGTGCACGTAAAATAGTCAAATGGAGCATAGAAATCATGAAATGGGTAAGAACTTCAACATGAAAAGAATGATAACTACTTTAGATACGAAGTTTGAGTGATAAAAAGATAAAATAACATGAAAAATGAAGATTACTATGATAAATAGCATTAGAAATCAGTAAAATAAAAGAGAAAAAAGTAAACAAACGCTAGAAAGAGGAGAATGAGCATCAAAAATTGGAGTGGGGAGTGGCGCACGGGCGAGGTAGGGAGGCTGTGTGGACTTGCAGCGGCTAGGGTTAGGGATTTTGAGTGAAGAAGGCAATGAATAGTGCAGGCTATTTATAGATTTTAGGACACACGGCCAAGGAACACGCCCGTGTTCCCCAATTTTTTCCCATTTGATTCGCGAATTTTAAATTTGGGCGCGTCTGACAATTGGCCCACGCCATTGTTTCTTGGGCATGTGGGTGCACATGGCCGTGTTGCACGGTCGTGTCTATCTTCATTCACTTCTCCCACGCCCGTGTATGTAGTCCCACGCCCGTGTTAATCTAACAGGTTCGACCAGGGTTGCTTGGCACGGGCGTGTCGCACACCCGTGTTAATTTGATAGGTTTGGCCACGATTTCAAGGCACGTGCGTGTTACACGCACGTGTTGTTTTGGCAGGTTCGCCCATGGCCATGTTGCACGGCCGTGGCGATTTATTGTAGCCCGTGCTGGGAAAAATCTTTGCCCTGTTTCCACACGGCCTAACGCACACCCGTGTGCTAAGCCGTGTCTGTGTGGGAAACCTGTATTCAAGAGCTCTGTTAGTAAGTTAGGTGTTAAACACTAAAATTTAAAGAAGTTAATATAGTTAGCACTCAGATTGCCTCCTGAGAAGCGTTTATTTATAGTCTAAGTTCGACTTACCTTTCCATTAAATGGTCATGGTGGTTTGAGGAGTTTATACTCCTCATTCCTACTGTGAATCTCCTCAAAATAAGATTTTAGGCGGGTATTGTTTACCTTAAAAGTGCCGAACTTAGGATAATTTACCTCGACTGTACCGAATGGGAAAATGCTAAGCACTAGAAGAGGGATTTCTTCATTCGGTTTGGTAATGACAATATGAGGATCTGTGGCATCTAATAAAACTTTATCTCCTGAGAAGCGTTTATTTATAGTCTAAGTTCGACTTACCTTTCCATTAAATGGTCATGGTGGTTTGAGGAGTTTATACTCCTCATTCCTACTGTGAATCTCATCAAAATAAGATTTTAGGCGGGTATTGTTTACCTTAAAAGTGCCGAACTTAGGATAATTTACCTCGACTGTACCGAATGGGAAAATGCTAAGCACTAGAAGAGGGATTTCTTCATTCGGTTTGGTAATGACAATATGAGGATCTGTGGCATCTAATAAAACTTTATCTCCATCCTTAAGTTGATTTGGAAAGGTATTGAGCTTGTTCCGGCGTAGTTTTGGTTTATCGTGTGTTCTCAGTTTATGGGTCTGCCACTCATCCTGCTCCTCGATTTGTAGCCTTCGTTCTTCATGAATGGGTCCTCTACTATTGCTTGAAAATGGTTCATGTACTTCCTTCAAACTTTTTTTCCTGCAAAGTAAGTTGTATCATATTGTCAGTTTTAGTAGAATGGTTTAGACAATCACCTTCAATTTTCGATGTGTTGCCAGAATTGCGAGCTTGAAGGGTGATTGTTTCATCTCCCACACGAAGTGTGGGGTCACCTTTGCCAACATCAATAATCGTTCTAGCAGTTGTTAAAAAGGGCATTCCTAAAATCAAAGGAGTGTTGCTATCCTCCTCTATGTCTAGAACAACGAAGTCAACGAGAAATATAAATTGATCGATTTTAACTAGCACATCTTCAACAATACCCATAGGAAATCTTATAGTTTTATCTACTAATTGAATGATCTTCCTAGTCTGTTTGGGTTTCCCAAGACCTAGTTGTTTAAACATTTTGTAAGGCATGACGTTAATACTAGCCCCTAAATCAGCTAATGCATTATTAACATTTAAACTACCAATTAAGCAAGGAATTGTAAAACTCCCTAGGTTTTTCAATTTGTTGGGTAACTTAATCTGAAGAATGGCTGAGGAAACCAGTTCAACTCCACATGCGACCTTTCATCTAACTTTCGTTTATTTACTAGAAGCTGCTTTAAAAATTTGATTGCGTTTGGCATCTGTGAAAGTGCTTCAATAATCGGTAAGTTAATATGTAGTTTCTTTAAAAGTTTAAGAAATTTTCCAAATTGTTCATCTGAGCGGTTTGGCATCTCCTGTACTTACTGATTTCTACTCATTATGGTCGACCTCACCTTTACCTTTGCTTATCTCAGTTTCTTACCTTGGTTCTGGTATAAGTGTGACTAATCTTGACTAGTAATCGCTTTGAGTTGCTCCCTTGGGTTAGATTCTGTGTTGCTTGGCAAACTACCTTGTGGTTGTTCAGAAATCAATTTGGCAAGCTGTCCAATCTGAGTTTCGAGCCCTTGGATCGATGCTTGTTGATTTTTAAGTGCTGTTTTAGTATTCTAGAAATGAGTTTCTGACACCGATATAAACTTTGAGAGCATCTCTTCAAGGTTCGGCTTTTTCTCCTTCTGGTATGGTGGTTGCTGAAAGCTTGAAGGGGGTGGTGGTTTTTGATTTCCTTGGCCTCTCCATGAAAAATTGGGATGGTTCCTCAAACCTGCATTATAAGTGTTACTATATGAGTTATTTTGGGATCTAGAGTTATTGTTACTGTAATGCCCCAAAAATCCCGAAACCCAAAAATCTTGAAATCCCGAACTTTCTTTGTTTTTGGTTTTGATAAAAATTGTGTTTTTATGTTCCTAGCCATGTGATAATTATAGTAGGTCTTAATTAAGGTTTGAGTTCGAACCTAGGAATAAATGAAATTATAGTTTAATTATTAAAAGAATTAGGGTTGGCAAGTAGGTGGGCTTTTAAATAAAAATAGGGGAAAAATAGCATCAAAAAGCCTTATGAAAGAGTGGCTAAGTGACGCCACATAGAATGCAGGGAGGTGGCGTTAGTAGCTAGCAAGGAGGTCCAAGGTTCGAATCTTATTTTTGCGTTTTAGAAGTTTAATTTTCACTTTCTAGAAGGATGGAAGTGGCGTGAAGATGGACTCTAAGGGGAGTGTTCAGAAGAGAAAATTAAGGAAAGGATCAAGAGGTTATCAGAGAGAAAAACAAGGAGATGAGAAGGGAGAAGTGATGGAGCCGAATTGGTAATTGGGCATGGAAAATTTAGCCATAAGGGCTATAAATAGGGGCCGAATACAAAGTTGCCAGGCTACTGCCAAAATTTTTCTTCACCTTGTTGCCAGAAACCCCTTTCTCCAAAAGTCGAAAACCCTTTTGTTTTTCTTTCTTTTCTTCCTGCCGATTTCTATTCTTCTCTATACAATTTTCTTTGTTTCACTTAGCCGATTTCTTCTTCTACTCTTCTTCTTTAATCTGTACCAAATAAACCTTATTCACCATACTAAGTTTGAAAACCCAAAAAGTCGAATCTCCCAAAGGCTGAATACTCTTTGACCGAATCTAGTGGAATTAGTATTGGATCTTAGCTCTCTGACGAATTGCTCTTTAGGTGTTTGCGGTTTTGATCTAGGAGTTGATCGTTGTTAGTGATTTAAGAAATGGCTGATCGCGCGAGGTAAGGTTAATGTGAGGTTTCGGTTTTAGTAAGGATATGTATTAAGCATGCGATTAATGGAAGGGTGATATCGTTTGTAGGTTTGGACTAAGGGAATCACAGCACGCTTGCTTACCAGGTTTGGACTAAGGGAATCGTAGCACGCTTGCTTACCAGGTGTGTACATACGCTGCACACACATTATGTATCAGCAAAGGCCGAATGCCGAAAAGTTGAAATGCCGAAAAGCCGAAAGTTTGGCTACGGTAGTCTTGCAAGTGTGCAAACACTCGTAAGGGGGAGACTAATAGGTTGCCTGAGGCCCATGGTCGATTCCGTGGACTTTGGTTGTGATTTGGCCATATGGGCCCCATGGGCTGTTGGGCCCATAAAAGGTAAAAACTGAATGTTGATGCTATGTGATAAGAACTTGTATGTGAGCATGATTATGAATGTGACTGGGCCTAACAGGCCATATAAATGTGATTTGGGCCCAATGGGCCATATACAGGTGATTTGGGCCTAATGGGCCATATGAATATGACTTGGCTTAATGGGCTAGATATAGATATGTGAAATTGTTTGGGCTTTGTAAGGGGTTTTGGGCCTAGTATATGATATCCACATAAGACTTAATTAATATATTGCGACCGTGGACAAGTCAAAGGGTTAAGGTGTGGCAACGGGTATATGCATGTCTAGGATTGAATCTAAGGAGAGCTTGGTACTTAAGCGGTCTTAATGACACACCTCCTCTTCTCTGGAATCCTACCTGGTGTATAGTGTTCGTTTATCTTAGCTCACGGGACTCGTTAACGAGCCAAGGTAAGTGAAAAACGTAATTACGGGAAAATTATCGAAATGCCCCTAAGGGTAAAAATAACCAAAATACCCTTACGTGTAGAATGTAAGTTTTATGGATGTGACATGCATACACATGATAATCTGCTTAGGTTGCATATGGGTGGGAATTATGGAACAGAGGAAGTATATAAGGATCGTATCGTTGTGTGACAATCGTGGATTCACCGACGGCATTTAAAGCCCAATATGTAAATGAAGGTAGTTCTACAACCGGGCTACCATGGTGTGTGGGCTGGGTGGGTCGATATTCATATCCCCACATGGTGTGACGGGGGACGAAACTGGTGTGTAGCGGATGGATAATTTGGATGGGATTGCATTGTATGATTGATGAATGATGTTTTTTTTTAATGTTTGTTTTTGCCGAGGGTTGTACACACTGAGTTTGCGAAAACTCACCCCCCTCTTTTATTTTATTTCCAGGTGATGCTCAGTAGAAGGTTCGCTGTTTGGAGGGACTCTGGGTGGCCGCATAGCAAGATAATACAGACTTGGTCTTCCTCGATGCTAGGTTGAAGGGTTGATACTCTGTGCATGCTCCTCCTCCATTCGAATCGCACCTCATCACTGGATGTACCTGAGTAGAACCACACAAACAGTCAATATTTTTATTTAAGAGTTCTACTTGGTTAGATAGCATAGTATCCGCATCGAGGTTGAAAACACCGGCTACTTTCGTCGGCTTTTTTCTCATAACTTGTCACTGATAGTTATTCAGTGACATCTCCTCAATAAATTCGTAAGCTGCCTCAGGTGTCTTATTATTGATAGTTCCTCTAGCGGCTGCATCAATCATCTGCCGAGTCGAAGGATTTAGGCCATTATGGAACGTTTGAACCTGTAGCCAAAGTGGTAACCCATGGTGAGGGCACCTTCTCAAAGGTCCTTGTATCTCTCCCATGCATCGTAGAGTGTTTCTAAATCCATCTGCACAAAAGAAGAGATATCATTACGTAATTTAGCTGTTTTAGCTGGTGAAAAATATTTTAGTAAAAACTTTTCAGTCATTTGTTCCCAAGTAGTAATTGGCCCTTGTGGTAACGAGTTCAACCACTGTTTAGCTTTGTTCCTTAATGAAAAGGGAAACAACCAAAGACGTATGGCATCATCAGAAACGCCATTGATTTTAAATGTATTGCAAAATTCTAGGAAATTTGCCAAGTGAGCATTGGGATCCTCGTCCTGCAAACCATCAAACTGAACAAACTGTTGTATCATTTGAATTGTGTTAGGTTTCAGTTCAAAATTGTTTACAGCAATAGCAGGTCTAACTATACTTGACTCAGTTCCTATTAAATTAGGTTTAGTATAATCATACATAGTGCGCGGAGCAGGATTTTGATTAACAACAATTGCAGGAGGTAGCAGATTTTCTTGGTTTTCAGCCATCTCCTCGGTTGGGGTTTGAATATCATTCTCTTGCTCGTTTTCTGTGTATCTTATGCTTCGCCTTATTTCTCTTTGGTTTCTGCGAACTGTGTAATTGATCTCACTATCAAAAAGTAATAGTCCTGACGGGTTTCTTCTAGTCATAAACTATAAAAAACCTGCCAGAAGAAAATAAATGAAGAACTAGAAAAGAAAATAAAAATTTTAATTGCAATAAAAGTAAAATGGCTAAAGTAATAAAAATCGAGTGTTCCTAATATCTTAGTTCCCCAGCAAAGACGCCAAAAACTTGATACGTGATATTTGTGACAGGTTTTAAATATTTATAATGAGTCGTTCTTAAAACTAACTATTATCACGATGAAGGCAAGTGTACCTATCGAACAATAGTATAGTTTTAGTAAGACCGGATTGTCGAACTCAAAGGAACTAAAAGTACTAGTAATGACTGTCTTTTTATTATCTAGCCTAAGAATAATGGGGTTTGTTTTAACTAACTAATTAACTAATCTAAGAAATTGAAGAAAATAGAATTGGGAAAAACGATTGAATTAAGATAATACCTAAGGAAAAATCCACCTAGACTTCACTTGTTATTTGACTCTGAATTGGACGATTTATTCATTTAACTTGATCCGTAGAAATCCGTAAGTTATATTATTATCCCTCTCGAGGCTAACAACATCTAACCCTAGGTTGAATAATTGAAATCTCTTTCTAATTAACTCCCTAGGGTTGCATTAACTCGATCAATGGATCCCCTTATTAGGTTTCACCCTAATCTGGAAAAATCTTGTCACCATATCTCTAGGCGCGCAACCAACTCTGCTGAATTATGACAAATGTACTCTTAGATAAGGTCTATTCCTCCTCTGAATGAGAGCTTAACTTGAGTCAATATCCTGGAATATCAAAACAAGAATTAAGAACACATAATTAAGAAAAAGTCAAATATTTATCATACAATTCAGATAATAATAATAAGATCTGTCTTAAGTTTCATTCCCCTTAGGTATTTAGGGGTTTTAGTTCATAACTAAAAAGGTAAACATATCAGAAGAATAATGAATACAAAACATAAAGAAAAACCCAAAACTCCTGAAGGGAAATTGAGGGGAGATCTTCAGTCTTTATGATGAATCCAGCTTCTGAGATGGATCAATCGGCTTTCCTTGAGAGTTCCCTGCCTCCTTCCCTTCGTGTCTTTTTTCCTCCTCCTCTAGGTTGTATTTATAGGCTTTTGAATGCCTAAGAACCCTCAAAATTGGCCTTTTCCGAATTGGACTAAACTTGGGCTCGACAGGGACATGCCCGTGTGCTATTGCTTAAGGCCATGGTCAAGCCTATTAAATAGCTACAGGCGTGTGGTCCACCCATGTGAGTCGTGCTTCAATTCTGCGAAATTGACACGGCCGTGTAGTCTGCCTGTGTGAGGAGGTCCAGGCTATGTTGATTTCGTACGTTGGCCCATTTTCTCCGTTTTTGGCCCATTTCTCGTTCCTTTCACTCTCTTATGCTCACATAAGTATAAAACATGAAATTAAGGCATTAAGAGCATCGGATTCACCAATTTTAAGGAAAATTCATCCATAAAATGTGCTAAGCATGGGATAAAAATATATATGAATTACGATTTATCAAGGCACATACCTAGTATCTTTTCGATGCTACTGCAAACACGAACCCTCTAGAACCTAAAGATCGACACCCACGCTTAAAATTAGACTTAATTCATGATTAAACCACAACTACGAAACTGGAAACAATTTAAAACAAACGTTTATCGGTTACCCCAACACCCCGAACGTCTTTGTCTATGATTCTGCAATAAGAGAGTCACAATCTTCTTGATACGCTACTGCCAAACATGAGTACAACATTAACAGAAAATTTGACAAAGCCAAATGGGTTAATCAGAGACTCCCTACTCGAAATAACATACTACCAACTTACCAAATGAATAAACGTAACGATCCAAAATCCTGCGACAAGGAAGCACGATTTTTGTCAAAACGAGTAAGGAAAAGAGAAAATATTTCGTTTGAAAAGGAAAAGGGGGAAAAATGGCAAAGGAGGAGGAAAAGAGCGTCAATTTTCTAGAATAAGAGAATTTTGAAAATAAAAGTCTAAACAAATTTATCCTCAAATCCCCCCTTTTTCTCCCACTAATCTATTAACTCACAACTTCTGCAAAATTTCAGTTCAACTGAAATTCTATCAGATAACCAAGCAAAAATAATACCCTTGCTAACATAGCAATTTGAACACAATACCTCCAACACATCAACACCCTTACCACTCAAACCAGTAGGCTCATTCTGATATAGATTTACAGATAATTTAATATAAGCCCACTGAACTAGGATAAAGCTTGATTCCAAAAATCATAAAATAATAGCAAAGGTGAGACAGTAACCCAAGACCTCTCACATACACCCAGAACACCTAACCACTGAAGTAGCTACACAATTGTGTTAGATTTTGCAAAAATAGAAATAAATTATTCTGGGCATTACATTCTATGTCTAAAAATTTGATCAAGTTTCATAAGCTTACTTAGCAAAGGCAGTGCAGAAAATTTTGCCCTAAAATAAAGAAAAATCCTAAGTACTCATGCAACTTTCACTATAACAAGTATCTCCTAATTTTCTTAGTGCATCTTTTAACTAACTTAATTTTATTTATTTATTTATTTCATTTGGCCTTATACATACTCAAACACATACATATCTGTTCATTATGCCTATTTTTTACTAGGGGATTTAGCTCGTCATATGATTGTTTAACTCAATAATCAGAATAGTGCATACACTAAATTTTCGAATACTCAATCATGTCACGATTTGAATACTCACTCATGAAGCTAAGGCTTTTGACTAAAAAGATAGATGGAGCAAACAACTACCCCCTTAACTACTCAGCCTATTACTATAGTAAAGTGCCCCTATACTTATTATTATTATTTTACACACTCTTACTCAAATTTTCTTTTCAAATAAACAACATAATATAGAGAACAAAATGTTGTTGACCTACTAAGCAGTTCTAAGCATTGGAGTATTTATGACATTTTTTAGATTATTTTTTTCCTTGAATTTCTTAATCATTGCCACTTTATTCATTGTCTAGTATTGCCATTGCACTTAATTTAGCTTCAAGAGTCTCTAAGTTTATCAAAAGAAACTTACTATAGATCAATTGTCATTGGAATTAGGACATCCTAATTTTAGGGGTTCATTTGCAAGCAAAATATCCTAAGCTAATGTCACATAATCCACTGTCACAACTTTCTAAGTTTATAAAAGAATTAATTTCCTCATTGAACATCATATACAAAAATACATTCATCACTGTTTAAACAAATTTTCTAGCAGTTATGTGTGCTATGGCAAAATGAATGGAAAATGAACAAAAATACTAAAACACGCATGCTCAACTAAATATCTGATGCACTCTAGATGCACAATACACCCCCAAACCTAAGGGATCATTATCCTTAATACATGTATAGATATGAATCATGAATGCAATAATGTATATATATGTACAAAATGAGATGTACTAAAGGGAGAAAAACGTTTCGAGCTTGGAATTGAATGGTGGTACTTTAATTACGGCGAGTGGTCTTTCGTGCACTCATTTTATAACACATCGGCCTTTTAAGTAAATTGAATGGTACATCCTCCTCTTCATTATCAAATTTGGTGAGTTCATCAATAATCCAATCGATCTCACGATCTGGTTCAGTCATCGGTTCAGTAGAAGAAGGTGGAACAACCGCAATGCGGTCTACTGGTGGTGCAACTAAGGGATTTGTTTCCTCTTCGTCCACACGGTCAGTCTCAATGCTAACAGACTCTATTTTCTCTAGTTCTTCCTCCGATGCTTTGGGTGCATTCTCTTCATTTGCAGGATTCCTCTCAACCGTCTCTGTATGACTAACCCCTTCCCTTCTTGTAGTTTATTAAACAAAGAAAATGAAATAACTAAGAGAAATTTAAACCGACAAAATGAAATAAAAATAAAAATACTTTTCCAAATGTTGAAGTTAAACATCTCTAAGATCAATGAACTATTTTTCTCGCTTTACCTGAGCACCCCAATAGTGCTTTAAGCGTTGTCTATTAACTTTAAATGTGTCCCTCATTTTTATGTCCTTGACGTCAACAACTCTATGCGGATATACATGAGCTACTAAGCATTGTTCATCAAAATTAAAAGGCCTATTTTGCTCCAGCAAAGTGTACAAGGGCCTCTGATCAAATGAATCTTCATCATTTTCAGAATTGCTGTGGCAAAATCTCGTGAACTCTTCATCCACTGCTATTTCTATCAAGTCAATGGCATGTCATTCTTCATTCTCATCAACACATTTCTAAAGGAAATTAGCCATAGTGTCATGACGACAATGTTGAAGGAGATAAATGATTACAATCCGAGCACAAGATACACAGTATTTGAACGTTGGAATTTCAATGAAGGAAAGAACGCAACATTAGTTGAAGGAATGCAACATTTACTGGAACTACATAAGCGTAGGAAACACTAAAGTATACTTATACTACAAATATTTCACTTTTGAGTATGGTAGAATATGTTTGGAATTTGAGTGACCAATTAGAGTTTAATTCATAGTTTGGTGATGCTTGGTACCTCCAATTCTTATAAAAATATAAAGTTAGATTAATTGTTTTTCTAATATTAAAGGAATTTTTACATTCTATAAGTAATGTTTAAAATGATAACATTTTTTTAATTTATATTTTTTATTAAAAATGTGTAAATTTAAAAATTCATTTAATAAAATATTCAAATGTACGTTCTGATCATTTATCCTCACTCTCGATATACTATATCAAATGCAATGGATGCTTTGTGTGCTTTAGGAGATGAAATTCCAAAAAAAAAGATTAACTATACTATTTTGCCATCAAAGTGTTCCATATGCCTATGAAACAATAGGTGTTTTTTGAACTTAGATCCAGTTGTTAGGGTTTGGTGGCTTCGACATGAGTACGCTGAACAAAATCCAATTGCATCATTTTCATCCTTGGCAGAATTGTCCTCATTTCCCTTCTAACCATTCCATCAACCATGTAACACTCCTAACCCATCTTCGACGTCAGATTAAGGTTACAAAGAATTACAGAATAACTATAAATTTAACATTAAATATAAACAATTATTCAAGTATAATATCTATAATAAAAAAAACACATTCAATTTATAATAAATAATACACTTATAGGTATAAACGTGTCCATGACCCCTAAAAGTAGTTTGGGAATATTTTAGAATCAATTTGAAACAAATCAAAAATATTAGGAAAATGTTGAAAATTTTGGAAATAGGTGTCACACGATCGTGTCATATAGCCCAGACCGTGTGGGCATTCAAAGTCTAGACACACAGTTATGTCCTAGCCTGTGTGTCTGCCCCTGTATATATTCGAATTAAGGCCACACGATTGTGTCGCAAGCCGTGTGCCAAATCGTGTGTGTAATCAAAGTTGGGTCACATTGTGACAAACTGTTATAGAACACACAATCATGTCACGGACCATGGTCCAGACCATGTGAAACCTGCACCTAAAAACATTAAGACACAGTCATGTCACACATGACCATGTGATAGCCCGTGTCTCAAGCCATGTGCACCAACATTTTCTTCTAAAACTAGGCATATTTTACACCTATCTTGGGTATCAAATCAAGCCTAAAACCACCATTCAAACACTACCAAAAACACCTTCAAACAAGTTAAAGCATGCCAATTATCTACAACTTATGTGCCTAACCAATGTGCTTTCATTGAAACCATAATTTAATAATCATATAATTTGCATTCAAACTATGAAACCACACATTTCAATTTTTTAAACATCAAGAATCATTACTCTAATCTACTACATTATATCATACATCAACCTAAACCAAAATAACTTCTAACATACACTTCCCAAAATGATCAAATTTATTTAACACATACCAACATCATAAACACAAGAATTTGTAACTAATGCAAAAACAACCATGTTTCATATCAAAATATCATATATACATATTCTTTACAAGGAACTAACTATACACAAAATGACCATTTCTAAAAATTTATATCCTAATTACATACATAATTTATAAGACCAACCAAAAAGCAAAATACCATCAACTACAAAAATATCCTAGGTATATGCCAAAACCCAAAAAGAGATATTCACCACACAAGAAGTCAAGATTTGTAGTTGGATGTTGATTCGATACTTAAACTGATTTGTGTTGTACCTAACCTATGAAAAGTAACAATTTAAATATTGAGTAAGATTCAATAGCAATTCAATAACTTGGGTACTTAATTCTAATATATGTAAATGATGCCTAAAATCAACAAGAGCTCCACAAGTCCATTCTTTAAGTCACTAATGATGCGTTCTTGCCATTTTATTACCAAACATCTCGAACTGATTATACAATGTTCTTAATAACGTGTCATTTTAGCACATCGTGCTTGACGAATAATTTGGTAATAACAATATACACCCAGCACTGGTTATTAATTACTAAATGTTGAATCAAAGGAAATTTAGGTATGCATATATTCAAGCATCCATGCTTCACAAGTCTCATGTGCATAGCCTTGTTTAAGTATACGGTTTTTCCATAACAGATCAAAGAATGCACATCAACACCCAAATTAGAGTAATCAAATTACGTACTTAGACATCCACTATCGCACACAACCAAGTTTTGCAATGGCCGTTTGGATTTTACTTCACCATCATGCTCGTCAATACCACGATTTTTATTAAAGATACTCACCTTGCCAACATTTAATACAAACACGTCTTTATTAACCAAAGAATGACAATCAACTATATCATCAATATAATCACAAGCATTCAAATAAGTTGATGAAGACTTAGAGACGACTATATCCTTACCTAACTTACCTTTAGGCACTTGTGGTATAATGTCACTTTCATTCTTACCTTCCTTGATCAATTTAAACAGTCTCTTCTTGGGAAGATAATGTAGTTGGAACTTGTCAAATGAACCTTGAGAAACCTGAAAATAAGACAAAATACAAGGAGAAACAATAGGATGGTTAGTAAAAATATTCCTCGCTTTTTCTTGTTCACTCTTTTCACTAATTTCTTTTTCATTTTCTTTTTCTCGCAACTCTTTTTCTCTTCGCTCGATTTCTTTTAAGATCTTCTCATTTTCTCGCATCAACTTTTCTTGCCTCCCTTTCCTTTTGATCTCTCTTTGTCTTGTTTTTTCATTACAAGAAGATGATATCATAAAAGAATTAGAATGACGGGGTTTTAGTTGAAAAAAAGTGAAGGAATCTTTATATAAGTTACATTCATCTCTTTGTGTATAAGCCTCCATGGACGAGTACGGAACAGACGCACTTTTTCGTAAGGACTTCACCGTAGATGAAAACTTTGAGGCACTTGAAGAGAAATTCCTACATTCTTGTTTGTCACCTTGAAAGGTTTCAAACTCGTGATTCACCTCATTTCATCTTGAATTCTTGGATAAATAAGAATCTCGATATAAGTCTCTTCCCAAATAGTCATTGAAAGTTTTTCTTTGCGAAAATCTTGACTCCGTCTTTTGACTTGAAGAAATTTCCTCTCGTTGGGCTCTTACTCAATGGCCTCGTTCTTCGACATGTTCTAATCGTTTCTTGATGGGTTTGAGTTTTCGAACAAATAAATGCTCCATTTTATGTGTAAAAGTTTGGAGTGTAAAATATGGCACTCCTCCTCTAGTTGCCACATTTCTTTCGAAACTTATTGACATAGTACTTTACTCACACAAACCTCACCACAAATTCTCACAAGTTCACTCGGAAAGAATAATAATAGATTTTCACTTACACTCATGTTTACACTCTTTAAAAGGCTTTTTCTTCTCTCTAATGAATTCACATGCTCTTTTCCTTTTACCGCTCGCTCCGCCTCTCTAAGTTCTTAAGCAATTATTTGGACTTCAAAGCTGTTTTTGTGGGTCGGCTTACAAACTTGATGTTCGGGTTTGGTAGGATATTATTGTAGGACAAGGGGTAGGCTTGAAACAAAAATTTTAGTGTGGCTGAATGGTAAATATTGATTGAGTGTTTATGGGTAGCAAGCAAAAGTTCAAAAAACTCAGCAATGAAGAACTTGAACAATTTGTTTTTTAGTTGAAATCTTAATATTCACTTCTTGAATGCAATGAATTTTTTTTCAAAAAGCAAATTACTATATCAGGATTCCGACAACGTTGATTCTCACTCCAAATTCGTTAGCTCTGATACCAAATGATACGAACTCATCTTGGAATGATTTGAGCCGTAATGTTGCATAATCGTGAATTTAAGTAAATTTGAATGGCTTGGTAAAAATAGACCTAAAATGATGAAAGATAGACTCAAATGAAATAGTTTGAAATTGTTATGGAAGCAAAGAATGGGATTCGACTAAGGCTTAAAAAGTGACCCAACACAATTGGATGTGTTGACCCGAAATTTAGACAAGCACTTGGGTTTTAAAATAGTTGAAAGATAAGATAATTTAATAACTAACCTCGACCCACTATCAATGGTTGATAGGAACCTTGGTATAAATGAACCTTGACCATCTATCAATGAATGATAAGAACAGAAGGTATATGAACGCTACACTTTAGAAGTGGTAAGTTTGATAACAAGGAAAGGTTAGACGCCACAAGCTAAGCTTGATAAGTCAAATCAATTCCAAAAGGACAAAGAGAATTGGATAACTCACAATTCAAATATATTTCAAAAATTCAGCCAAAAAGATCTTTTTCAAAAGGCTGATTACACACATATTTATAAGGCTAGGAAAAGGCTAGCTGAATGGTCATAAGTATTCATCTTAAAAGCTGAAATAAAGCTCAAGTCTCTTGGAATTCTTGAACCAAATAACTCCACCATTTAATTCACTTCAATTCAGCTGCATAATTGACCTTGAATGCTTGAAAAGTGACTCTTGAAGTGTCCTTTGGTTTGCCGAATAGACACCAGCATCTTAATAGTGTTTTGAATGCTTTGAGTTAAATTTTGAAGTAGCAAAAACGGCTGGTAGATGAAGAGGTTGCTGCTGAAATAAAAGGATGGTATAATACTCCTTAAAGCTCCTTAAATGAGGTATAAAACCTCATTTGTAACAGCCCCCTTGCTTGTAACCGAAAATGACTTGAAAAGCCACTTTATTGAATGTGTAACAGCATGTAACCGAAAACACTTGAAAAGCCTCTTTATTGAATTTGTAACGGTTGTGAACTGAAGAGACACCTGTAATAAACACATTAAAACGAACTTATTAAACACAATTAAACACTAATTAAACTCAAACACATTAAACAGTTAACTTTAATAAATGAACTAAAACTTATTCATCAATTATTCCAGCAACTAGTTTAATTAAATAAAGCATCATTAATTCAACTTAAACTCATGCATCAATAAATTATCCTAGTAACTAAATTAATTAAAGAAACATATATTAAATGAAGTTCAATAATAACTCAATTATTAAAACTAAGATGAGTTGAATTAATGACCAGCAACTCATTTATTAATCTAAGATTAGTTGTTAACTAAGATGAACTCAATTAACTAAAATAAACTCAATTAACTAAGATGAGTAATTTATTCAAGCAACTTAATTAAAAATAAATTCCAACAACTCAATTGATTAACAAACTGAAATTAAACGTCTCATTTTGCACTTGGGCCCCTCGAGTTTAGGCCAATCTCGATGTCGTCGAGATGTATCGAAACATGATGCGACCGGGATCTCATCGTACCCCTCTCTTGAAGATGATTTGTCCTCAAATCGGGCCACTTGCTCGAAAGAAAATTTTCAAGATCACAAATCAGATTATTTGTAGACCCTCCCTCTTTAAGAGGGTACCACCTCACATCGTCACCTATAGAAGAATAAAACGAATTAGTGACACAATGACGGTTAAACCAAGAGAAATTTTCCAAGACTTTATTCATATTCGATAACAAGAAAGGTTTATGAGTCAATCTCAAATGATAATCAAAATACATTAAGAATGCTTCCAAACAAACATTTAATCCAAGCATCTTTTGTTCAGAACATGCATGATTCATATCAAAAGGAAACTTTATACACCATCGTCACAATCAATTGAACAGAACTTTTTACAAGTTAATGCCTTATCACATAATTGAATAAAAAAACACATTTTTTGTAACATTCGATCATCTCAAATTGCACCCACAAATCGTTATTTAAACAAATTGTCGTGGAATAAATCAAGGAATGCATATCAACAACATGACCTTTTTTAGTAATATTCTCATTATCTTTTTTGAAAACAAACAATCCATTACTAATCAAAGTACGAATGTGTTTCAGAAAACAAGATATCAACAATGTTTCCATCAATGATCGAAGGGAATGGTTGAGTCTTAAAAGATTCAAAAAACCTACCTTGTTTACCCATATGAATGAATGGATGGGAATCGATTTGAGCAGTACCTTTTTCAGTTAACGTAAACCTCCTCTCTTCGGAAAGATAGTAAAGTCGAAGCTCTTTACTCGAACTAACCTAAAATGTAGGAGAAAAACAACTCGCATTTCTCAAAGTGTCACCTTTATGAAAAGAAAAAGGGTTAGTCACACCATAATTGATGAACTTGAAAGGACATGCTGAATCGATGCCAAGATCAAAAGTAGAAGTGGATCTTACCTTATCATTACAAATTAGGGAATTCATTGATAGCAACCAACCAAAATAAAAAATTTGATTTTGACCTTTTCTTAACAACTTAGGAAAACGTTCTCTGGGTTTGAACACATGACTTTGATCACACATTTTCAAAAACAGCAAAGACTTTTCTTTTGTCAACAACTCACCCTTTTCAATCACGCAAGATTTAAGCATGTAATCATTCAAACCATTATAGCTTTCACAATTCATCCGAAAAGGTAAACTTATACAAAACGAGTTCGCACAAAAACTCAAAGATCTCACATAACAATTACAATTAAACAAGTCAAGATTTGTATATGGATAATCTTTAACACATACATCAAAAATTTGTATATGCTGAATCAAAGGAAATTTAGGATGCATATATTCAAGCATTCATACTTCACAAGTCTCATGTACGTAGCCTTGTTTAAATATGTGGTTTTTCATAACAGATCAAAGAATGCACATCAACACCAAAATCAGAGTAATCAAATTGCATACTTGGACATCCATTATCGCACACAACCAAGTTTTGCAATGGCCGTTTGGATTTTACTTCACCATCATGCTCGTCAATACCACGATTTTCATTAAAGATAGTCGCCTTGCCAACATTTAAGATAAACACGTCTTTATTAACCAAAGAATGACAATCAACTATATCATCAATATAATCACAAGCATTCAAATAAGTTGATGGAGACTTAGAGACGACTATATCCTTACCTAACTTACCTTTAGGCACTTGTGGTATAATGTCACTTTCATTCTTACCTTCCTTGATCAATTTAAACTATCTCTCCTTGGGAAGATAATGTAGTTGGAACTTGTCAAATAAACCTTGAGAAACCTGAAAATAAGGCAAAATACAAGAAGAACCAATAGGATGGTTAGTAAAAATATTCCCCACTTTTTCTTATTCACTCTTTTCACTTATTTCTTTTTTATTTTCTTTTTCTCGCAACTCTTTTTCTCTTCTCTAGATTTCTTTTAAGATCCGTTCATTTTCTCGCATCAACCTTTCTTGCCTCTTTTTCCTTTTGATCTCTTTTTGTCTTTTTTTTTGTTACAAGAAGATGATATCATAAAAGAATCAAAATGACGGGCCTTTAGTTGAAAAAAGTGAAGGAATCTTTATATAAGTTACGTTCATCTCTTCGTGAATAAGCCTCCATAGACGAGTACGGAACACACTCACTTTTTTCGTAAGGACTTCTCCGTAGATGAATACTTTGAGGCACTTGAAAAGAAATTCCAACATTCTCGTTTGTCACCTTGAAAGGTTTCAAACTCGTGATTCACCTCATTTCATCTTGAGTTCCTGGATGAATAAGAATCTTCATATGAGTCTCTTCCCACATACTCATTGAAAGTTTTTCTCCGTGAAAATCTTGACTCCGTCTTTTGAATTGAAGAAATTTCCTCTCGTTAGGCTCTTGCTCAATGGCTTCGCTCTTCGACAGGTTCCAATTGTTTCTTGATGGGTTTGAGTTTTCGATCAAATAAATGCTCCATTTCATGTGTAAAGGTTTGGAGTGTAAAATCTGTCACTCGTCCACTAGTTGCCACATTTCTTTCGAAACTTATTGACATAGTACTTTATTCACACAAACCTCACCACAAATTCTCACAAGTTCACTCGAAAAGAATAATAACAGATTTTCACTCACACTCGTGTTTACACTCTTTAAAAGGCTTTTTCTTCTCTCTAATGAATTCACACTTTGCCTTTTACCACTCACTCCGCCTCTCTAAGTTCTTAAGCAATTATTTCAACTTCAAAGCTGTTGTTGTGGGTCGGCTTACAAACTTGATGTTCGAGTTTGGTAGGATATTATTGTAGGACAATGGGTAGGCTTGAAACAGAAATTTCAGTGTGGCTGAATGGTAAATATTGATTGAGTGTTTCTGGGTAGCAAGCAAAAGTTCAGAAAACTCAGCAATGAAGAACTTGAACAATTTTTTTTAGTTGAAATCTTAATATTCACTTCTTGACTGCAATGAATTTTTTTTCAAAAAGAAAATTACTATACTGGGAATCCGAAAATGTTGATTCACACTCCAAATTTGCTAGCCTAATACCAAATGATACGAACTCGTCTCGGAATGATTCGAGCCGTAATGTTGCCCGATCGTGAATTTGAGTATATCTGAATGACTTGGTAAAAATAGACTTAAGATGATGAAAGATAGGCTCAAATGAATAGTTTGAAATGGTTATGGAAGCAAAGAATGGGATTCGGCTAAGGCTTAAAAAGTGAACCAACACAATTGGACGTGTTGACCCGAAATTTAGACAAGCACATGGGTTTTAAAATAGTTGAAAGATAAGATAATTTAATAACTAACCTCGACCCACTATCAATGGTTGATAGGAACTTTGGTATAAATGAACCTTGACCCTCTATCAATGGATGATAGGAACCGAAGGTATATGAACACCACACTTTAAAAGTGATAAGTTCAGTAACAAGGAAAGGTTAGACGCCACAAGCTAAGCTTGATAAGTCAAATCAATTCCAAAAGGAAAAAGAGAATTGGATAGCTCACAATTCAAATATATTTCAAAAATTCAGCCAAAAAGATCTTTTTCAAAAGGCTGATTACACACATATTTATAAGGCTAGGAAAAGGCTAGCTGAATGGTCACAAGTATTCATCTTAAAAGCTGAAATAAAGCTCAAGTCTCTTGGAATTCTTGAACCAAATAAATCCACCATTTAATTCACTTCAAATCAGCTGCATAATTGACCTTGAATGCTTGAAAAGTGACTCTTGAAGTGTCCTTTGGTTTGCCGAATAGTCACCAACACCTTAATAGTGTTTTGAATGCTTTGAGTTAAATTTTGAAGTAACAAAAATGGCTGGTAGATGAAGAGGTTGCTGTTGAAATAAAAGGATGGTATAATACTCCTTAAAGCTCCTTAAATGATGTATAAAACCTCATTTGTAACACCCATTTTCTTGTAATCGAAAATGACTTGAAAAGCCACTTTTCTGAATGCGTAACAGCATGTAACCGAAAACACTTGAAAAACCTCTTTATTGAATTTGTAACGATTGTGAGCTGAAGAGACACCTGCAATAAACACATTAAAACGAACTTATTAAACACAATTAAACACTAATTAAACTCAAACACGTTAAAAACTTAACTTCAATAAATGAACTAAAACTTATTCATCAATTATTCCAGCAACTAGTTTAATTAAATAAAGCATAATTAATTAGACTTAAACTCATGCATCAATAAATTATCCTAGTAACTAGATTAATTAAAGAAATATCTATTAAATGAAGTTCAATAATAACTCAATTATTAAAACTAAGATGAGTTGAATTAATGACCAGCAACTCATTTATTAATCTAAGATGAGTTATTAACTAAGATGAACTCACTTAACTAAGATGAGTAATTTATTCAAGCAACTTAATTAAAAATAAAGTCCAACAACTCAATTTATTAACAAACTAAAATTAAACATCTCATTTTGCACTTGGGCCCCTCGAGTTTAGGCCAATCTTGATGTCGTCGAGATGTATCGAAACAAGATGCGATCGAGATCGCATCACTATGTAGTTCAACTTTGAGGAATACAAACTTACTGAGTTTTTACAGCTACTGATATGCGATGTCGCCTACTCGACATCCTTCCCTTTTCCCCGTTTAACGACCTACATACTTATTTCTCGATCTAAATAAAATAATTTAAATCAATTATGCCTCATATACAACCTACTTTACTTGAAATTTTTCAATATACTCCTCATTACTATTTACGAATTTATTTCAAACTTTTACATACTATACGACTTAATTCTTGAAACCGTAACTTCCAAATTTAAACAAAATTAATAATTTTTCATTCCATCCGAATATGTTAGGGTGTATTTACAATATCTAACCTTTAAATTTTTCATGAAATTTCATGCCAAAGTTTTTGTTTTATCAATTTAATCCTCTTTACTGCAGTTTAACAAAATACATATAAAATCAATTATCCAAACTCACCACAAGTTTAAACCAAATCACTTAAAACCAAAGTATTCAATTTCAACCATGGTAAATTTATAAAAAATTGATAGTTTCACAATTTAGCCCCTAGATTAGCTAGATTACACTTCAACAATACTAATAACATGAAAATTTCTAAAGAATAGAAGAAAATTGCATACCATGCATACCAAGAACTTGACCAAGAGCTTCCCCAATATTTTCTATGGTGTTTTTCAATTCTAACCCCAAAATAAAGAAGAAAATGATAATGGTTTTCTCATTTGTTTGTTTATTTTCATCATTTAATTACTAATTTACTATTTCACCCTTATTAGTATAACTTAGAAATTAACATAACATGGCCATAACTGTCCACTTACTAATTATATGGAATATTTACTCACGAGGTCTATTAATTTACATACTCTAACTAATTCACATTATTATAATAGAGAGTGACTTTTGCATCTTTCGCAATTTAGCCCTTTTTCAAAATTAGCTATTTTAACCTTAAAATTTTGTAACTAAATTTTTATACGACATTCATAGTACCATAAAATTACTAAATATCTAATATATGTACTAAATCACTATCAAGAATTGTGTTCCGGTAATCTTTACTCCTGACACCCTTAAAAATAGATCGTTACAATTCTCTCCCCTTAAAGAAATTTCGTCCCCGAAATTTACCTAG
Source organism: Gossypium hirsutum (assembly GCF_007990345.1). Taxonomy (NCBI): domain Eukaryota; kingdom Viridiplantae; phylum Streptophyta; class Magnoliopsida; order Malvales; family Malvaceae; genus Gossypium; species Gossypium hirsutum. The sequence continues at coordinate 68,762,811 of NC_053436.1, read as the reverse complement.
AAAGAGGTGGGGATATTGGGATCTTATCATTTCTTCTGACACCCACGTCACTTCCTCAATACTATGACTATGCCACAAGACCTTCACTAGAGGAATACGCTTATTTTGTAATTCCTTCACTTCACGAGCTAAGATTTCAACTAGTTCTTTCTCGTAAGACAAGTTAGGTTGAATTTCTATGTTTCCCACCGAAATAATACGAGTCAGATCTGATTTATCTCTTCAGCATCGATTTATGAAAAACATCGTGCATTTTCTTCAATTTTGTAGACAGTGCCAACCGATAAACAATTGGTCCCACTCTTTTTGTAATTTCATACGGATGGCGTGATCTTGGTTCCCTTAATTGGGCCAAGTCTGAGGCTATCATTTGGGTCTAGCAACTTGGGCTATGATGAGTGTAACATCCCAAAAATCAGGGATTAGTAGAATCAAGTTTGTAAATCGAGAGAGAGTAGTCATGGCTTAATTTTTATGATTATCTATGCATTTTAAAGATATAAATGAGGTACTGGTTTATTGGATAAGTGTTAGTGAAACGTTCCATGAAACCCAAGTTCATATCATTTCCCTCTCACCATTTTTATTATTTTGTAAAATTTTCCTTAAACCCTAGTATGCGACATACCTTATTTTTAATGTTTGTGCCACCCAAACCTTGTAACCCTAGATATAAATGTTAATTTTTAACAAATAATCAACCTTTAATCCTCCTCCTCGTTTCCCTAGCCGTTCATCTCCTCCACTCCCTTTCTTTGATTTTATTTTTTTCCTTTCCTCCATTAATGTCGTCGCTTACACCTCCCATTTTACAATATCTTTCTTTTTCTTTTTATGTCAATATTGTGAATCATCTTCTTTATTATATTGATACCATTTATTCTCATCTAAATCGGTCTCAAATCTAAAATTTTTAACCCCAAGATCCGATCCCGAACATTGCTAAGAAACTGTCATTGTCGTTTCTCTCTACTAGTTTGGGTAAGATCTCTTTTCTCTTCAATTTCTTGATTAATCTTGTCAATTAAAAACCAAAATTTCTAGATATGGAATTTGTGGGATTTTAAATGATTATCAAACCATTCTAAAATTCAAACCCAATTTTGGCCACCATGGGTGGTGGTACGTGCGTCTATGTGTAAGAAAGGGGGTTATTTTGTTTCTTGGGTCTTGCCCATATTTCTAAAGCATTAAATTATGTTCTTTAATCCTCATAATTGGCCTTTTATCATATGTTAATTAGGGAGAGACGTTCTTGATCAATTAGCCAATCGGATCCCAGAAATCGTGAAACGTAAGTGCAATTAAGGATAACAAGTTTCTTATTTTGACATAGTTGTTGCGTAAAGGTTATGAATTGATTAAATGAAGGAATTTAATCATTATTTAGCTACTGATTTTCCAGTAAATTATTGAATTAGTTGTTGATCCAAATTCCCAAATCATCCGTAAAGGTAAAGAACGATTGTATGTACGGTTGACATTTATACAGTGTAAGGAATCTAACTAACTTGGATTCATAAAATAGTTATAATTTAAATGATTGGTTTGAAATCATAAGTGGGTGTTTGGGGGCTAGTTTAATGGTAAATTTGTGACACCCCTAAAGTGACCCTAGTCGGAAAGCGCTTTCAGGACCGCTAAACCGAGTCACCAAATTATTTGAATGTGATATTTATTGTCTAAAATATGTGATTATGAAGGTGTGAAAGTTTTAGGCTTCGATTTAGTAAATTGCATGTGAATTTAGTCAAAAGGACTTATGGGTGACATTTTTGAAATGTGATAGGCTAATCTACAAGGACCTAATAGTGCATGTAAATCAAAGGGAGGACTTGCATGTCAATTTTCCCCCCTAATATGTAGTGGCCGGCCATGAGCATGGGTGGACAAGATGTTATGGCTAAAAACATGTCATAAACATGTTGGGGTAGTGCATTATGTAAGGATTAATAAAATAAAGAGCATGGGTGGACAAGATGTTATGGCTAAAACATGTCATAAACATGTTGGAGTAGTGCATTATGTAAGGATTAATAAAATAAAGGGCATGGGCAATAAAATATTAGTGTTAGTAGGTTGAGAAACAAAAAAAAAAAAGAAAAGAAAGGATGTGTGTGATTGTTCCCCCCATTGCCGTGAGTGATGAAAACAAAGAAAAAAAGTGTCCATCCTTTAACATTTCTTTTGGCCGAAAATTCTAAGGAGGAAGGAAGAAGAAGAGGATTTTCTTGCTTCATGTTCGGTTGGTTGGTGTTTAGGAGGAGGAAATGTTGAAGAGATTCGGCCATGCTTGTAGCTAGGTTAAGGTAAGTTTGATGTTGTTCCATGAGATTCACGCATATTTTTGATGTTAGTTTGAGTTCTACCTAGCCTATGGTTTAAATCTTGCTATGTGATGAAGATGATACTCGACCATGGGTGTTGTTTTCTTGGTTGGTGTTTGTTTCATGCTAAATCTAGATGAACAATGGGGGTTGTCATTTAGGTTAAGATCAAAGAAATTAATCTTGTTAAAACTTTGAACTAATAATGCCCATATGTGTGATAGCCGAACATAGACTTTGTTTAAAGTCTTGGTCAAAGGCCGGTTAAGTGTTTTGGAAATGATTAAGCTAGGTGTTTGATCTTTTTGGTTCGGCATAGTACATAAAATGTTGCTAGATGGAGAAAAAAATTCGGCCAGCAAGAGCTGTGCTAAGGCCGAATATAATTTTGTATATTAATGAGTAATGCATGTGTTGAATTGATGGAATGGAGAGGATGTTTTAATAGTGCATATATGTGTATTAGCCAAGTTTTGAACATGAAACAAAATGGTATTTGGTCAATACAAGTGACCATACTTGTAGAATGTATTAAGTATGCAATCGGCCTCAACATAGACATGCATGTTCGGCCACACGAATGAATGCATAGATTGATGTTGTACATTCGGCTATAGGTAAGCATAATGATGATCCTATCTTGACTTAGACAATCGGCTCAAGGAGAATTTGTTAAGTGCTTAGTTAATTGATATTAGGTTAATGATGTGTGTATTTGGTCCTAAAGGTGCACATGAGGAAATGTTTGATTAATTGTACTAAATTGCTTAATGTGATTAAAAATGCGTATGACCATTTTGTATTTGAGCTAAAGGTGGCCATATGACCTATCAAATTCATTGTCATATTCGGCCATAAGCTAGCATAATGAGACTTTAATAAGTTAAATTTGTTTGAATTAGCTCAAGAGCTTAGAGAACCAAAGTTGGATAAAGGAAAGGAAAAAGTGATCGAATAGCCGCCGAAATCGTTCAACAACATCCGAGGTAAGTTTTAAGTGATTAAACGTTGAGTAAATTCAATTATAATAGGATATGATGAGTTTATTTAATAAGATATGATGTGGCCATGATATGTTCTAAGCTCAAATGGTAAGTTCTTTAGTGTTTGAGCTTGGGAATTTAAGGGTAATTTGAAATAGTCTGCTTAGGACAGCAGCAGTAACGTGACTTTAGAAAATCACCATAAATTTATGGATTTGAATTAGAGGCTGAATGAGACATGAAATTAAATCTTAATGAGTCTAGTTTCTTATAAAATAAACCGTGTAAGCAAAGGAATTTCCGATAATGATATGCTTAAAGTTGTGTGAGACAGCGCAGAATGACACTGTAATCCTCTGTTCTGTTTTTAGAAAATCATTATAAATTGTACAAAAATGGTTATAAGATAAAATTTATATTCTTAGACTCCTTAATGAGTCTAGTTTCAAATGAAATCAAATACAACACATTTTAAATTCTGTAAAATGAGAAATTTGATTCGTAGTGAAGAGTGGTCAGATTAGTCAAACAGTGAAACAGGGGAAACTTTAAGAAAAATCTGGTATTGATTGGCCAAACCTAAAATTCTGGAAATTTTATGGATGGAAGATATACGAGTCTATATTCAGGAAAAATTAACGGAAAGTGATTTGGAGTTTTGTAGCTCCAGTTATAAATAATTTAGTGACTATTGCTCAGGAAAAACAGCTTGTGCTGAATTTGAGATTGTGTTGTAAACCTTGATAAACTTGTTTTAGTTGCTCATAAGCTATTGATTAAACCCATACGTGAATTCTAAATTGTGATATTGGAAAATGATAGATGTAGATTCAGCCAAGACAGTGTGTATACGTGAAAGTATATGTGGTATGTGAAGTATATTTGGATAATTGTGATGTGAATACATGAAAATCTATATTTTGATTTAGGATTCTATGTGATGGATGTGAACATGCATATATGAGAGAAGACCTAATGGCCGATGTGATGAATGTGAAAGTGTATATATGTGATAAGGCCTAATGGCCGATGTGATGAATGTGAAAGTGTATATATGTGATAAGGCCTAATGGCCGATGTGATGAATGTGAAAGTGTATATATATGTGATAAGGCCTAATGGCCGATGTGATGAATGTGAAAGTGTATATATGTGATAATGGCCGATGTGATGAATGTGAAAGTGTATATATATGTGATAAGGCCTAATGGCCGATGTGATGAATGTGAAAGTGTATATATATGTGATAAGGCCTAATGGCCGATGTGATGAATGTGAAAGTGTATATATGTGATAAGGCCTAATGGCCGATGTGATGAATGTGAAAGTGTATATATATGACAGGGCCGAGTGGCCAACATGATGGATGTGAAAGTGTAGAAATGTGATAAATCCCGAAGGGCATTTGTGTCAGTACTATATCCGGGTTAAAACCCCGCAGGCTTTATGCGAGAATATTATCACTGATTAATGTCCGTAAGCTTCGTGCTCGTACTATATCCGAGCTCTAAAGACCCGATGACTACGTGTGGGGATTTTGTCCGGGTAAGACCCGATAACTTCGTGTGGAGATTATGTCCGGGTAAGACTTCGTAATAAGAATTGCTTATAAATATATTCAATGCGAAAGGTTAAACAGGTATGTACTCCAAGTTTATATGTGAGCTTGATTTGCACTAAATCATAAGGTAGTTATGTGATGCATACGAGAGCAATCTATGAGACTATTCCTATGATTATGTGACATCGGATCAGTGTGAGAGGTTATGTGAAATCATACGGTATATCTATGTCACATGAGCTCACTTTTATGTGAAAGTTTATCTGCCTATTGTATATGATGAGATGTGCATATTCGGTAAAGGGATGGTATGCCCGAAGGAAAAGTGAAATAAAAATACGAACAACTATGTTATAATTTGATTGTTATCTGTTGACACTGCTTAAAACTTACTAAGCATTGTAATGCTTACTCCGTTTACTTTGTTTCCTCTGTTTTATAGATCTCATTTGGAAGCTACAGGCTCGGGGATCATCAGCAACTAGTCACACTATCACTATCCATTGTTTGGTACTGCTACGTTTTGGATTATCTTATGGCATGTATAGAATAGACTAGTAATGAGAGGATATTTTGGTTAATGTATATAAGCCATGCGAAAATGGCATCTTTTGAATGTGTACTTATAGAAGTTTAAATTGTATCCCTGACTGTCTCTAGTACTTATCTAAAGGAATGTTCAAAAAAAAAATTTACTATTCTGATATGAGTTTCAAGACTGGTAATGCCCCTTTATCTATTCCGGCGATGGATACGGGATTGGGGTGTTACATTTTATTGGTATCAGAGCTACGGTTTAGTCGATTCTAGGACTAACGTAGCACGCGTGAGTCTATTTATACATGCCATAAAGTGATAAAATGATAGTGTGATGATTTTTGGCTATTAAAATGTGTTTGCTGTATTGTAATGAATCTTGATCCCGATCGAGCTGTAGCAAGCTTCTGACTATGAGAATTTGCGATATAACTTCACTTAGATATGCCTAAATTATTAAGTTGATCAGGTACGTATCATGTACTCGTATTTGAATTTCGATTTGGATTGAATTATAAGGGTATAAGTGATGCAATTTTGAAAGAGTGTTATGACTATAAATGTGATTTTTGTATGTGGCTATGGAACTGGAAGTTGAATGGTCGATAAGCATGTTGTGTTTGTATTCAAGTAATGTAAATGATATGCTAATGTGTATTGCTATATGTGTATATGTACATGAGAATTGAGAGTGATATATCCGGGCTAAGTCCCGAAGAGCATTAGTGCTAGTGATATATCCGGGCTAAGTCCCGAAGAGCATTCGTGCTAGTGATATATCCGGGCTAAGTCCCGAAGAGCATTCGTGCTAGTGATATATCCGGGCTAAGTCCCGAAGAGCATTCGTGCTAGTGATATATCCGGACTAAGTTCCGAAGAGCATTCGTGCTAGTGATATATCCAGGTTAAATCCCGAAGAGCATTCGTGCTAGTGATGTATCCGGACTAAGTTCCGAAGAGCATTCGTGCTAGTGATATATCCGTGCTAAACCCCGAAGAGCATTCGTGCTGGTGTTATATCCGGGCTAGGTCCCGAAGAGCAATCATGCTGGTGACATGTATTCGGGCCTTCGTGCCTAGTAGGCTTCGTGCCGGTAATTTGAGCAAAGTTTAAGTGTTCATTACTATACGAATTCAAATTTAAATGAGATGATATGTTTACAAGTGTACATACATGATGTTTATAGACTTGGTTAAGTCATTTCAATGTGTAATAACGAATGAATAAGAGCACTATGTGTGTGAATGATTAGAGGCACTGTGTGTGTGCGAATTCCTTTAACCGAGCACTATGAGTGCGAGATCGGTCAGTGGGCACTAAGTGTGTGAAGTGGAATTCATGTAAGACCTCGTCTGGGACGAAGGCATTGATTTGAGATAGTGTGTAAGACCATGTCTGAGACATGGCATCGGCTCGATATGTGAGAATATGTAAGACCATATCTAGGATATGGCATTGTAAGAGCTATATGTGCTTAATGAGTATCCGTAATGATTTCGAATGATTCAACAGGTATATTTAAGATGATAAATTAAGTAAGATCAGAATAAGTGATACAGGTATGTACGGAAGGTATGAGAAAATCAGATGAAAGTAAAAAGATGGTGGATATGTTGTTAAGAAATGAATTCATGTTGTAAATGTGTTATGAATTTAGTCTATGGAATGCTTGGTATATGAAGTCATATGTGCTATTGCTAAATGACCCCTATTTTTTTTGTTAATCATATTCAAGAAATTATTTCGATTAAGTTTGACATTTGAAAGTCTGTAAGAATTTGTGATGAATGCTGATAATTTTGGATATATGGGTTATGTGCTAAAATAAATCCCATGCCGGTATACAATATGAGGCTTGATGCCAAATCGATTGTATACGGGTATCATTAACGGTGATTGAATGTGCTAAATGAACTCAATGTTCAGGTATGTGGAAGTTGATTTTTTGTTGGAAATAGGTTAAGTTGAATAGTGAGATATGATGGAGTGATAAAGGATATTTATTGGGATGTTTGAGTATATGTGTACTTTCGGTCAGGTTACAGCTTATACATGAATGAAAATGTGGGTTACAAGTAGGTGGGTTGATGATGTGAATTATACATGTTAATATGTGCTTAATATGTGTTTGAAATGCATTTGTGAATTAAATTAAGGGATTATTGCTTATGAAGTCAAGAAAATGAGATATATGTGCATACTTGTAGAAATGTTTATGTATTTGTTTTAAGATAAGAAAATGATTTTATAGATCGATGAGAAATCAATAATGAATTACAATTGCTATCGATGAGCTAATGTTTATATGAATATAATTCAATAAGAGGACGTTATCCTAAACTATGCATCGGTAGAAATTTTCGGGGACGAAAATCCCTAAAGGGGGGAAGAGTTGTGACACCCCTAAAGTGACCCTAGTCGGAAAGCGCTTTCAGAACCGCTAAACCGAGTCACCAAATTATTTGAATGTGATATTTATTGTCTAAAATATGTGATTATGAAGGTGTGAAAGTTTTAGGCTTCGATTTAGTAAATTGCATGTGAATTTAGTCAAAAGGACTTATGGGTGACATTTTTGAAATGTGATAGGCTAATCTACAAGGACCTAATAGTGCATGTAAATCAAAGGGAGGACTTGCATGTCAATTTTCCCCCCTAATATGTAGTGGCCGGCCATGAGCATGGGTGGACAAGATGTTATGGCTAAAAACATGTCATAAACATGTTGGGGTAGTGCATTATGTAAGGATTAATAAAATAAAGAGCATGGGTGGACAAGATGTTATGGCTAAAAACATGTCATAAACATGTTGGAGTAGTGCATTATGTAAGGATTAATAAAATAAAGGGCATGGGCAATAAAATATTAGTGTTAGTAGGTTGAGAAACAACAAAAAGAAAAGAAAGGATGTGTGTGATTGTCCCCCCCCATTGCCGTGAGTGATGAAAACAAAGAAAAAAAAAGTGTCCATCCTTTAACATTTCTTTTGGCCGAAAATTCTGAGGAAGGAAGAAGAAGAGGATTTTCTTGCTTCATGTTCGGTTGGTTGGTGTTTAGGAGGAGGAAATGTTGAAGAGATTCGGCCATGCTTGTAGCTAGGTTAAGGTAAGTTTGATGTTGTTCCATGAGATTCATGCATATTTTTTATGTTAGTTTGAGTTCTACCTAGCCTATGGTTTAAATCTTGCTATGTGATGAAGATGATACTCGGCCATGGGTGTTGTTTTCTTGGTTGGTGTTTGTTTCATGCTAAATCTAGATGAACAATGGGGGTTGTCATTTAGGTTAAGATTAAAGAAATTAATCTTGTTAAAACTTTGAACTAATAATGCCCATATGTGTGATAGCCGAACATAGACTTTGTTTAAAGTCTTGGTCAAAGGCCGGTTAAGTGTTTTGGAAATGATTAAGCTAGGTGTTCGATCTTTTTGGTTCGGCATAGTACATAAAATGTTGCTAGATGGAGAAAAAAATTCGGCCAACAAGAGGTGTGCTAAGGCCGAATATAATTTTGTATATTAATGAGTAATGCATGTGTTGAATTGATGGAATGGAGAGGATGTTTTAGTAGTGCATATATGTGTATTAGCCAAGTTTTGAACATGAAACAAAATGGTATTTGGTCAATACAAGTGACCATACTTGTAGAATGTATTAAGTATGCAATCGGCCTCAACATAGACATGCATGTTCGGCCACACGAATGAATGCATAGATTGATGTTGTACATTCGGCTATAGGTAAGCATAATGATGATCCTATCTTGACTTAGACAATCGGCTCAAGGAGAATTTGTTAAGTGCTTAGTTAATTGATATTAGGTTAATGATGTGTGTATTTGGTCCTAAAGGTGCACATGAGGAAATGTTTGATTAATTGTACTAAATTGCTTAATGTGATTAAAAATGCGTATGACCATTTTGTATTTGAGCTAAAGGTGGCCATATGACCTATCAAATTCATTGTCATATTCGGCCATAAGCTAGCATAATGAGACTTTAATAAGTTAAATTTGTTTGAATTAGCTCAAGAGCTTAGAGAACCAAAGTTGGATAAAGGAAAGGAAAAAGTGATCGAATAGCCGCCGAAATCGTTCAACAACATCCGAGGTAAGTTTTAAGTGATTAAACGTTGAGTAAATTCAATTATAATAGGATATGATGAGTTGATTTAATAAGATATGATGTGGCCATGATATGTTCTAAGCTCAAATGGTAAGTTCTTAAGTGTTTGAGCTTGGGAATTTAAGGGTAATTTGAAATAGTCTGCTTAGGACAGCAGCAGTAACGTGACTTTAGAAAATCACCATAAATTTATGGATTTGAATTAGAGGCTGAATGAGACATGAAATTAAAGCTTAATGAGTCTAGTTTCTTATAAAATAAACCATGTAAGCAAAGGAATTTCCGATAATGAGATGCTTAAAGTTGTGTGAGACAGCGCAGAATGACACTGTAATCCTCTATTCTGTTTTTAGAAAATCATTATAAATTGTACAAAAATGGTTATAAGATAAAATTTATATGCTTAGACTCCTTAATGAGTCTAGTTTCAAATTAAATCAAATACAACACATTTTAAATTCTGTAAAATGAGAAATTTGATTCGTAGTGAAGAGTGGTCAGATTAGTCAAACAGTGAAACAGGGGAAACTTTAAGAAAAATCTGGTATTGATTGGCCAAACCTAAAATTCTGGAAATTTTATGGATGGAAGATATACGAGTCTATATTCAGGAAAAATTAACGGAAAGTGATTTGGAGTTTTGTATCTCCAGTTATAAATAATTTAGTGACTATTGCTCAGGAAAAACAGCTTGGGCGGAATTTGAGATTGTGTTGTAAACCTTGATAAACTTGTTTTAGTTGCTCATAAGCTATTGATTAAACCCATACGTGAATTCTAAATTGTGATATTGGAAAATGATAGATGTAGATTCAGCCAAGACAGTGTGTATACGTGAAAGTATATGTGGTATGTGAAGTATATTTGGATAATTGTGATGTGAATACATGAAAATCTATATTTTGATTTAGGATTCTATGTGATGGATGTGAACATGCATATATGAGAGAAGACCTAATGGCCGATGTGATGAATGTGAAAGTGTATATATGTGATAAGGCCTAATGGCCGATGTGATGAATGTGAAAGTGTATATATGTGATAAGGCCTAATGGCCGATGTGATGAATGTGAAAGTGTATATATGTGATAAGGCCTAATGGCCGATGTGATGAATGTGAAAGTGTATATATGTGATAAGGCCTAATGGCCGATGTGATGAATGTGAAAGTGTATATATATGTGATAAGGCCTAATGGCCGATGTGATGAATGTGAAAGTGTATATATGTGATAAGGCCTAATGGCCGATGTGATGAATGTGAAAGTGTATATATATGTGATAAGGCCTAATGGCCGATGTGATGAATGTGAAAGTGTATATATATGTGATAAGGCCTAATGGCCGATGTGATTAATGTGAAAGTGTATATATGTGATAAGGCCTAATGGCCGATGTGATGAATGTGAAAGTGTATATATGTGATAAGGCCTAATGGCCGATGTGATGAATGTGAAAGTGTATATATGTGATAAGGCCTAATGGCTGATGTGATGAATGTGAAAGTGTATATATGTGATAAGGCCTAATGGCCGATGTGATGAATGTGAAAGTGTATATATGTGACAGGGCCGAGTGGCCAACGTGATGGATGTGAAAGTGTATAAATGTGATAAATCCCGAAGGGCATTTGTGTCAGTACTATATCCGGGTTAAAACCCCGCAGGCTTTATGCGAGAATATTATCACTGATTAATGTCCGTAAGCTTCGTGCTCGTACTATATCCGAGCTCTAAAGACCCGATGACTACGTGTGGGGATTTTGTCCGGGTAAGACCCGATAACTTCGTGTGGAGATTATGTCCGGGTAAGACTTCGTAATAAGAATTGCTTATAAATATATTCAATGCGAAAGGTTAAACAGGTATGTACTCCAAGTTTATATGTGAGCTTGATTTGCACTAAATCATAAGGTAGTTATGTGATGCATACGAGAGCAATCTATGAGACTATTCCTATGATTATGTGACATCGGATCAGTGTGAGAGGTTATGTGAAATCATACGATATATCTATGTCACATGAGCTCACTTTTATGTGAAAGTTTATCTGCCTATTGTATATGATGAGATGTGCATATTCGGTAAAGGGATGGTATGCCCGATGGAAAAGTGAAATAAAAATACGAACAACTATGTTATAATTTGATTGTTATCTGTTGACACTGCTTAAAACTTACTAAGCATTGTAATGCTTACTCCGTTTACTTTGTTTCCTCTGTTTTATAGATCTCATTTGGAAGCTACAGGCTCGGGGATCATCAGCAACTAGTCACACTATCACTATCCATTGTTTGGTACTGCTACGTTTTGGATTATCTTATGGCATGTATAGAATAGACTAGTAGTGAGAGGATATTTTGGTTAATGTATATAAGCCATGCGAAAATGGCATCTTTTGAATGTGTACTTATAGAAGTTTAAATTGTATCCCTGACTGTCTCTAGTACTTATCTAAAGGAATGTTCAAAAAAAAAATTTACTGTTCTGATATGAGTTTCAAGACTGGTAATGCCCCTTTATCTATTCCGGCGACGGATACGGGATTGGGGTGTTACAAAATTTATTGAATTTATATTTAATTTTGGTTTAGGTTTGTGTAAGGAATTATTAAGGACAATTGAAAGTTTAGCTAGTGTGCTACGAAGAAGCGAAAAATAAGGTGTGGGTCCTAACCTCATAAAATTGTTTGAAAATGTTAAATATCATGTTATATTTGATAATTTGGATTTCTTATTAGATTGGCTTAATAGCAAAATTATTGATTTTGTGAGTGGTCGAACCAGGTATGTTTCTAGCTTTAAAAGATTAACATGTTGGCAAAATTGCTAGTTTGATAGTATGAATGTTTGATTGAGTTTGTAATTGCATATTTGAGTTATGAGGCACAAGAATGTTTGACTGAATGATATAATGTGTTGAGATATTAAGCTTATGTATGATTTAAATGCATGAGATATTTGTTATATTGTGTAATGAAAAGGGTGTTATTTATGTACAATTAAAAACCATATAGTATGTGAAGTTGAATGATATTGATTGATACCAACACAATGGTATTTTGAAAGCTTGGAAAACTGTTTCCATTTACTGAAAGTATGAGACTATTGAGGATATGCTGAGTATGTCAAATGAATGTAAAATTTATTGAGATATGTATGAGACTGTGTGACATATTGCATATGAATTGGGTTGGAATTTTGTAGTTGACGGAGGAGTTACGTGGAGTACCGGTGGCATATTAAGTTTGCATTATCTATAGTCAGTGCATTGCATCTAGAGTACCAAGGGGAATATTGATTTATCGCATTTTTTTTGGCAGCTTGTCTGCATATTTACTAACAGAATTTTCTGCATATTGTTATCAATGGTTTTAACCACAACGGGCTTAAGCCCATAATGTTTTGGAGTTTGAATGACGGGTTTTAGGAAACTCGTGGTGTGTAGCGGATGGTATGGGTAGAAACCTTTTTGCATTACATCATGTGCACGACATATTCAAATATTATTGATTTGTGATATATGTTGTATTGTGTTTCAAAATTAATGATTGTTAGTCGAATGAATGATGACCTATGCTCATACACCGTTTGACATCAATTTGATAATGGCTATGTAATGATATGAAATTCCTATGATGGTTCTGTTTTCTTGTGTTAAAGCTAACCTATTTCGCTGTATTCGATATTTATGTTTGTTTAAATAATTGTTTGACTTACAATGAACTTTTCATAAGCTCACCCCCAACAGTGTTTAACTTTTCAGGTAAACCTTGAAATTAGGACTGGACCCGGCATTCAGAGAATCACTTTGGACCTCGGATTATTTTTCTTAATAACTATTATTAAGTCTTTATTGGTTTTGGTATGCAATTTTTAATTATTTCTAGTCTATGGCTTGGTAACTTTTCTTTTTGGGATTCTTGCATGCATAGATTACTCAAGCATAATAACTGGATAATGCATGATATTGAGCTTAAGTAAAATTTGATATTGTTCCCTAGTTTCCACTGCATTGCAAAAGAACCGTATTTGAAAAAGAAATCAATAAGGCAACTAAGTTTCCAAAATGACTTTAAAAAAATGGTTTTTTTCACTACATAAGTTTAACATCAAGTTTTCTTTTTTTAAACAAGAGAGACAAGCAAACAGTTTTTTTTAAAAAAACACTACATACAGGACCTAATGAATGAATGCTTTTAAGCTAACTCAAAGTACAACTACGGTTTTATCTAAAATGAGTTTATTTAAGGTTTTCAGAAGTAACGTAAGTTAGCTTAGCCATTTCAGTGGCTAATGTAGTCTTTTCAATCTGGCCATAACGTCTAGGCCAGTTTTGGGAAGTTAGAATAAGAAACTTAAAGTGGCGTTTGTGGGCTCTTAAGGCCCAAAATCAGATATCTTAAATAATTTATTTTATTCCATAGCTTTTGTTTAATTAAGTTTATTTCTTACAGCATTTTAATATGTCTTAATGTTTTGTGTTATTACATATTTAATATGTGTGTTAATTATGTCCTAGTAAATTACATCTTTTAAATGTGTCTTAAGCATGTTTAATGTGTCTTAAACGTAATAAATTCTATCCAAACAATTATTATAGCTTCATTATTATATTTAAGGTGTCCTAATGTTTGTTTAATTTGTCCTAAAAGAGGATTAATGGCCAGCCTATTTGAGCTCCAAAGGGCTGCTTTTTTTTTTTTACAAAAGGAATCAAGTTTTTTCACACCATGAGACTATTTAGTTTGCAAGAGCATCAATTGTGTTCACACTTGAAGTGGTTGATCAAGTGGGCTTTGAAAGTGACTATTTGGTCAAAGAGTTACATCTTAATTACACCATTTAAGCTGGCAACTAAATTTTGACTTTTTCCATGCAACAAATGAATGTCACTGTCCACAAAAGGAGTTGAATGTGTATATTGGTGATTTCCTTAATCATCAAGCAAGCATGAACGAAATTATGAGACCCCTTTTGCTTGTTCGGTTGAAGAGAAGAAAGTATTGCATTTTAATTGCTGAGTAAAGTTCTAGAACTTCATTTATAGCCAAATGTTGGCCATACATCTACCTATTTTTTTTCTTATATATATTTTGATTAACTCATTGTTGTAAGGTTAGATCATCTGATATAAACTTATTTTAGTAAAGCTATTTGTTCTTTAAGAACTTTCGAACTTATTAAGAAATATGTTCTTATGGCATTCAAATCGATCTTATCACTTTGTTCACCATCCCAAAGTGTGGCGATCTTCCTTATCCATCCTTAAGCTTTTCGAGTTTAAACTACCTTGTAGAAATCGAGTCGCGTTGTCTTATAATGACGGTTCATTTCTGGTTCGTTTATCATTCGAAACTTATATTCTTAAATTAATCCTTTATTTTTTTCCTTCATATTTTCACCATATTTTCAGAGAGAGTACCTACTTAGACGATCGGGCAAATTAAATCATGAACAACTCTTAACCGAGCTCACATCAATACGATCTAATAAAACGAGAACTCAATATCCATTTTCAACCAAATCGTATTTTTATTTCCATAGGGATACTTTTAGAAATACTTTATCACCTACAACAAACTCGATGTCTCTTCATTTTAAATATTTGTATGATTTCTATCTATCAAAAGCTATTTCCAATCTATCATGGATTATCCTAACCGTATCTTCTGTTTCTTGAATCAACTACAGTCTAACACTTTTGTGACAACCCATTTTTAGTGAAATCGAAACAGTGATTTCGGGACCACAAATTCGAGCCGAAAAGAAAATTTATTTTGATATTATTGCATGATTTGAATTATGATAGAAATGTCGTATGAAAATTCGGATAAGAACAATTTTACCAATTATGTGCTTAATTACAGATAGGACCAAATTGCATAAAATGTAAAAGTTGAATTCTAGTAGCTAGAAGGATTTAAAAAAATGCAATTCAAAACTTAAGGTCCTTATATGGTAATTAGACCATTAAAGAAAAGTTAGTAGATATTTTTGGTGAATCATCCATGGAAAAATTAAAAAAGGCTAAAGACTAAATTGGAAATAGAAATAAAAATCATTTTATACATCTTCTTCCCCAAATATTCCATGGAAACCCTAGGAAAGAGAAAACAAGCTTTATTGGCATAATTGGTAAGTTTTCAAGCCCCGTTTTTAGTAATTTTTATATTTTTGAAATCGGGATAGTCTAATCTATCTATTTGGGGGATTAATTTGAAAATTTATCAAAGTATAGAAGTTATGCCATGGATGAATATGCTGAAAATTTGAAATTTATGTAGAAAATGAAAGGTTGTTGATAGATAAACAACTTTTACAACGTGAATTTTGATAAAAACATGATTTAGGGACTAAATTGTAAAGTTGTCAAAATTGAAGAAAAATTCTAAATTTTATAGAATACATGTGCTGTAAATTTTATATTGAAATTTTGGTTAGGCTAGGAATAAGGATTAAATTGCATGAATTTCATTTTCCGAGCCTAGGGATGAAATTGGAATTTATGAAAAGTTTAGGGGTAAAATGATAATTTTTCCTAGGATGTAAATTGAGTTCATTTGAATATGAAATGTGATAATTGATGATTAAATTCATTTATATAGATCCGGATAATTCAAATTTCAAGCTAGATCGAGGAAAAGAGAAAGTTTCGGATTAGTAGATTTTCTTAAACGAACTATTATTGAGGTAAGTTCGTGTAACTTAATTATACATGTTAATATGTTTTAATTGAGTGTTGTATTTGATTTGAATGTGGTAGATGTTTATGTGATTTATATGAAAATTATAAATTTATGGAATGATCACAAGATTTGACAAGTTATTAAAATGTTAAATTCAATTGGAATAATGAAAATCGATGGATACGTATGATTTCCCCTATATGGATGAAATTTTGCATATGTTGCAAATGGAATTTAGCTTGAACAAGTAATCTCGATATAACTCTCGAGCATATTGATATATATATATAGTTCCTACGAGCATCCTGATCGGCAATGATTTTGCATTTGTTGCACATTACTGCAACTCTTTGTGAGCGCCCTGTTACATGTTTCGATCGATTGTGATCTGAAATATCATGCGGACACAAACATAGCACTTCAGGAGTGTCCTATTATGTAATGGCCTAAATTCAAGATTATCGGAACAATGGTTTCGTAACCATAGATCCGATTTAAAGAGAAATTTATTTCAATATTTTTGCTTGAAAATTGATATGATAGGAAAATCGTATGAAAATATTGATAGAAAAATTTTACCAATTTAGTGATTAGATAGAAAAAGAAATTATTGAAGAAATTGGGTAAAAACAAGGTATCGAGACCTTTATCTCGTAAAACTGAGTCAAAAATAATTTTATAAATATTTATGAAATGTTATTAATGTGGTATTAAAATTTCATTAGGAAATTTTAATATTTGGGTAGTCAATTAAATGAAAAGGATTAAATTGTAATAGGTGTAAAAGCTGCTAGAGTGATTAAATAGCTTAAGAGTCTAATGAGAAAGGATTTAAAAGGCAATTAGACCCAAAAGTTATTTGGGCTGGACGGCAAGGGTATGAAATTAGCAGAAAAATTGATAAATTAAGGGTAAAATTGGAATATTGTAAAATTAACTAAATAAAGCTAGGACTAAATAGGAAATATCTAGATTTCTCTTCATTTCTCTTCAATTCCAGCAGCTAAAAACGCCATAGGAGGGTTCTCTAAGCTGATATTTCATAATTTTTGCACCAAGTGAGTTAATCCTTGCCTTTTTCTTGTAATTTTTGTGTTTCTAAGACTTTTACAACTAGGTCGTACTATTAAATTCATTAGTTTTTGATTTCATGGATGAAATTGAAAGTCACCATGGTTGAGTGCTATAAGTTTATGATGAAATAGAATTAAATTAAAGCTTTAATTTGTTTATGAGATGATTTTATTAGGTAATTTCAATAGAAATTGATTTTTAGGACCTAATTGTGAAAATGCTTGGAATTAAAGTCTATTGCTGAAATTCTGATTCCTAAAGATTGTAAACTAGTTTAAGGTGATAGAATAAAATGTTAATTGAGAAAAATCATCTCAATTGAGAGGCTAATTGAGTAGGGACGAAATTAAAAGCTTAGGGGGAAAATGGTAATAAACAGCTTGCACAAAAACAGTTTGGACAGCAGCAGTAGACTAAATTTGAAAAATCACCATAAATTGTAGAAATCGAATTAGAAGATGAAAAAATATTGAATTAAAGCTTATTGAGTGTAGTTTCTCATAGAGAAATAGTGTAAGTAATGGATTTGTAAATTTTGAGATATAATGAATTTTGTTAGACAAGGTCAGACAGAATTCGGGTTCCCCTGTTCTAACTTTGACAAATCATAAAAAATTTAAAGGAAAACAATTATGGGCTTAAATTTATATGTTTAGAATCATTAATGAGTCTATTTTTAATAGAAACAAACGAGAACGTTATTTGAATTCTGTATGAAGAGATAATTAATTTTTAGTGAAAAAGGATCAGAACTGTCGACAGCAGAACATGGGTGACTTTAAAGAATAAACTGTACTTATTGGCTAAACAAACAATTCTGAAGATTTTATGGTAAAATATATATGAGTCTAGTTTTAGGTAAAATTAACGGATATTAATTTGGAGTTCCGTAGCTCAAGTTATAAATAATTTAGTGACTATGACTCAAGTAGACAGCTTTGAATGAACTATAAATAATAGTTGAATTATAGAGAATGTTGCATATGAACATGAAATGTATTAAATTGATAATTAAATTTATTTATTTAGATCCGGAAGATTCAAATACGAAGCTAGATCGAGGAAAGGAAAAAGTTCGGGATTAGTAGATTTTTACTGTTTACAAACAAGTATCAAGGTAAGTTCGTGTAACTTGAATTATATTCTTAAATGCTTGAAATGCATGTTTTTGATATGAATATGATTTGAATGTTCATTATATGGAAATTTATGAAATATTGATATATTTGATAAAATGGGAAGAAATCCCGTTTGAATGAAAGGAAAATTCGATGGATCTCTGAAAAGGAATTGACGGTAAAAAGGATCTAGCCCGGACGGGTGATCCTATCCTGATATAGTCCTCCCGAAGAATATGTGTAAAATGGATTTAGCCCGGACGGGTAATCCGAATTAGGGTCTAAATTTAGCCTGGACTGGTAATTCAGATCCAAGCTCATTAGAGTAATTGTCGTTGCAGGGGATTTAGCCTGGATTGGTAATCCCGCTGCAAAGTTGAGGTTCGCGGGAGTGTGCTCTCTGAAATGGATATGTGCGCACATGAATATGAATTGACGGACCCGGAATTGTACAATAAATGTGTACCTCTGAAAATCCATTGAAATTCCGATAAATTCAACGGGATAAATATGGAAAAATAGCAAGGAAATGGAAATCATGGTATTGACGAGCTCATCAATCATGGTATATATATTATTGATACATGGAAATTATTGTACTAACTTGAATATTGAGTTTGTGCATGTTAGGGTAATAATGCATTGAATGGATATATGAATGTTTATTATATTGTATTGAAAATATTAGGTAAGTATAATTCTTGTTACATGAGCTTACTAAGCACAAAGTGCTTACCCCGTTTCCTTTTTCCCTGTTTTATAGTGTTAAGAGCTCAGAGGTCGGATTTGGTCGGAGACACATCACACTGTCAACCTCAGGATTTCGGTATATAAAGAAACTTTATTTTGGAAATCAATGGCATGTATAAGCTAACAAAGTAAATGTTAACGTGAAATGAATGTAAAGTTAGCCATTAGTATGGTTAACAAACCTGGTTTTAGATATGTGATGACGTTATCTTATAAATACGCATGAATTTATCTTGAAAATATTTGAATTGATTTGGTTGATGTGGATTGGTCTCGATTTAATATTGCAGGGAAGGTTAGATATTTATAAAGGGGCTATATTGAATATAAAAAAAAATTTAATTTGTAAACTCCGGTAATGCCTCGTACCCTATTCCGGCAATGAATACGGGTAGGGGTATTACATTTATTGGTATCAGGGCTATAGTTTAGCCGGTTCTAGGATCGATGTAGCAAATACGAGATTAACTATACATACCATTTAAATTATTATTGATAGTGTGATATCTCCTGACCATTTAAAATGTGTTTTTCTTATAGTAATGTCATCCGACCGAGCTCAATCTGAGGAAGCTGGGAGTCATGCTCCGGCTTCAGTACAAATAGAAGAAACTAGCAGTAGAAGGCCCGAGACAGAGGGTCAAGGGGGGAGGCAAAAACAGCCTTCTTTCAAATGATGAATGAATGGTTTAATCAATACTTAAGAACTAACCCTGTAGTGCAGCAAGTTCAAGCTCCCCCTCCTTTCCTCCACTAGTTCCCGAGATCCCACAAGGTACAGGTACTAAATCTGTCAGAAAAGGGAAAGCTCCAGTAGATAAAATTCGAAAATATGGGGCCGAAGAATTTCGAGCAGCAGTTGATGATGATTCCGAACGGGCTGAATTCTGGTTAGAAAACACTACTCGGGTTCTGGAGGAATTATCTTGTACACTAGAAGAATGTCTGAAATGTGCCGTCTCACTGCTAAAAGACACAGCTTACCATTGGTGGAATACTAAAGCTTCAGTTGTTCCGAAAGAAGAAATTACATGGGAATTCTTTCAGACCGAGTTTAGAAAAAGAAATATCAGCCAGAGGTTTCTCGATCAGAAAAGAAAAGAATTTCTTGAGTTGAAACAGGGTAACAGATCAGTATCTGAATATGAAAGAAAATTTGTTCGATTGAGTAAATATGCTCGAGAATGGGTACAGTCAGAAGCTAAAATGTGCAAACGATTCGAAGAAGGGTTAAATGAAGACATTAAACTACTGATCGGAATTCTTGAAATTCGAGAGTTTGCTACATTGGCAGAGAGAGCTTATAAAGCAAAAGAATTGAGCAAAGAAAAGAAACAGGCTGAGAGGGAAGCTCGAATTTTTAGTAAAAGACCGATGGGAAAATCCCAGTTTTCTGCTTCAAAGAAATTGAAGAAGTATCAGGATCGTTCTACTTCAGCCATTGGGTTTCGGGCAAAGAGCGAGGTTCTCAACGCACTAATCCAAGGCCTTCTACTCCATCAGTGACTAGTGTTGGCAGTGTTGGCACTCCTAAACTGAGATGCCAGTACTGTAATAAAGCTCATTTTGGTGAATGTCGATTAAAGAGCGGGGCTTGTTACCGATGTGGTTCTTTTGACCATTTCCTCAGAGATTGTCCAGAAAGGGGTGAAAAAGAAGCTGAACAGATATCGAAGATGAGTAATCCAGTTTCGAGAGGTAGACCACCTCGACCATCCGGTAATGTCAGTGGTAGTCGAGGAGCTACAAAAGATACTGCAGGTAGGCCTGAGGCACGAGCACCTGCTAGGACATATGCCATTCGTGCCAGAGAAGATGCCTCAGCACCCGATGTTATTACTGGTACATTTTCTTTACTTGATACTGATATTACTGCATTGATTGATCCTGGTTCTACGCATTCATATATATGTGTTAAACTTGCAATTATTAAAAATTTATCTGTTGAACCTACTGAATTTGTGGTTAAAGTCTCGAACCCCCTGGGCCAGTCTGTGTTGGTGGATAAAATTTGTAAAAATTGTCCAATAATGGTAAGAGGTTATTGTTTCTCGGCTAATTTGATGTTACTGCCATTTGATGAATTTGACGTGATATTGGGCATGGATTGGTTAACCCAGCATGATGCGGTAATAAATTGAAGACAAAAATATATTGTGCTAAAATGTCAGAATGGTGAGTTGCTCCGGGTTAAATCTGATCAGACAGAGGGGTTATCTGATATGATTTAGGTAATGACAGCACAGAGGTATGTCAAAAAAGGGTATGATGCTTACTTGGCTTATGTACTTGACACCAAAGTATCTGAGTCAAAAATGCAGGCAGTTCCAGTGGTATGTGAATTTTCCGATGCGTTTCCAGAGGAATTACCAGGATTGCCACCAGAAAGAGAAGTGTAATTTTCTATAGATTTGATTCTGGGAACTACTCCGATCTCCATAGCTCCATATCGTATGGCTCCTACAGAATTAAAGGAGTTAAAGACACAGTTGCAAGAACTTGTTGACAGGGGTTTTGTCCAACCGAGTCATTCACCTTGGGGTGCTCCGGCTCTGTCTATAAAAAAGAAATATGGGTCTTTGAGATTGTGTATCGACTACCGGCAGCTTAATAAAGTAAACATAAAGAATAAGTACCCGTCACCCCGGATTGATGATTTATTTGATCAGCTGAAATGTGCTACTGTGTTTTCAAAGATTGATCTTCGATCAGGTTATTATCAGTTACGGGTAAAGGAGTCAGATGTGCCAAAAACAGCCTTTAGAACTAGGTACGAGCATTATGAGTTTCTAGTTATGCCATTTAGGCTAACTAATGTACCTGCAGTATTCATGGATTTGATGAACCGGATATTCAGACCGTACTTAGACAGATTTGTATTAGTATTCATTGATGATATTTTGGTTTATTCTCGGGATGAAGAAGAACATGAAGAACATTTGAGAATTGTGTTGCAAATTCTACGAGAGAAGCAGTTATATGCTAAATTTAGTAAATGTGAATTTTGGCTTCGAGAAGTGGGTTTTCTTGGACACATTGTATCTGCCGAAGGCATCAGGGTAGATCCAAGTAAAATATCAGCTATTGTCAATTGGAATCCATCGAAGAATGTATCTGAAGTTAGAAGTTTCTTGGGTTTAGCTGGTTATTATCGGAGATTTGTACAGGGATTCTCTATGGTAGCTTCTCCAATGACTCGATTATTGCAGAAAGATGTAAGGTTCGAGTGGACTGATAATGTCAACAAAGCTTCAACCTATTGAAAGACCTATTAACGAAAGCACCTGTATTAGTGCAGCCTGAACCGGGTAAGGAATTTTTTATTTACAGTGATGCCTCATTAAATGGTTTAGGTTGTATTTTGATGCAAGAAGGTAAAGTAATAGCCTATGCTTCAAGACAACTTAAACCACATGAAAGAAATTACCTAGTACATGATCTTGAATTAGCTGCTATTGTATTTGCGCTGAAGATATGGCGGCATTACTTGTACGGTGAGAAATGTCATATTTATACTGATCATAAAAGCTTGAAATATTTGATGACACGGAAAGATTTGAATTTGAGATAGCGCAGGTGGCTTGAACTGATAAAGGACTATGATTTGATTATTGATTACCATCCGGGTAAGGCTAATGTTGTAGCTGATGCTTTGAGTTGGAAATCTCTGTTTGCTTTACGAGCTATGAATACCCAGTTATCATTGACTGATGATGGTTCAATCCTAGCAGAATTAAGAGCTAAACCGACATTTTTACAGCAAATATGTGAAGCTCAGAAGAATGATAAGAAGTTACAAGTTAAACGGGCACAGTGTGAGTCAGGTAATGATTCTGAATTTTAGATTGGTTCTAATGGTTGTTTATAATTCATAGGTAAGGTATGTGTACCTCAGAATTCAGAGCTCATACAGAAGATTCTACGCGAGGCTCACAACGGTATTATGTCTGTACATCCGGGGAGTAATAAAATGTATAATGATCTAAAAAAGATGTACTTGTGGTCGGGAATGAAACGTGATATCTCTGAGTTTGTATCAAGGTGTTTAATATGTCAACAAGTTAAAGCTGAACATCAGGTACCTTCGGGGTTACTTCAGCCAATTACTATACCATAATGGAAATGGGAAAGAATCACTATGGATTTTGTATCGGGGTTACCTTTGTCTCCGAGGAAAAAAGATGCTATTTGGGTGATTGTTGACCGATTAACAAAGTCAGCTCACTTTATTCCGGTACGTATGGATTATTCTTTAGATAAACTAGTTGAACTGTACATATCTGAGATTGTCAGGCTACATGGAGTCCCTGTCTCCATTATATCAGATAGAGATCCCCGATTTACGTCTTGTTTCTGGGACAAATTGCAAGAAGCCTTGGGTACTCAGTTGTATTTCAGCACTGCATTTCATCCTCAGACAGATGGTCAATCTAAGCGTGTAATTCAAGTATTGGAAGATATGCTCCGATGTTGTATACTAGAGTTTGAAGGTAATTGGAAGAGGTATCTACCTTTGATTGAATTTGCTTACAATAACAGTTATCAGTCTAGTATTAAAATGGCTCCTATGAAGCTTTGTATAGTAGAAAATATAGAACACCGTTATATTGGACAAAGCTTAGTGAAAGGAAGATACATGGGGTTGATTTGATCCTGGAAACAGAAGAAAAAGTAAAGGTTACTCAGGATAGTCTAAAAGCAGCTTCCGATCGTCAAAAATCATATGCCGACCTTAAACGAAAAGAGATTGAATTTCAAGTCGGTGACAAGGTATTTCTGAAAGTGTCTCCTTGGAAGAAAGTCCTCCGATTCGGTCGAAAGGGTAAACTGAGTCCAAGATTTATCGGGCCTTATGAAATCATAGAAAGAATTGGACCGGTCGCTTATCGATTGTCATTACCACCGGAACTTGATAGAATCCATAATGTTTTTCATGTATCTATGTTACGACGATATCGATCAGATCCTTCACATGTTATTTCTCTAACAGAAGTACAGATTCAACCGGATATGACTTACAGTGAAGAACCGGTCAAGATATTGGCACGGGAGACAAAAGAGCTTAGAAATAAAAAGATAAATTTGGTGAAAGTATTGTGGCAAAAGCACGGGATTGAGGAAACGACATGGGAACTAGAGGAGGCAATGAGGAAACAATACCCAAACCTGTGACAACCCGAATTAGGGCCTAATCGGAATAGTGGTTTCGTGACCACAAATCTAAGATAGAAATAATTGTTTTATAATTATTTTGGGGTTTATGATATGATTTCATGATTTCGTGAAAGTTTCGTGATGAAATTCTGTGCATTTCGCGCTTAAGTTGAGATTAGGGACTAAATCGAATAAATTGTAAAACTCGTGTTTTAGAAGTTTTTAGTATGAAATTGCTTTGGGATATTAACTAGGAGGTCTTAAATAGCAATTTGACCCATTCTTAAGTTATGGACAAAAGTTGGACATGGAGGGAATTATTTTGAAAGTTTAGTAGTAAGGGCATTTTGGTCATTTGTATATTAAATGAAATAAAATGGGAAAAATAACACAAAATTGGTTATCATCTTCATTAGTTGCTGCCGAAAATTACTCTCCTCCATAGCTAGGGTTTCTTCAACTTTCAAGCTTCATAGTAAGTGATTTCAAGCCCCGTTTTTAATGTTCTTCACATTTTTGAAATCCTCGTAGCTCAATTTACTTATTTCTACCATTAGTTCGAGTTAGGGTTTATGTTTAAAAATTTACCCATGAATTATAGGCATGTATTTTGTTGTTTGATGGTAGAATATGAATGTTCGAAGTTAGGAGAACAATCTTTTCTAAGCGATTTTTAACGAAAATGAGCAAAACGGCATAATCGATAAAAATACCTATTGTTCATAACAATGTGTTAGAGTGAGAATTTGATGTTGCCATAGAAGAGAAAAATGATCAGTAGGTCATTAAACATAAGAATATGGGCTGAAATTAAATTTCCGAGCCTTGGGGAAAAATCATAATTTTGTAAAAGTTAGGGGGCAAAAATGTAATTTTCGTATAATGTGATTTTTGGATTAAAATAAATATTTCAAGTGTTAAATGAGCTAAATATGTTGTTATAGATCAAGAAAGGTGTGGAATCGACCTCGAACGGGGGAAGGAGAAAGTTTTGGACTAAATTGCAAAATTCCCATATTTTGCACCGAGGTAAGTTTGTATGTAAATAATACATTAATTTCATTTACATTTTTATATTTCAGCCTATTATATATATATTAGCTGATGCTGAAGTATAAATCGACTATTGGAAGAATGGAAATAAGTAATAGAAAGAGATCCCGGTTGAACATTCAGAAAAATCGAATAAAATAGAGGGAGCGTAGCTAGGTCACATGTATGGTGCCGAGTGCACATCATGTGTACAAGAAGGCTGCGAGATACTATATAGTAGCTAGGTCACATGTGTAATACGGGATGTATCCCATGTAGACAAGAGAGCTACGTGAGAGATAAATGTAGCTAGGTCGCATGCGTGATTCCAAGTGAAGGACACCATGTAGACAAGAGAGCTACGAGACAAATCGGCTAGGTCGCATGAGTGGTACTAAGTGTTCACCATGTGTACAAGAGAGCCGAATTAA
The DNA here is from genome assembly GCF_007990345.1 of Gossypium hirsutum. Lineage (NCBI taxonomy): Eukaryota > Viridiplantae > Streptophyta > Magnoliopsida > Malvales > Malvaceae > Gossypium > Gossypium hirsutum. Next base: position 68,737,032 of record NC_053436.1, on the reverse strand, counting down.
ATGAAATATGATGGTGGGGCTGTGTGCTAAAACCATCAAGTATCGAGGATTAATCCGAATTGTTCAACGGGATGGTTTTGTGGTGACATTGTAGTCATGGACCTACACTTGTGATGTATGAAATGTGGTGAAAATGATTTGTGGTATATATATATGTAAGTTAAAATGAGGTTAGTATAAAGAATGTGTGAAAGAGTGAAATTAGCATTAAAACTGTTTTGGACAGTAGCAGTGACGTGATTTTGAAAATTCACCAAAAATAGAAGGAATTTAATTAGAGGTTGAATGAGATGTGAAATTAAATCTTAATGAGTCTATTTTCATATAAAAGAAACATAGCAAGTAAAGGAATTCTATATTTTGATATATTTATAATTGTGTGTGACTTGCTCAGGATGACTACGTGATCCCCTGTTCCAACTTTGAAAACTCATTAAAAATTGTACAAGACAAATTAAGAAATATAGTTTATATGCCTAAATTCCTTTTTGAGTCTAGTTTTAAATGAAATAGATTTCATAGTTATTTGAATTGTGTACTGAGAGAAATTCAGTTCGTAGTGAACAGAGGTCAGATCAGTTGAGCTGTATAATAGGGGAAACTTTAACTAATAAACTGTACTAATTGACTGAACCAAAAATTCTAGAAAAAAATTAGTAAGAATTTTTATGAGTCTAAATTCAGAGAAATTTTATGGATTTGAATTTCGAGTTTCGTAACTCGAGTTATGATTTATTTAGTGATCATGATGCAGGAGGGACAGCTTGATCAAATTGGAGTAAACAGTAAAATTAAAAATATGATATAATTGAGTTATGTTGTAAACATATTAGATTCCTTATTTGTTATTTATATACTTACTTACTAAGCTATAAGCTTACTTTCTTTTCTCTCCTTTGTCTTATAGTGTCATCCAGCTAGCACAGGAGTCAGAGATAGTAGAAGATCCGCCCGCACTATCAATACTCTTGGTATCTGAACTCAACATTTTGAAATATGGCATGTATAGTAGACTTAGTTATTTTGTTACGTGTCATAATTGTCTAGGTTCAAATTACTACTTATAGTATCAAACTAATCATTTTGTATGAAGCCTTTGAAGTTGGTTTGTATTATTAATGGCATATGTTATAATGATCCATGATCAATTTGCACGCCATATTTTTGTTGGGTTTTATTTAATAGTATATACTATAATTTGTTAATACCTCGTACCCTGTTCCGGCGACGGATACGGGTAAGAGGTGTTACAAAACCTCTTTACTGGTAAGATTTTCGAGGACGAAAATCCTTAAAGGAGGGGAGAGTTGTAATGGCCTAAATTCAAGGTTATCGGAACAATGGTTTTGTAACCATAGATCCGATTTAAAGAGAAATTTATTTCAATATTTTTGCTTGAAAATTGATATGATAGGAAAATCGTATGAAAATATTGATAGAAAAATTTTACCAATTTAGTGATTAGATAGAAAAAGAAATTATTGAAGAAATTGGGTAAAAACAAGGTATCGAGACCTCTATCTCGTAAAACCGAGTCAAAAATAATTTTATAAATATTTATGAAATGTTATTAATGTGGTATTAAAATTTCGTTAGAAAATTTTAATGTTTGGGTAGTCAATTAAATGAAAAGGATTAAATTGTAATAGGTGTAAAAGTTGCTAAAGTGATTAAATAGCTTAAGAGTCTAATGAGAAAGGATTTAAAAGGCAATTAGACCCAAAAATTATTTGGGCTGGACGGCAAGGGTATGAAATCAGCAAAAAATTGATAAATTAAGGGTAAAATTAGAATATTGCAAAATTAACTAAATAAAGCTAGGACTAAATAGGAAATATCTAGATTTCTCTTCATTTCTCTTCCATTCCAGCAGCTAAAAACGCCATAGGAGGGTTCTCTAAGCTGATATTTCATAATTTTTGCACCAAGTGAGTTAATCCTTGCCTTTTTCTTGTAATTTTTGTGTTTCTAATACTTTTACAACTAGGTCCTACTATTAAATTCATTAGTTTTTGATTTCATGGATGAAATTGAAAGTCACCATGGTTGAGTGCTGTAAGTTTATGATGAAATAGAATTAAATTAAAGCTTTAATTTGTTTATGAGATGATTTTATTAGGTAATTTCAATAGAAATTGATTTTTAGGACCTAATTGTGAAAATGCTTGGAATTAAAGTCTATTGCTGAAATTCTGATTCCTAAAGGTTGTAAAATAGTTTAAGGTGATAGAATAAAATGTTAATTGAGAAAAATCAGCTCAATTGAGAGGCTAATTGAGTAGGGATGAAATTATCATTTATTAAAAGCTTAGGGGAAAAATGGTAATAAACAGCTTGCACAAAAACAGTTTGGACAGCAGCAGTAGACTAACTTTGAAAAATCACCATAAATTGTATAAATCGAATTAGAAGATAAAAAAAATATTTAATTAAAGATTATTGAGTGTAGTTTCTCATAGAAGAAATAGTGTAAGCAATGGATTTGTAAATTTTGAGATATAATTAATTTTGTGAGACAAGGTCAGAATGAATTCGGGTTCCCCTGTTCTGACTTTGACAAATCATAAAAAATTTAAGAAAAACAATTATGGGTTTAAATTTATATTTCCAGAATCCTTAATGAGTCTATTTTTAATAGATACAAACGAGAACATTATTTGAATTCTGTATGAAGAGATAATTAATTTTTAGTGAAGAAGGGTTAGAACTGTCGACAGCAGAACATGGGTGACTTTAAAGAATAAACTGTACTTATTGGCTAAACAAAAAATTCTGAAAATTTTATGGTAAAAATATATATGAGTTTAGTTTCAGATAAAATTAACATATCTTAATTTTTAGTTTTTTAGCTCAAGTTATAAATAAGTTAGTGACTATGACTCAAGTAGACAGCTTTGAATGAACTATAAATAATAGTTGAATTATAGAGAATGTTGCATATGAACATGAAATGTATTAAATTGATAATTAAATTTATTTATTTAGATCCGGAAGATTCGAATACGAAGCTAGATCGAGGAAAGGAAAAAGTTCGGGATTAGTAGATTTTTACTGTTTACAAACAAGTATCAAGGTAAGTTCGTGTAACTTGAATTATATTCTTAAATGCTTGAAATGCATGTTTTTGATATGAATATGATTTGAATGTTCATTATATGGAAATTTATGAAACATTGATATATTTGATAAAATGGGAAGAAATCCCGTTTGAATGAAAGGAAAATTCGATGGATCTTTGAAAAAGAATTGACGGTAAAAAGGATCTAGCCCGGACGGGTGATCCTATCCTGATATAGCCCTCCCGAAGAATATGTGTAAAATGGATTTAGCCCGGACGGGTAATCCGAATTAGGGTCTGAATTTAGCCTGGACTGGTAATTTAGATCCAAGCTCATTAGAGTAATTGTCGTTGCAGGGGATTTAGCCTGGACTGGTAATCCTGACAATACTCTATGAGTTTATATTGCAGGGGATTTAGCCTGGACTGGTAATCCCGCTGCAAAGTTGAGGTTCGCGGGAGTGTGCTCTCTGAAATGGATATGTGCGCACATGAATATGAATTGACGGACCAAAAATTGTACAATAAATGTGTACCTCTTCAACGGGATAAATATGGAAAAATAGCAAGGAAATGGAAATCATGGTATTGACGAGCTCATCAATCATGGTATATATATTATTGATACATGGAAATTATTGTACTAACTTGAATGTTGAGTTTGTGCATGTTAGGGTAATAATGCATTGAATGGATATATGAATGTTTATTATATTGTATTGAAAATATTAGGTAAGTATAATTCTTGTTACATGAGCTTACTAAGCACAAAGTGCTTACCCCGTTTCCTTTTTCCTTGTTTTGTAGTGTTAAGAGCTCGGAGGTCGGATTTGGTCGGAGACACATCACACTGTCAACCTCAGGATTTTAATATATAAAGAAACTTTATTTTGGAAATCAATGGCATGTATAAGCTAACAAAGTAAATGTTAACATGAAATGAATGTAAAGTTAGCCATTAGTATGGTTAACAAACCTGGTTTTAGATATGTGATGACGTTATCTTATAAATATGCATGAATTTATCTTGAAAATATGTTGAATTGATTTGGTTGATGTGGATTGGTCTCGATTTAATATTGCAGGGAAGGTTAGATATTTATAAAGGGGCTATATTGAATATAAAAAAAATTTAATTTGTAAACTTCGGTAATGCCTCGTACCCTATTCCGGCAGTGAATACAGGTTGGGGTATTACATATTAAGCTCGCTTGACCCCTCTGTTACCTTATCCGAAGCTTCCTGATATTATCTCTTCAGAGATATTTGAAAGGCTCTATGAGCTTCCTGAGTAAAAACTCTTATGAGTTTCCTGATTAGCTCGGATAAGTGTCCTGCTACATGATTACAAGGCTCGTTTGAGCATCCTGACATGTGGCTCAAGAGTATGCTCCTTGAATAAGAATTGACGGTTTATAGATATGTATACTTTGAGTGTACGATTTAAGTATTCATCGATATTTTAGTAATTCAATGGATAAAACTCCTGACAAGAGAAAGCGATGAGATAAATAAAATTATATTTTGAATGATTCTGAGTAATCTGATGAATTGTTTTATGATGAGCTCATCTATGCTTATTTAATATACATGAGACTTTTGCAATTTGCCAAGTTGATGGAAAAATATATTATTGTATGCTTAATTTTAATGAATGAGAATTGGTAAGTTTAGTCCCTGTTATATGATCCTACTAAGCATATAATGCTTACTAGGTTTTATTTTCTCTGTTTTATAGTGCTCAGAAGCTCGTGAAGGTTGGAGACCGGTTGGAGCATCATCAAGAAGCATATGACGTTTTTCGTCGAACAAACGATTTCATCAATTCTCAACACAGACATAATAGTGGCCGACTCTAAATCACCCATCGGACAATTCTTTTAATGAGATTTTAATCATCAGAAAGCATAAACTATCACTTCACATTCTTGTATTAAAACACATTCCAATCTGTTCGATACTGCATTACTGAAAAATTATGAATTCTTTACTCAATTCAAACAGAACCTAGAACTAGTGCTTCGGTTAATAACACCTTCAACTATTTTCAACTTTACTAACATGCAACGAACCATTCAAACTTTCACAAATGTGATAACTTTATCAATCAGAACAACTTTAACTCATAACAATATCATTCTATTAGAACAAATCTAATAGGTATATCTCCGTATCATACTTTCTAGAATATGAATTCTTCCTTCAAACTGTCCGTCTATTCACCCATAAATATACAAGATTTTATTTTCTTACCTGAGGATAAACTTAAATGCATATAACTCAAATTACCTTTCAACTGACCAGGTCGCTCAGATAAAAACAATTGAGTCATTCTCAACTATCAAATAATAATTTATTAAAATATTGCTTTCTTCATGTTGTTAAACAACTCAAACATACAATCTTTTGTAATTCCCTTAACATGCTAATCAAAGATCTTTACAACTGCATTAGCTCAAGAAAGCAAAATATCCTGATTGAACTCATTGACCTTAATCAAACTTACCTAAGAAAAGAAAACCATCATACAATTTGAGCTTGAACTTCCACTATCTATACCTTTGCAGATGCCAATTCCTTTCACGAAAATTAGAGAAATCCTGATACCAGAATCACCACGTTCCTATGATCGAACCAGAAATACACTCAAAATAGACATAGTTATCACAAGCCGAAGAACACACTTTAAAGATGAGCCATGATTGATAATTTACGAAATAAGGGTGATAAGAAAACCAAGATAAAGAAATCCAAGATGCGATACTATACTGGAAGTCCGAAAACATAACTCATAGGAAAATAATAAAGATCTTGATGATTCTTCAAAGAAAACCAGAAGAAAAACAATGCTTACACACTCTGGAATCAATTGTAACAGAGATAATATATTTTCCAAATATATATATGTAAAACAAAACAACATCCAGTAGAAATAGAAGAATAGCCTCACATAAATTCTCACCCTCAACTTTTATTCCAAACATAATAGAATATAACCCTAAAGAGAGAGAGATAAGATATGCTGATCATCAACCAACCAGACCAACAATGCTTTCATCTAACATTATAATCAGCAAGCATTCTCATACAATAAGAATTTCATCAGAAAACGAGTAATCACATATATCTCTGATTATAAATGAATATATAAAATACCCAAGAGAGATCATCATAATCTATTCAATTTCAACTGTTACACTCAGACATCTTTACGATTCAAATATCATTTCCCTGAGTAATTTTGTCATCACTAATCCTGTATTATTCCATTCACTAACAAAAATCAATTTGGAAGAAATTCCATCAATACATACTTTAGACATCATACTTGAATGAGTTGATTAGTCGAGATTAATTTTTTCTTTAACCGTGAGATTGCGAAATCCGAAAGATCTTTAGAATAACCTGGCATCTTTTCCAAAACTGTATTCACTTGCCAAACTATTCTCAACTCTGACCACATTATTAGTTATTTCGCTACTGAACTCTTTAGTCTCTCACTTGTGCTCTCATTCAACATAAATCTCGTGAAATTTTGTTATAAAATACCACATTGGTAAGGGGTGAGGTGGTAAAGCCTCTAACTAGACTCTCATATATACACACATGTGACTTAACATTCATCATCATCATAATATCATCATAGTTTTACAATTTACTTCAAGCAAATTAACATACATATTTATGTTACACGAACTTTCCAATTATCTTATTCAAACAAGTGCACTTATACATACATTCCATAAATTTTGAGTAGGTTTACTTATCGCATTCACTTAATCAAACAAGTCGGGCACATAACATCATATGAATGCCAAACAAACATGGATGACTTTATCACAATATAAACTGTCATTTCATTTCATAAAATCACCATAATCCATCGAAACACAATGTTCAACCGGAACAATGACATTTTACCCATATTTCTCAACGTATGGTTATTTCATTTTGTACATCATCACATACAATCATGAACTCTTATTCATACCTTTCCAAGTTTCAAAACATCAAAAACACATTTTCAAGTATCTTAGTATCATTTTTAACGTTTTCAAAAGTAGCTCGGTTGGAAAGCATCTCTGTCTCAACAAAACAATTTCATCAGAGTCGGAAGATATCACACTATCACAGGTTATATATGCCATGTATAGCTAGACTCTCACATATTCTAGGTTAGTCTGAGAATCAACTAAATCATAGCTCTGATAACACTAAATGTAACACCCTTTACTCGTATGACGCCAGAACAGGATACGAGGCATTACCAGACGTAAACACAAGCAAACGTACATTTCGAGTTGTAAATTTGGCACCAAATTAAAACTTTTTAACAATCAATCACATTGTCCCTAAAACGAGTGTACGAGGCCCAAAACATGCTTCGAAAGTTATTCGCGACTAAACCGAGAACTTTTGAAAATTATACGACACTTAAAGAATTTTTTCTAAAACAGGGGTCATATGCCCGTATGGCTTTGAACACCCCTGTGTGGGCAGGCTGTGTGGTCACACACACTCGTGTCCCTAACCCATGTAACTCTCTGTTTATCACCCAAGAACAAATTGAAGTCACACAGCCAAGACACACGCCCGTGCCCCGAGGCTATGTCCTTCGCACGGCTGAGACACACAGTAGTGTCTCATGCCCGTGTGCTCGATATTGAGCATTCTGTTTTGCAACAATTTAGGTATAGGGGACACACGACTAGATCACACGCCCATGGGGCTGACCATGTGTCACACACGGCCTAGACACAATGCCCGTGTGTCTACTAATGTGTACAATTCTCAAATGCTCGGCTTGCTCAATTTCATCTTGTGAATATATCAATAAGTCGTACGACAACAAATTGATCTAAGTACGGTCTGAAAATCTGGTTCATTAAATCTATAAAGACAGCAGGTGCATTCGTTAGTCCAAAAGGCATAACTAAGAATTCATAATGACCATACCTTGTTCTAAATACGATTTTCGGCACATCAGATTCTTTAACTCGCAACTTGTAGTAACCTGATCTCAAATCTATCTTTGAAAACACTATAGTCCCTTTTAACTAATCAAACAAATCATCTATTCTGGGCAGAGGATACTTATTCTTGATTGTCACTTTGTTAAGCTTTCGATAATCTACACACATTCTCATCGTGCCATCTTTCTTTTTTACTAACAACATGGGAACACCCCAGGGCGAGAAACTCGGTCTAGCAAAACCTCTATCTGTTAACTCTTGTAACTGAGCTTTCAATTCTTTTAACTCTGTAGGAGCTATTCTGTACTAAGCTATCGATATCCGAGTAGTTCCTTGCACTAAGTCAATGTCAAACTCAACCTCTCGGATCAGTGGTAAACCCAACAATTCTTCAAAAAACACATCCAAGTACTCACACACAACTGACACTGATTCAATCTTATTTTCAGTCACTTTTGTATCAAACACATAAGCAAAATAAGCTTCGCAACCGTTTCTCACATGTTTCTGAGCTAACATTGATGAAATCACTGTTGGTAAATCGTTTAAATCATCTGACTTAATCCTGATAATCTCGTTATTCTGACATCTCAGATCAATTTTCTTTCCTTTACAGTTTACTATAGCATCATGTAGCATTAGCCAATCCATACCCAGAATTATATCAAATTCATCAAATGGTAACAACATCAGATCAGCTGAAAAACAGAAATCCCAAATCATCAATGGACAGTTCTTGCACACTTTATCAACCAAAACACACTTGCCTAAGGGGTTTAATACTCTAACCACAAATTTAGTAGACTCTACAAGCAAAGTCTTACTGGATACTAAATTCACACATACATATGAATGGGTTGATTCTGGATCTATCAATGCAATAACTTTAGTATCATAAAGAATGAAAGTACCCGTAATAACATTTGGAGATGACACTTCTTCGCAAGCGCGAGTAGCATTGGCTCGTGCAGGTGCTCTAACTTCTAACCTCGCAGTAGAATCTTTAGTTTTTCTCTGGCTACCACTCACATTTCCCGTGTTTCTGGGTGGTTTGCCACTAACTGCAGTGTTACTTGGCCTCGTGTTTTGAACTATATCTTACTCAGCTAACTCAGGACAGTTACGAATGAAATGATCTAATGATCAACATTTAAAACAGGCTCGATCATTCAATCTACAATCACCAATATGTCATTTTCCACAATGTCTACACTCGGGTCGGTTTTGTCTCACACTGCCAACACTAACAATAGATGTAGCTTGAGCTTTAGAACTCACAGGTTGTTTTTCATGATCCCTGATTGAACGTCCCACTGATGCATTAGAACGATTAAATGAGTCTCGAAATTTCTTCGATGAAGATTGATACGGCTTACTCATCGATCTTTTTCTTTAGTCTCTAGTTTGAGTCAGCTTTTCTCTTTTCTTTGCTGAGATCCTCGGCTTTACAAGCCCTCTCAACCAAAATGACAAATTCTTTCAATTCAAGAATTTCGACTAACAGTTTTATATCCTCGTTCAATCCATCAACAAATCGTTTACACATGATTTCTTCAGTGGAAACATATTCCCGAGCATACTTGCTTAACCGTACGAATTCTCTTTCATATCCGGTAACAGTCATCCAAACATGTTTCAATTTTAGAAACTCTTTATACTTCTAATCAAGAAATCGTTGACTTATGTACTTCTTTCGAAACTCAGATTGAAAGAACTCTCAAGTAACCCATTCTCTAGGAACCACAGATATCAACGTTTTCCACAAAAGGTATGCATTATCTCTAAATAAATATACCACTCATTTAATACATTCTTCAGGAGTATAAGACAATTCATCGAATACTCAGATCATGTTCTCGAGCAAGAACTCAGCTCTCTCAGCATCATCATTAATGATAGCCCAGAACTCCTCAGCCCCATGTTTACGAATCTTATCCGCTGGCGGCTTATATAATCACATCTAATCTATAGCTTGAGGAACAGGTAGGGGTGGAGATTGTTGAGCAGCCGGATTCATTCGAACAAACTCCGTAAACCACTCACTCATCATCTGGAAGAAGGCTTGCTTAGCCTCTCCCCTTTGACCACTTGAAATCGGCCTAGAATCAGCTGGCGCTGCCTCTTGAGTGGAAGCGGGCACATTACTTTCCACATAATCAGCTAAAGTTTGATCGGGGTCAATTTGCTATACAAAAACACACTTAAGTAGTCCGGAATCATCATACTATCACAGTTTATATATATGGCATGTATAGTTAAACTCTCACTCGTTACGTTAGTCCTAGAATCAACTAAACCGTAGATCTGATACCAATAAAATGTAACACCCCTAACCCGTATTACTCGTTGAAATAGGGTTATGAGGCATTACCAGTCAATCACAATATAAATCATATATATTTCTCACACATAAATCCATTTATACATAAACATCATCAAAGATAATCACAATGTCCCTTATAAGGCTCTACAAGACCTTAAAACATGTTTGGATGAGGTTCGGGACTAAACCAATAACATTTAAATACTTTAAGAAACTTAGTAAATTTTCACACGCCCGTATGAACTAGCTGTGTGGCTCACACGGCTACCAGACACGGCTGTGTCACAGGCCGTGTGGAAATAGGGCATACATACTGACTTGCACCACGTGGCTGGAGACACGCCCGTGTGCCAAGGGTATTGGAAAACTGGTGAGTATAATGACTTGGGTCACACGGCCGGCCACACACCCATGTGCTAGCCCATGTGTCACACACGGCCAACAGACATGCCTATGTGTCTAGGCCATGCCAAACCTATAAGGTATACTATCTTAATTCGAAGGGCTACCCCAAGGGACACACGGCCGTGTACCAAGGCCATGTGTCACACACGATCAAGCCACACTCCCGTGTGCATGGCCATATAGAGTGAAAACAGACTTGGTTGAAGCCACATTTCTCACCCTTTCTCAAGCATACCTAAACCATAACATTTGTACCAATTCAATACATTAATAGGCAACAAAAACATGTTATTTCATACACATTTCATGTCATTTATAAATCATCCTCTTAACTACTCAAATCCATAGCCAAAACATACCAAATAAATATGCCAAATCCAAATATTGCTTTACTAATATCCACATTGAAAAATAACCTAAATAATCAAGCATTTACTACACCAAAATGGCATCCAAACATCATCTTAAATTATACCAAAGCTTACCATTTCTCAAACCATAACACATCATTAATAATTTACTAAATACTTATCCATCAACCCATCAAAATGACCATATCAAGCTTGTAACACCCCGTACTCGTACCTGAGACTGGGACAAGGTATGAGGTGTTACTAGACACATACTCAGACACTTTCAGAAAATACGGGTTATAGAATTTCATTCTAATTTAAAACCGACCAAACAACATCACAGTGTCCTAATTATGGACCTACAAGGTCCAAAACATACATTAAAAGCGATCCGAGACTAAACCGAGAACTATAGAAAATTTTAGAAAAATTACTAGGGTTATGCCTCACACGACCGTGTGGAGGCAAAGCACATGCCCGTGTGCTTAAGGACACGCCCGTGTGTCCCACCCCTGTTGAATTATTTGGATTTATTTTTCATTTCAAACCTACAGGGATTTTCATACAACCAAGCATACACTCGTGTCCCTGGCCTGTGTCCCTCACACGACCTAGACACGCCCTTGTTCAAAAACCCGGACATTCTATTTATGACGTCATCATTCGTTTTGGGGCACACGGCCAACGCACATGCCCATGTGCTAGGCTGTGTCTTCCACGTGGTTGAGACACACGGCCGTGTCTCTACCCGTATGTTTACAACCATGAAAACTGACCTAAAGTGTGACAGCCCAAAATTGACCCTAGTCGGGAAGTGGTTTCGGGACCGCTAAACTGAGTCACCGAAATGTTTGAATGTGATATTTATTGCCTAGAATATGTAATTATGAATGTGTGAAAATTTCAAGCTTCGATTTAGTCGATTGCATGTGAGTTTTAGTAAATAGGACTTATGTGAGAAAATTTTGAAATGTGATAGGTCAAAGCATAAGGACCTATTAGTGCATGTTGAAAAAGGGGGGACTTGCATGTCAATTTCCCCCCTAATTAGTAGTGGCCGGCCATGACAAGCATGGTAGACCAAGTGTGATGGGCAAGAACATGTCATAAACATGTTGAGTTAGTGTTTCATGGGAAGTATGATAAAATAAGGAGCATGGGCATAAAATAATGAAAGGGAATGTGATGAAAACAAAAAAAAAAGTGTGTGGTTGTTCCCCCCCCATTGCCGCGAGTTAAAGAAAAGAAAAGAAAAATTTTGTTCATCCTTTTTCATCTTCTTTTGGCCGAAAATTCTAAGGAAGGAGGAAGGAGTTCTTGCTTCATGTTTGGTTTGGAAGAGGATTAGGAGGAGGTTTGGCCATACTTGTATCTAGATCAAGGTATGTTTGAGGTTGTGCCATGAGATTCATGCATGTTTTTAGTTGCTAGCTTGAGTTCTAATTAGCCCATGGTTCAAATCTTTACTATGTCATGGGGATGATATTCGGCCTAGGTGGATTTTGTGTTAATGCCATTGCATGCTAAATATGAAGCTTGTTAATGATGCATGTGATGGTGGATTGATGATTCTTGAATCTTCTTTTTAGCATTTTTGAGTGAGCACATATGTGCATTAGTTGCTAGATGGAGAAGAATCGGCTAGCAAGTTGTGTGCTAAGGCCGAATATAATTTTTGTATATTAATGAGTAATGCATGTGTTAAATTGATGGAAAGGGAGAGGATGCTTTACTAGTGTATATATGTGTGTATTAGCCAAGTTTTGAACTTGAAACAAAATGGTGTTTAGTCAATACAAGTGACCATACTTGTAGAATGTATTAAGTGTTGCAATCGGCCCCAACATAGACATGCATATTCGGCCATAGGAAGGAGATTGGTGTTGCATGTATTCGGTTAGAGGCAAGCATATTGATGCTTTTGTGTTGGCTTAGAAAATTCGGCCAAGGGGGAAAATTAGCTAAAATGTTGAGTTTGATTCATGATTCCGTACATATGTGACTTTAATGTCTAATGTATAAATATGGGCTAAGTGCCTTGTGTTCCTCTTTTCGATGCTCAAATGATTAAATCAATTTATTTGTTTAATTAAGCTCAAGAGCAAAGGGGAACTAAATCCGATAAAGGGAAGGAAAAAGTGGTCGAATAGCTATCGGAATCGTTCGACAACATCCGAGGTAAGTTCTTGAGTAAAAGAGCTTAAATTATGATTTGATTAGATCATGTTTTAAGCAAATCAAAATCATGCTCTTTGTGTGGCTATTGAGCCGAAATTGCAAGAATGATAAGTGTCTTGTGTTCGAGTTTTGCTAACGAAAATGAAATACGAATGTGCCATGATTTATTGTTAAATGTGCATGGTTATTTGAATGATGTCCGGGCTAAGTCCCAAAGGCTTTGTGCTAAGTGACCATATCCGGACTAAGATCCGAAGGCATTTGTGCGAGATACTAATTCCGAGCTAAGCCCGAAGGCATTTGTGCGAGTTACTAAATCCGGGTTAAGTCCCGAAGGCATTTGTGCGAGTTACTATAACCGGGCTATATCCCAAAGGCATTTGAACGAGTAGCTATATCCGGTTAAATTCCGAAGGTACGTGATTTGGGAATGAATGATCTTGCTGTAAAAAAATTTCAGTTAATACGCTTGAAACATCCCAACATTGAGGTATGTTTCGTATGTGCTTTGAATTAGTTGAGCCCTTACAAATAAGTATTCGCTCAGTTGATAAATGAGCTACCGGCCTTTGGCTAAGTTGATCTTTGTGTATGAATAAAAGGGTTGGTAATGTGAAGTAAGTATGATATTGAAAAATAGTGCATATGAAATTATCCGTTTAGCTACATGAATGCTATACTTTTGTTGTGCTGGAATCCCTTACTCAAAACTTACTAAGCATAAATTGCTTACTCCGTCTCATTGATTCTCTGTTTTATAGATTTTGGTTCTCCAGCTATCGGACTTGGGATTTTGAAGTCGAAGTCGCCCATACTATCAAAGCCCCCCCCCCTTTTTGGTACAATTTTGGTTGAACTTCGAAATGGCATGTATAGGACTACCCTTTTTGTTGGGGATCATGGACCCTTTGGACTTGTATAATTTTGGATAGCCATGCGAAAATGGCTTATATATGTTTGAGCATAATGTTATCATCATTTGGTATGGATATGGTTATTGAGAGGTGTGGATATGCTTAACAAGGATTGGCCATGGGAATGGTTAATCACTATCATAATTTGTGCTATTTATGCTAAAAGGGCTAGTTGAATCATGGAAACTATGAAATAGGTAAAGTCTACCTTAAAGGCAGATGCTGATAGCAGCAGTGATGTAGATTTGGAAAATCACTAAAAATAGTAGGAATGGAATTAAATAGTGAATAAATTATGTAAACGAACCTTGATGAATCTATTTTCATAGGAAAGTAACTAAACAATCATATGGACTGTATATTAAGAGATATTCAGGTTCTCGTGAGACAGGCCCAGAACGGTTTCTGGATTTCCTGTTCCGACTTTGGAAATTCATTATAAATTAACCAGAGACAATTAGGAGTCATGCCATATATGTATAGATTCCTCTCTGAGTCTAGTTTCTATAGAAACAAACGGCATCAGTATTGAAGCTCTGTGCAGGGAGATATCCAAGTTGTAATGCGCAAAGGTCAGTGTAGTCGATCCCTGTAACATGGGAGACTTTGACTAATAAACTGTACTAATTGGCCCAACCAAAAATTCTAGAAAAAATTATGTAGATGGGCATATGAGTCTAGTTTCAGGGAAAATTTACGGAACTGGATTCTGAGTTTCTGAACTCAAGATATGATTTTTATAGCGACTAGTATGCAGATTGGCAGTGTCTGGGAAATTTTTTTATAAGTGGCTTAAAGTCTGTTAACACCTCGTGTTCGACTCCGGTGACGGTCTCGGGTTCGGGGTGTTACATTTAATTGGTATCAAAGCTACGGTTTAGTCGATTCTAGGACTACCGTAATGCGTTGGGTCTAGCTATACATGCCATTTTATGTGATTATTTGATAGTGTGGTGATTTCTGACATTTGCAAATGTGTTTATTTATAGTAATGGATTCCGATCCCGACCGAGCGGTAGCTGATGATCTTGAGAGTGTAGCGCCTGTTCCCGCACAAGGGACAGCGCCGGCGGACTCTCAACCTAATGCTAGTAACCCGAATGCTGAAGCTAGACAAGCTTTCTATAGCGTGATGAATGATTGGTTCAACCAATACATTCGAACTAATACGGCTGTTCCACAACCTCCATTCCCGACAAATACCACCCCCGCACCTACAATACCTCCGGTAACTGACCAAATAAGGTCAAATAAGCCCCCAGTTGACAGAATCTGAAAACATGGGGCTACTGAATTTAAAGCTACGGATAGCGACGATGCCGAGCAAGCTGAATTTTGGTTGGACAACACTATCTGGGTACTCGATGAGCTATCTTGTACACCCGATGAATGCCTAAAGTGTACTATCTCCTTGCTACGCGATTCTGCCTACTATTGGTGGAGTACTCTGACTTCGGTTGTGCCCCGAGAGCAAGTAACTTGGGAGTTTTTCCAAACTGAGTTTCGGAAAAAGTATATCAGTCAGAGATTTGTTGATCAAAAACGGAAGGAATTTCTTGAGCTTAAGCAAGGTTCTATGTCGGTTACTGATTACGAGCAAAAATTTGTTAGACTTAGTAGATACGCTCGGGAATGTGTTTCGTCCGAGGCTATCATGTGTAAACGCTTCGAGGATGGGCTGATTGAAGATATAAAAATGTTCGTTGGCATTCTTGAAATACGAGAGTTCGTAGTACTTGTCGAGCGAGCTTGTAAAGTCGAAGAGCTTAGAAAAGAAAAACAAAAAGTTGATGTGGGAACTGGAGAGTTTCGTAAAAGATCTTCGGGAAAGTCTCTTCAACAGGCATCGAAGAAATTTCGAGATGATGTGGGCCGGTCTAGAGGCACTTCGGGCCTTTTTAGACGAGATCGTGATCGACCCCCTGTGGGTACACGAGGCACCTCGGTCGCCAGTGTTGGGAATGAACGTCGAGATAGAACGGAATGTCGATATTGCGGTAAATGGCATTCGGGGAGTTGTAGATTCCCTGACCGCTCCTGTTACAAGTGCGGATCAGTTGACCACTTCATTAAAGATTGCCCGAGGTTGTCTGAACAGAATGTAAATCAGAGTGGGAAACCGGGTGCTACCACTGCTCGAGGTAGACCATCTAGAAATACGGGCAATGCTAGCGGTGGTTAGAGAGGATCTAGAGATGCTACGACCAGATCCGAGGCTCGTGCGCCTGCTAGAGCTTATGCTATACGTGCCCGCGAGGATGCTTCTTCGCCTGATGTTATTACCGGTACTTTTACTCTCTTTGATACTAATGTAATTGCTTTGATTGACCCCGGTTCTACTCATTCTTACATATGTGAAACCTTAGCATCCAATAAGCCTTTACCTATTGAGTCTACTGAGTTCGTAATTCGGGTGTCAAATCCCTTGGGTCGTTACGTGCTTGTCGACAAAGTGTGTAAGAAATGTCCCCTAGTAATTCGAGGTTCCTGTTTTTCGGCGGACTTGATGCTTTTGCCGTTTGATGAATTTGATGTTATTCTTGGTTTGGATTGGTTGACCGCGCATGATGCGGTTGTGAATTACAAAAGCAAGACTATTGATTTGAGGTGCGCAAATAACGAGATAATCCGAGTTGAGTCTACGGACTTAAAGGGGTTGCCAGCTGTAATATCCTCAATGTTGGCCCAGAAATATGTAAGAAAAGGGTGCGAAGCATACCTTGCGTATGTACTTGATGACAAAGAATTAGAAAAGAAACCCGAATCTGTGCGGTGGTTTGTGAATACCCGGATGTTTTTCCTGAAGAATTACCGGGTTTACCACCTGTTCGGGAGATAGAGTTTGGTATTGAGCTTGTACCTAGGACTACGCCGATTTCGATAGCTCCGTATCGTATGGCACCAACCGAGTTAAAAGAGTTGAAAGCTCAGTTGCAAGAATTGACGGACAGAGGTTTTGCTCGACCAAGTTTCTCACCTTGGGGTGCACCAGTATTGTTCGTGAAAAAGAAGGACGGAACCATGAGGTTGTGCATTGACTATCGTCAACTGAATAAAGTGACGATAAAGAATAAATATCGTTACCGCGTATTGATGATTTGTTTGATCAACTAAAAGGAGCCTCAGTGTTCTCAAAAATAGATTTGAGATCGGGCTATTATCAGTTGCGAATTCGAGATTCGGACATACCCAAAACTGCCTTCAGAACGAGATATGGTCACTACGAATTCTTAGTGATGCCGTTTGGGCTCACTAATGCCCCTGCGGTATTTATGGATTTGATGAATCGGATCTTCAGACCATATTTGGATCGGTTCGTAGTTGTGTTCATTGATGACATCTTGGTCTATTCAAGAGATGAGACCGAACATGCTGAGCACCTGAGATTAGTGTTGCAAGTTTTGCGGGATAAGCAGTTATATGCTAAGTTCAATAAGTGTGAGTTCTGGTTAAGAGAGGTTAGCTTCTTGGGTCACGTGGTATCCGCATCGGGTATTCGAGTTGACCCGAGCAAAATTTCAGCCATACTTAACTGGAAGCCTCCAAGAAATATTACCGACGATTTGTCAAAGGTTTCTCGATGATAGCCACACCAATGACGAAGCTACTTCAAAAGGATGTTAAGTTCGAATGGACGGAGAAGTGTCAGAAAAGTTTCGATCAACTAAAAACTTATTTGACTGAAGCTCCAATTTTAGTGCAACCCGAATCAGGCAAAGACTTTGTCATTTATAGTGACGCATCCCTACTTGGGTTGGGTTGCGTATTGATGTAAGAAGGTCGAGTGGTGGCCTATGCGTGGAGACAATTAAAGCCACATGAGAAAAATTATCCGACCCATGATCTCGAACTAGCTGCCATCGTATTCGCTTTAAAAATATGGCGACATTACTTATTTGGTGA